>NC_089506.1:127887968-128211468 GCF_036850995.1 Saccopteryx leptura
TACCACCTCGTGTGAACCTTGGGAATAACAGCTCAGAGAAGTTCACCTTGAAAAATACAGCAGTTGAGTGTTGTGCGTTATCTATCAAGGTTGAATCCAAAACTATCTAGAAGATACTTTCATTACTTGTCAATATAAGGTAGTTCTAGTTACCCTTTGATACCTGTTTCAACATTAACTGTAGTGTAAGCAAGAGATATACTTGATATCATTTCAATCCTCTGAAGTTGGCTAGGACTTTCTGCTTAGCACATACAATAATGGTCTCTGTTTCATGTGCTTCTCTGCTGGCACCTCGTGTGCATGTTGGGAATCACGCCTCAGTACAGATCCAAATGGTAGAGTGGATTGTCTAAAAACGTGGATTCCAATTTGCCTTTTCTGTAATGTTTCTGTTTATTCTTTGTGGTTTTTTTTTTTTTTTTTTTTGGAGAGTCTATCGTTTCATATTGTTTTTCTTCTTTCCTTACAGCCATGCTTTCATAAAGCCTTTGAAAGTGCCCATCATATACCAAGCCCTGTGGTAAGAACTCAAGTCTCTGTACTCAGTCCCTTTCCATTCTACTATTTTTACATCTGTCTTTAGAACTTCTTTCATTGAAATCTTTTTAATGTATTGTAAAACATGATGTGCTTTGATTTGAAAAGTATATATAATTTTAAGAACTTTTTTATTATAAAAATGGTACTCATAGCAGAAGTACAAAAAAAATAAGAAATCCAAACAAAAATTTTTTATACATAGATATCAACTGTTAACGTTATGCCATTTTCTTTCCATATTCTTCCTGTACCAATTATATTTCTCCATGTATATGTACTCAGGTACATTGCATGAGTGTACCCAATGTGTGCATAGATGTGCATTGCACATGAGCGTACCTCTCTGTTTCAATAGTGTCTTTCATTTGTGGATATTTGTGTACGTATGCAAATGAATATTTGTTCACTCTTCCAGTAAAAACTTATTGAATTTTTATTATATGCCAGGCACTGTGCTCAGCACTGGTTGCCAATAGTGAATGGGACAGACTCACTTTCTGTCTTTATGGATATTACACTGTCATGGAGTAGAAAGAGAAAAGAAAAATATACATAAAAATTAAAAGTTGTGACCAACACTGGATTTGGTAGTGCAATATCTTTGGTCCCAGTTGTGATTGATCGTGGCATGGTTAAGTATATCATTTTCTCAGAAGGCAGAGCTGAGACATAAGTCTTGGTTCTTCAGGAATGCGTGATCTCAGATATAAAACTGAGAAAATTTACAAGTGATTCAACAAATATCCTGGGAGGTGTTCTGTGACTTAAAGAACTTAACTTGTAAGTGCTGACTCAGGCTCAGATAAATTCTGAAAACCAAAGCTTAGGAGGTTTCTCAGTCTGGACTGCTGCCACGGCACAAGAAAAAGTGCATGTTAGGAAAGGTGTCAATTCGTGCTCAACAATCAGAAATACTGTTTATGCCCCTGACTGTCAAGAGCATATAAAAGTCTTCTGGTTTTTTCAACACAGAAGACTCAATTATTATTTTATTACTTAATTGCCTCAGGTTTTCTCTAGTAATTTTGTCCCTCAAGAGACAATGGCTTGCTTACACCAGAGAGCTCAGTATTTAGAGCATAACACCCAAACAGTAATATCATACGTTTGGTACTGTTTCAGGCACATATATAAACAGATTGATGTTTCTGACTGTCTGTCTTTTTCTCCCCAATGCTTCCCTCTAACATTAATAATTAAATAATACAAAAAATGGCAATAGCTATTTTTTTTGCTGTTTTTTCAGCTTAAATTGCATAGAGGAATGAATTATGTTTTTCAAAATCTCACCACAAGAAGAAATAGGTAGTAAGTTTGTAAAGTACCATATTTCCCCATGCATAATATGCCTCCCTGTAGAAGATGCACCTTCATTTTTGGGCATGAAATTTGAGAAAATGATAACAACTGCGAGGAAACAGGAAGTGCAAGTAAAAAATACTACAACCACTGTATAAGACGCACCCCGTTTTCATACCCCACATTTTTCAATAAAGATGAGTCTTAAACGAGAGAAAATATGCTATACAGCCACCGAATATCTCTGTGAACCTTTTATTTTATTCTTATCTTTTTTTTTTACAGAGATACGGAAAGAGTCAGAGAGACGGATAGATAGGGACACACAGACAGGAATGTAAAGAGTTTTTTTTTTATTCTGTGGCAGATCAAAAATCAATCATCGGTTTTTTGTTGTGACACCTTAGTTATTCATTGACTTCTGTCTTATATGTGCCTTGACCAGGGGGCTACAGCTGATCGAGTGACACTGGCTCGAGTCAGCGAAATTGAGCTCAAGCTGGTGAGCTTTGCTCAAACCGCATAATCCCACGCTCAAGCTGGCACCCTTGGGATCTCAAAACTGGGTCCTACTTATTCAAGTCAAATGCTCTAACCACTGAACCATCACCTGCTCAGGCTGGGAACATTTTTTTCTTTATTATCTCTGGATTTTATTTAGTATCCTGGTTCTTACTATTGGTGAGAAGTCTGCGTATTTTAAGGATTTCTTGCCCAAAAATAGTTTCATCATTACATTTTTTCAATAGGTTTTCTTATGTAGATTTATTTCCATTAATTTTAAGGTATTTTGTAAATTGAATTGTGATTTTGAAGGGGGGGTTATTTAGGAGTTAATTTTCTTACCTTAAAAAATGGGATTTTTAGTTAATTTCTATTACTGTTTACCATATTAAGAGTAATGACAACAAGAAACAAGCTTTATGTCATTTCTAAGGTTAGAGGTAGTTGAAACTTGCTTGAAAGAACATACAGGATTATATGTGGTAAATATTTTCGAAGTGCACATTTCTGCTGCCACCTCATGTGCACCTTCATAATTACAGCTCAGATCAGTTCACCTGGAAAAATACATCAGTGGTCTGCTGTGCATTCTCTATCAATGTTGAATCCAAGGCTATCCTAAAGAAACTTTTATAATTTGTAAATATAAGGAATTTGTAGTTACTTCTTGCTAATTCTTTCAACGTTAACTGTAGTAAAAAAGAAAGATATACTTGGTATCATTTTAATACTCTGAAGTTTTCTGGAACTTGCTCCATAGCACATACAATAATAGTCTCTGTTCCATGTGCTTCTCTTATGTCACCACATGTGCATCTTGTAAATCAAGCCGCAGTACAGGTCCAAAGGAAAAATTTGGTAGAAAAGTTTGTCTATAAATGGTGATTCCAATATGCCATTTTTGTTTACACTTAGTGCTTTGCTTTCTGAAAACATATCGGTTCATCTTGTTTTCCTTCTTTTCTTCCAGCCATGCTTTTATATAGCTTTTTAAAGTGCCCATCAAATACCAAGCACTGTGCTAGGAACCCATGTCCCTGCACACAATGACTACCCATTCTACTCTTTGAACTACTGTCTTTTTAACTTCTTTATATAAATCTACTTCATGTATTTTAACATGGAATGTGCTTTGATATGACAAGTATGTTGAATTTCAAGAGCTTATTTATTATATAAAAAAGTATTCTTATTGCAGAAGAACAAGAAAAATGATCCCAAAAACAACAACAACAAATTTTCATACAGATATAACTACTGTTAATATTAGGACTTTTATTTCTATATTCTGTACCTATTATATTTCTCTAAGTATATATACTCAGGTACATTGGGGTTGTGTACATTTGTGTACATAGATGTGCATTGCACATGAGGATAACTCTCTGTGTCCACACTCTCTATCATTTGTGGATATCTGTGTATATATGCAAATGACTATTTGTTCATTCATTCAGAAAACTCTTATTTTATTTCTGTTATCTGCCAGGCACTGTGCTCAAAACTGGTTGACTATCGTGAATGAAACAGACTCACTTTCTGTCTTTATGAATACGACATTATCATAGGGTATACAGAAAAAGAACAATACACATAAATAAAATTATCATAAGTGTAACAAGCACTGAATTTTGTAGTGCAATACCTTTGGTGTAAGTTATGATTTATTGTGGCGAGATTCAGTATATCAGTTTCTCAGAAGGCAGAGCTGAGACATAAGTCTCTGTTTTTCAGCAATGCATGTTCTCAGGTATAAAATGGAGAAAATAGAGAAGTAATGAAACAAAGAACCTGGGAGGTGTTCTGTGAGCAAAAGAACCTAGCTTGTATGTGTTGACCAATGTTCAGTTAAATTAATGATGTCCAAAGCTTAGGAGGTCTCTCAGTCTGGATTGCTGCCATGGCACAAGAGTAAGTGCATGTGAGAAAACGGGTCACTTTGTGCTAAACAATTAGAAATACTGATTATGCCCTTGAATTTCAAAAGCAAATAAAAGTCTTCTGGTGTTCGCACCACAACAGACTAGATTATCATTTTATTTTTTACTTACCTTTGGTTTTCTCTAGTTAATTTATTCACAAAAAGACAATGGCTTGCTCACACCAGAGAGCTCAGTAGTTAAAGCATCAAACCTATATGCTAATATCATAGGCTTGCTCCTGCGTCAAGGCACATACAAAAACAGATTGATGTTTGTGACTGTCTGTCTGTCTTTTCCTGCCTTTATCCTGCCTCTAACATGAATAAATATATAAAAGAAAAAATGAGAATGGCTTTTATGTTGTTGGTTTTTCAGCTTAAATTGCATAGAAGAATGAATTATGTTTTACAAAATCTCACCCCAAGAGGGAATAAATGGTAAGGTTGTAAAGTACCATATTTCTACATGTATTAGAAGCTTCCTTGTATGAGACAAAACTTATTTGAAGGGCGCAAAGTTTGAGTAAATGAAAGCAAATGCGAATAAATAAAAAATTCAAGTAAAAAATTGGACAACCACTGTATAAGACACACCCAGGTTTCTAACCCCACATTTTTCAAAAAAGATGAGTCTCATTCATGGGAAAATATAATATACACCCACCAAATGTCTCTGTGAACATTTCTTCTTTTTTTTTTTTTCAGAAACAGGGAGAGAGCCAGAGAGAGGGATAGATGGGAAAAGAAAGACATAGAGAGAGTTTTTATTATGTGCCAGGTCACAGATCAATCATGAGTTTTTTGTTGTGACCCGTTATTTGTTCATTGACTCCTGTCTCATATGTGCCTTGATCCAGGGGCTATATCTCATAGAGTAACCGCTTTCTCTAGAGAGCAATTTTGGGATCAAGATGGTGAGCTTTGCTCAATCCACAAGAGCCCACGCTCAAGACAGCACACTTGGGATCTCAAACCTGAGTCCAACACATTCCATTCAATTGTTCAAGCCACTGCAACATCACCTGCTCATGCTGTGAACATTTTTCTTTTACATTATCTGGATTATATTTAGTATCCTGCTTATTAGTACAGGTGGAAAGTCTGTGTGTTTTAAGGTTTTCTTGCCATAAAATAAATTCATCACTCCATTTTTCTATAAGTTTCCTTATGTAGTTTTTATTTCCATTAATTCTAAGGTATATTGCAACTTGAATTGTGATTTTGAGCAGAAAGAAGTTATTTAGGAGTTAATTTCCGTACCTTCAAAAAAGGGATTTTTCGTTAGGTTGTATTAATGTTTACTATATTAAGTTTGACGACAACAAGAAACATGCTTTATATAATTTCTAAGGTTAGAGGTAGTAGAAACTTGCTTAAAAGAACATACAGGATTATCTGTGGTAAATGTTTTCCAAGTGCACTTCCCTGCTGCCACCTCATGTGCACCTTGAGAATAACAGCTCAGATCAGTTCATCTGGATAACTACATCAGTTGGGTGTTGTGCGTTATCTGTCAATTTTGAATCCAAGGCTATCTATAAGAAAGTTTTATAACTTGTAAATATATAGAATTTCTAGTTACAGCTACTACTTCTTTCAATGTTAATTGTCATGAAAGCTAGAATTATTCTTGGTAACATTTCAATTCTCTGATTTGGGCTGTAACTTTCTCCATAGCACATACAATAATGGTCCCTGTTACATGTGCTTCTCTGCTGCCACATTGTGTGCACCTTGGGAATCAAGCCTAAGTACAGGTCCAAAATAATAGTTTGGTACAGAGCATATTTATACACGTAGATTCCAATTTGCCATTTTTCTAAAGGTTTTGTGTATCCTTAGTGGATTTTTTCCTGAAAATCTCTCGGTTCAACTTATTTTTCTTCTTTAATTCCAGCCATACTTTCATAAAGCCTTTGAAAGTGCCCATGATATACAAGGCATTGTGCTAATAACTCAAGTCCCTGCACTCAATGTCTTCCCATTCTACTCTCTTAACTTCTGTCTCTTTAATTTCTTTTACATAAATAAACTTCGTGTAGTGTAAAATAGGATGTGCTTTGATTTGACAAGTATATTGATTTTTAACAGCATTTTTATTATAAAAAAGTATTCTTATAGCAGAAGTGCAAGAAAAATGATCTCAAAAAGAACAACAACAAATTTTTATACAGATATATCTACTGTTAATATTAGGACATTTTGTTTCCGTATTCTTTATGTACGTATTATATTTCTGTATGTATATATACTCAGGTACATTAGGTGTGTGTACATTTGTGTGCATAAATGTGCATTGCACATAAGCATATCTCTCTGTGTCAACAGTGTCTATGATTTGTGGATATCTGTGTACATATGCAAGTGACTATTTATTCATTCATTCAGGAAACACTTATTGTATTTGATTAATTGCTAGGAATATTTCTCGACACTGGTTGCCTATAGTGAATGAGACAATCTCACTTTCTGTCTTTATAAATACCACATTGTAATGGGGTAGACAGAAAAAGAAAAATATACATAAATAAAATAAACATATGTTTTACAAGCACTTAATTTGGTAGTGCAATATCTTTGGTGTCAGTTATGATTTATTGTGGTGAGGTTCAGTATATCAGTTTCTCAGAAGGCAGAGCTTAGACATAAGTCTCAGTTTTTTAGCAATGCATGTTCTCGGGAATAAAACGAAGAAAATATAGAAGTAAAGAAACAAAGAACCTGGCAGGTGTTATGTGAGCAAAAGGACCTAATTCTATGTAATGACGAATTCTCAGTTATATTAATGATGTCTAAAGCTTAAGAGGTCTCTCAGTCTGGACTGCTGCCACAGCAAAAGAGTAAGTGCATGTGAGAAAAGGGCTCATTTTGTGCTAAACAATTAGAAATACTGATTATGCCCTTGAATTTCAAGAGCAAATAAAAGTCTTCTGGTGTTGGCACCACAACAGACTATATTATCATTTTATTTTTTCATTACCTTCGGTTTTCTCTATTAAATTTATTCACCAAAAGACAATGGCTTGCTCACACCAGAGAGCTCAGTAGTTAAAGCATCAAACCCATACACTAATATCATAGGTTTGCTCCTGCGTCAAGGCACATACATAAACAGATTGATGTTTCTGACTGTCGGTCTGCTTTTTTTCGCTTTATCCTGCCTCTAGCATGAATAAATATATAAAAGAAAAAATGAGAATGGCTTTTTTGTTGTTGTTTTTGCAGCATAAATTGCATAGAAAAATGAATTATGTTTTACAAAATCTCACCCCAAGAGGTAATAAATGGTAAGGTTTTAAAGTACCGTATGTCTCCATGTATTAGAAGCTTCCCTGTATAAAACGCAACTTATTTGGGGGGCTCAAAGTTTTAGTAAAAAATAGCAAATGCAAATAAACGAGAAATGCAAGTAAAAAATTCTACAACCACTGTATAACATGCACTGAGTTTTCCAACCCCAAATTTTTCAAAAAACATGAGTATCATTTATGGGAAAATATGATATACACACACCAAATGTTTCTGTGAACATTATGTTTTTTCTTTTTTTTCCCCAGAGACAGAAAGAGAGTCAGAGACAGGGATAGATAGGGACAGACAGACAGAGAGAGAGAGTTCTTATTATGTGCCCTGTCACAGATCAATCATCAGTTTTTCATTGTGAGCTCTTATTTGTTCATTGACTCCTGTCTCATATGTGCCTTGACCAGGGTGTTATATCTCATAGAGTGACCGCTTCCTCTGAGTTTTGCACAAATCACATGAGCCCACGCTTAAAATGCCACCCTTGGGATCTCAAAACTGAATCCATCACATTCAAGTCAATTGCTCTAAACACTGCACCATCGCCTGCTACCACTGTGAACATTTTTCTTTTACATTCTATGGATTTTATATAGTATCCTGGTTATTAGTATGGGTGGAAAGGCTGTGTGTTTTAAGGTTTTCTTGCCCTAAAATAGATTCATCACTCCATTTTTCTATAGGTTTCCTTATGTACTTTTTATTTCCATTAATTTTAAGGTATTTTGTAACTTGAATTGTGATTTTGAGTGGAAAGAGGCTATTTAGGAGTTAATTTTCTTATCTTCAAAATAGGGACTTTTAGATAGTTTGTATTACGTTTACTATATTAAGTGTCAGGACAACAAGAAACATGCTTTATATCATTTCTAATGTTAGATGTAGTAGAAACATGCTTGAAAGAACATACAGGATTATCTGTGGTAAAAGTTTTTCCAAGTGCGCTTCCCTGCTGCCAAACCCTGTGCACCTTGGGAATAACAGCTCAGATCAGTTCATCTGGATATATATATCAGTTGGATGTTGTGCGTTATCTATCAATGTTAAAACCATGGCTATCTATAAGAAAGTTTTATAACTTGTCAATATAATGAATTTCTAGTTACAGCTACTACTTCTTTCAACGTTAATTGTCGTGAAAGCAAGAATTATTTTTGGTATAATTTCAATCGTCTGATTTTGGCTGGAACTTCCTCCATAGCACATACAATATTGGTCTCTGTTACATGTTCTTCTCTGCTGCTACCTTATGTGCATCTTGGGAATCAAGCCTCAGTACAGGTCCAAAGGAATAGTTTGGTACAGAGCATTTTCTTTAAACTTGATTACAATTTACCATTTCTGTAAAGGTTTCCTGTATCCTTAGTTGTTTGTTTCCTGAAAATCTCTCGGTTCAACTTATTTTTTTTTTTACTTCCAGCCATGCTTTTATAAAGCTTTAGAAAGTGCCCATCATATACTGGGCATTGTGCTAGAAATTCATGTCTGTGCTCTCAATGTCTTCCTATTCTAATCTCTTAAATTCTCTCTTTTGAACATCTTTTCATAAATCAACTTCGTGTATTTAATATATGGTGTGGTTTCATTTGACAAATATGTTAAATTTTAACAGTTTTTAATTATAAAAAAGTATTGATATAGCAGAAGTCCAAGAAAAATGAACTCAAAAACAACAACAACAAATTTTCATACACATATATCTACTGTTAATATTAGGACATTTTCTTTCCATATTCTTTGTGTATGTCTTATATTTCTGTATGTATATATACTCAGGAACATTGGGTGTGTGTACTTCTGCGTACATAAAGGTGCATTGCATATGAGCATTTCTCTCTGTGTCAACAGTGTCTGTGATTTGTGGATATCTGTGTACATATGCAAATGACTATTTGTTCATTCAGGAAACACTTATTGTATTTGATTGATTACTAGGGACTTGCTCGACACTGGTTGCCTATAGTGAATGAGACAGTCTCACTTTCTGTCTTTATAAATACTACACTGTAATGGGGTAAACAGAAAGAGAAAAATATGTATAAATAAAATAAACATAAGTTTAACAAGCACTTAATTTGGTAGTGCAACATCTTTGGTGTCAGTTATGATTTATTGTGGTGAGGTTAGGTATATTAGTTTCTCAGAAGGAAGAGCTGAGACATAAGTCTCGGTTTTTCAGCAATGCGTGTTCTCAGGTATAAAACAGAGAAAATATTGAAGTAACGAAACAAAGACCCTGGGAGGTGTTCTGTGAGCAAAAGAACCTAGCTTCTATGTAGTGACCAATGCTTAGTTAAATTAATGATGTCCAAAGCTTAGGAGGTCTCTCAGTCTTGATTGCTGCCACGGCACAAGAGAAAGTGCATGTTAGGAAAGGGGTCACTTTGTGCTAAACAATTAGAAATACTGATTATGCCCATGAATTTCAAGAGCAAATAAAAGTCTTCTGGTGTTGGCACCACAATAGACTAAATAATCATTTCATTTTTAATTACCTCTGGTTTCTCTATGAAATTCATTCACCCAAAGACAATGGCTTGCTCTCACCAGAGAGGTTCGTAGTTAAAGCATCACATCCATATGCCAATATCATAGGTTTGCTCCTGCATCAAGGCACATACAAAAACAGGTAGATGTTTCTGACTGTCTGTCTTTTCCCCATTTATCCTGCCTCTAACATGAATAAATATATAAAAGAAAAATTAGAATGATTTTTATTGTTGTTTTTGCAGCTTAAATTGCATAGAAGAATCAATTATGTTTTACAAAATCTCACCCCAAGAGGGAATAAATGGTAAGGTTGTAAAGTACCATATTTCCCCATGTATAAGAAGCTTCCCTGTATAAGACGCACCTTATTTGGAGGGCTCAAAGTTTGAATAAATGAGAGCAACAGTGAATAAACAAGAAATGCAAGTAAAATATTCTACAACCACAGTATAAGACGCACCTAGTTTTCTAACCCCACATTTTTCAAAAAAGATGAGTCTCATTCATGGGAAAATATGATATACAAACACTAAAGGCATTTCCTCTTTTTTCTTTCCAGAGAGAGGGAGAGAGTCAGAGAGAGGGATAGATAGGGACAGATACACAGAGAGAGAGTTCTTATTATGTGCCAGGTCACAGATCCATCATCAGTTTTTCGTTGTGAACCCTTATTTGTTCATTGACTCCTGTCTCATATGTGCCTTGACCAGGGGGCTATATCACATAGAGTGACCGCTTGCTCTAGACAGCGACCTTGGGCTCAAGATGGTGAGCTTTGCTCAAACCACATGAGCCCACGCTCAAGATGGCACCCTTGGGATCTCAAACCTGAATCCACCACATTCCAGTAAATTGCTTAACCAATGCACCATCGCCTGCTCATGCTATGGACATATTTTCTTTTACTTTCTCTGGATTTTATTTAGTATCCTGGTTATTAGTATGGGTGGAAAGGCTGTGTGTTTTAAGGTTTTCTTATCCTAAAATAGATTCATCACTCCCTTTTTCTATAGGTTTCCTTATGTAGTTTTTATTTCTGTTAATTTTAATGTATTTTGCAACTTGAATTGTGATTTTGAGTGAAAAGAGGTTATTTAGGAGTTAATTTCCTGACCTTCAAAAAAGGGATTTTTAGTTATTTTGTATTACTGTTTACTATATTAAGTGTGACGACAACAAGAAACATGCTTTATATCATTTCTAAGGTTAGAGGTAGTAGAAACTTGCTTGAAAGAACATACAGGATTATCTGTGGTAAATGTTTTCCACGTGCACTCCCTGCTGCCATCTCATGTGCACCTTGGGAATAACAGCTCAGATCAGTTTATCTGGATAAATACATCAGTTGGGTATTGTGCATTATCTATCAATGTTGAATCCAAGGCTATCTATAAGAAAGTTTAAAAACTTGTAAATATAACGAATTTCAAGTTACAGCTTCTACTTCTTTCAAGGTTAGTTGTCGTGAAAGCAAGAAATATTCTTGGTATCATTTCAATCCGCTGATTTGGGCTGGAACTTGCTCCATAGCACATACAATAATGACCTCAGTTACATGTGCTTCTCTGCTGCCACCTCTTGTGCATCTTGTGAATCAACCCTCAATACAGGTCCAAAAGTATAGTTTGGTACAGAGCATTTTCTATAAAAGTTGATTCCAATTTGCCGTTTCTGTAAAGGTTTTGTGTATACTTAGTTGTTTGTTTTCTGAAAATCTCTCGGTTCAATTTATTTTTCTTTTTTAATTTCAGCCATGCTTTAATAAAGCCTTTGAAAGTGCCCATCATATACCAGGCACTGTGCTAGGAACTCATCAGTGTACTCAATGACTTCCCATTCTACTCTCTTAACGTCTCTCTTTTGAACTTCTTTTACATAAATCAACTTCGTGTATTGTAAAATAGGATGTGCTTTGATTTGACAAGTATGTTGAATTTTAACAGGTTTTATTATAAAAAAAGTATTCTTATAGCTAAGTTCAAAAAAAAATGGTCTCAAAAACAACAACAACAAATTTTCAGGCAGATATATCTACTCTTAATATTAGGACATTTTCTTTCCATATTCTTTGTATATGTATTATATTTCTGTATGTATATATACTCAGGAACATTGGGTGTGTGTACATCTGTGTGCATAAATGTGCATCACACATGGGCATATCTCTCTGTGTCAAAATTGTTTGTGATTTGTGGATATCTGTGTACATATGTAAATGACTATTTATTCGTTCATTCAGGAAACACTTATTGTATTTGATTAATTGCCAGGGACTGTGCTTGACACTGGTTGCCTATAGTAAATGAGACAGTCTCACATTCTGTCTTTATAAATACCACACTGTAATAGGGTAGACAGAATGAGAAAAATATACATAAATAAAATAAACATAAGTTTAACAAGCACTTAATTTGGTAGTGCAATATCTTTCGTGTTAGTTATGATTTATTGTGGTAAGGATCAGTATATCACTTTCTCAGAAGGCAGAGTTGAGACATAAGTCTTGGTTTTTCAGCAATGCATGTTCTCAGGTATAAAACGGAGAAAATATAGAAGTAATGAAACAAAGACCCTGGGAGGTGTTCTGTGAGCAAAAGTACCTAGCTTCTATGTAGTGACCAATGCTCAGTTAAATTAATGATGTCCAAATCTTAGAGGTCTCTTAGTCTGGATTGCTGCCATGGCACAAGAGAAAGTGCATGTAAGGAAAGTGGTCACTTTGTGCTAAACAATTAGAAATACTGATTATGCCCATGAATTTCAAGAGCAAATAAATGTCTTCTGGTGTTGGCACCACAACAGACTAGATTATCATTTCATTTTTTCATTACCTCTGTTTTTCTCTAGTAAATTTATTCACCAAGAGACAATGGCTTGCTCTCACCAGAGAGCCCAGTAGTTAAAGCATCACACCCATATGCTAATATCACATCTTTGGCCCTGCGTCAAGGCACATACAAAAGAGATTGATGTTTCTGACTTTCTGTCTGTCTTTTTTCTCATTTATCCTGCCTCTAACATGAATAAATATATAAAAGAAAAAATGAGAATGGCTTTTTTGTTCTTGTTTTTGCAGCTTAAATTGCATAGAAGAATGAATTATGTTTTACAAAATCTCACCCCAAGAGGAAATAAATGGTAAGGTTGTAAAGTACCATATTTCCCCATGTATAAGAAGCTTCCCTGTCTGTATAAGGCGCACCTTATTTGGGGGCTCAAATTTTCAGTAAATGATAGCAAATGCGAATAAACAAGAAATGTAAGTAAAAAATTCAACAACCACTGTATAAGACGCACCCAGTTTTCTAACCCCACATTTTTCAAAAAGGTTGAGTCTCATTCATGGGAAAATTTGATATACACCCATATAATGTCTCTGTGAACATTTCATTTTTTCTTTTTTTTTCCAGAGAAAGGGAAGAGTCAGAGAGGGTAATAGGAAGGACAGACAGACAAAGAAAGTGTTCTGAATATGTGCAAGTTCACAGATCAATCATCAGTTTTTGGTTTTGACCCCTTATTTGTTCATTGACTCCTGTCTCATATGCGCCATGTCCAGGGGTTATATCTCATAGAGTGACCGCTTGCTTTATACAGCGATCTTGGGCTCAAACCACATGAGCCCACGCTCAAGATGGCAGTCTTGGAATCTCAAACCTGAGTCCACCACATTCCAGTCAATTGCTCTAAACACTGCACCATCGCCTGCTCACGCTGTGAACATTTTTTCTTTTACTTTCTCTAGATTTTATTTAGTAAACCGGTTCTTAGTACGGGTGGAAAGGCTCTGTGTTTTAAGGTTTTCTTGTGCTAAAATAGATTCATCACTACATTTTTCTGTATGTTTCCTTATGTAGGTATTATTTATATTGATTTTAAGGTATTTTGCAACTTGAATTGTGATTTTGAGTGGAAATAGTTTTTTTAGGAGTTAATTTCTTTACCTTCAAAACAGGGATTTTTAGTTAATTTGTATGATTGTTTACTATAATAAGTGTGAGGACAACAAGAAACATGCTTTATATCATTTCTAAGGTTAGAGTAATTGAAATTGCCTTGAAAGAAAATACAGGATTGTCTGTGGGAAATGTTTTCCAAGAACGCTACCTCGCTGCCACCTCGTGTTCACCTTGGGAATAACAGCTCAGAGCAGTTCACCTGAAAAAACACATCAGTTGGGAGTTGTGCTTTATCTATCAATATTGAAACCAAGACTATTTAGAAGATACTTTTATAACTTGTAAATATAAGGAATTTCCAGTTAGTGTTTGCTACTTGTTTCAACGTTAATTCTACTGAAAGCAATAGACATATTTGATATTATTTCAATCCTCTGACGTTAGCTGAAACTTGCTGCTTAGCACATATAATAATGGTCTCTGTTACATGTGCTTATCTGCTGCCACCTCGTGTGCATCTTGGGAATCATGCCTCAGGCAGATCCAAAGGAAAGAAATAGTAGAGAGGATTGCCCAAATACGTTGATTCCAATTTGCCGGTTCTGAAAATATTTTGTGAATTCTTAGTGATTTGATTTCTGGAAATCTATTGGTTCACCTTGTTTTTCTTCTTTCCTTCCAGCAATTCTTTCATAAAGACTTTGAATGTTCCCATCATATACCAGGCACTGTGCTAGGAACTGTATGAGTAGTTGGTGCACTCAATGTCTTCCCATTCTACCTTTTTACTTCTGCTTTTGGACTTCTTTATTTAAATCTTCTTATGTATTGTAAAGTAAGATGTGCTTTGATTTAAAAAGTGTGTTGAATGTAACTGCTTTTTTATTATAAAAACTGTATTCTTATTGCAGAAATGAAAGAAAAAATGAATAGAATACAAAACAACAAATTTTCATCCAGAGATAACTACTGTTAATATTATGACATTATCTTTCCATATTCTTAGTGTACCTATTATATTTCTATATCTATATGTACTAAGGTACATTGGGTGTGCATACATCTGTGTGTATAGATGTGCATTGCATATGAGAATATCTCTTTGGGTCCACATTTTCCATCATTTTTGTTTACATGTGTAGGCATGCAAATTACTATTTATTCTTTCATTCATTAAACACTTATTGTATTTCTACTCATTTCCAGGCACTGTTCTCTATACTGGTTGCCTATAGTGAAAAAGACAGACTGTCTCTATAAATAATACACTGTCATGCTGTAGACAGAGGAAGAAAAATGTGCATAAATAAAATAATTATAAGCTGTGCCAAGCACTGACTATAGTAGTGCAATGTCTTGTTCCCAGGTTTCATTGATTGTGGCGATGTTCAATATATCAGTTTCTCGAAAGGCAGAGCTGAGACCTAAGTCTCAGTTCTTCAGCAATGCATGTTCTCAGCTATAAAACTGAGAAAATTCTCAAGCACTGAAACAAATAACCTGGGAGGTGTTCTGTGAGCAAAAGAACCTAGCTTGTAAGTGATACCCAGGCTCAGATAAATTCTGATGTCCAAAGCATAGGAGGTCTCTCAGTCTGTACTGCTGCAACAGCACAAGAAAAAGTGCATGTTACAAAAGGGGTCACATCGTGGTAAACAATCAGAAATATTTTTTATGCCCCTAAGATTTAAGAGCAAAGAAAATCCTTTTGATGTAGTAACCACAGCAGTCTAGATTATTTTTTTATTTTTAATTACCTCAGTTTTTCTCTAGTAATTATTCCCCCTAAATAAAATGGATTGATATCACCAGAGAGTTCAGTAGATAGAGAATCACACACATACACTAATGTCATAAGTTTTGTCCTTGGTCTAGGCACATACAGAAACACAATGATGTTTCTGACTATCTGTGTGTCTGTTTTCCTCCCTCTTCCTTACTCTAACATTAATAACTAAATAAAAGAAAAATGGCAATGGCTTTTTTTGGTGTTTTTGCAGCTTAAATTGCTGAGAGAAATGAATTATTTTTTTCAAAATCTCAACCGAAGAGGAAATAAGTGGTAATGTTGTAAAGTACCATATCTCCCCATGTATAAGTAACCTCCCTCTATAAGTAGCACTTTAATTTTGGGGCACAACATTTGAGAAAATGATAACAAATTCGAAGAAACAGGAAATGAAAGTAAAAATACAACAACTACTGTATACAATGCACCCAGATTTCAAACCCCACATTTTTAAAAATGATGAGATTTAAACATAGAAAAATATGAATAGAAACTCCAAATGTCTCTGTGAACCTTTGTTTCTTTCTTTTTTTTTCCAGAGTCATAGAGAGAGTGAGAGAGAGGGATAGATAGGGACAGAAAAACAAGAATGGAGAAAATTTTTTATTATGTGCCAGGTCACAGATCAATCATCTTTTTGTAAGGACACCTTAGTTGTTCTTTGACTGCTCTCTCATATGTGCCTTGACCAGGGGGCTACAGCTGATGGAGTGAGCCTATCTCGAGACAGCAAAATTGGGATAAAGCTGTTGAGCTTTGCTAAAACGAGATGAGCCCATGCTCAAGCTGGCGAATTTGAGAACTCAAATCTGGGTACTGCGCATTCCAGTCAAATGCTCAACCCACTGCACCACTGCCTTTTCAGTCTGTAAACATTTTTTTCTTTTACATTCTCTGGATTTTATTTAGTAATCTTTTTCTTAGTATGGGTGGAAAGGCTGTGTATTTTAAGGTTTTATTCCTCTAAAATATATTCATCACTACATTTTTTATAGATTTTTTATGTAGTTTTTATTTTCATTAATTTTAAGGTATTTTGCAACTTGAATTGTGATTTTGAGGGTTGCTTATTTAGGAGTGAATTTCATTACCTTAAAAAAAATTTTAGTTAATTTCTATTACTTTTTAGTATACTAAGTGTAATGACGACAAGAAACATGCTTTATATCATTTCTAAAAATAGACGTAGTTGAAACTTGCTTGAAAGAACATACAGGATAATCTGTGGAAAATATTTTCCAAGAGTACTTCCCTGATGCCACCTCATGTGCACCTTGGAAATAATAGCTCAGAGCAGTTCCCCTGGAAAAACACAGCAGTTGGTTGTTGTGCCTTATCTATCACTGTTGAATTGTAGGCTATCTAGAAGATACTTTCATAACTTGTAAATATAAGGGAATTCTAGTTACTGTTTGCTACCTCTTTCAATGTTAACTGTAGTGTAAGCAAGAGATACACTTCATATCATTTCAATCTTCTGAAGTTTGCTGGAACTTGCTCCATAGCACATAAAATATTGGTCTCTGTTACATGTGCTTCTCTGCTGCCACCTTGTTTTCATCTTGGAAATCATGCTTCAGTACAGGTCCAAAGGAAAGTTTTGGTAGAGAAGATTGTCTACAACCATTAATGCCAATTACTGGCTTCTGTGAAGTGTTTCTGTATCTTTAGTGGGTTTTTTTCTGGGAATCTATCGTTTCATCTTGTTTTTCTTTTTTCCTTCCAGCTATGCTTTCATAAAGCCTTAAAAAGTGCCCTTCATATACCAGGCACTGTGCTAAGAGCTCATGTCCCTGCACTCAGTCACTTTCCATTCTATTATTTTTACATCTGTCTTTTAAACTTCTTTTATTTAAATCTACTGAATGTATTGTAAATTACGTTGTGCTTTGATTTGACAAGTATATAGTATTTTAACAGCTTTTTATTATAAAAACGGTATTCTTATTACAGAAATGGAAAAAATATGATAAGAAAAACAAAACAACAAATTTTCATACATAGATATCAACTGTTAACTTTAGCCATTTTTTTCCATATTCTTTTTGTACCAATTATATTTCCCTATGTATATGTACTCAGGTACATTGGGTGCATGAACCCAATGTGTGCATAGATGTGCATCACTCGTGAGCATACCTCTCTATTTAAATAGTGTCTGTCATTTGTGTATATTTGTGTACATTTGCAAATGAATATTCACTCTTTCAGTAACAACTTATTGAATTTTCATTATATGCCAGGCAGTGCGCTCGACACTGGTTGCCAATAGTGAATGGGAAAGAGTCACTTTCTGTCTTTATGGATATTACACTGTCATGGCATAGAAAGAGGAAGAAAAATTATACATAAAAAATTATAAGTTGTGGCAAACACTGGATTTGGTAGTGCAATACCTTTGGTCCCCGTTGTGATTGATCGTGGCATGGTTAAGTATATCATTTTCTCGGGAGGCATAGCTGAGATATAAGTCTCAGTTCTTCAGGAATGTGTGATCTCAGCTATAAAACTGAGAAAATTTACAAGTGATGCAACAAATAACCTGGGATGTGTTCTGTGACCAAAAGAACCTAAATTGTAAGTGCTGAACAGGCTCAGATAAATTCTGAAAACCAAAGCTTAAAAGGTTTCTCAGTCTGGACTGCTGCCATGGTACAAGAAAAAGTTTATGTTAGGAAAGTTGTGAATTCATGCTCTACAATCAGAAATAATGAATGTATATGACCCTGATTGAAAAGAGCCTAGAAAAGTCTTCTGAAGTTGTTACAACAGCAGACTAGATTATTATTTTATTTTTATTTGTCTCAGGTTGTCCCTAGTAATTTTGTCCCCAAATGACAATGGCTTGCTTACACCAAAGAGCACAGTAGTTAGAGGATTGGTCCCGGTTCAATGCACATACAGAAACAGATTGATGTTTCTGAATGTCTGCCTTTTTCTCCCCAATTCCTCTCTCTAACATTAACAATTAAATAAAAGAAAAAATGACAATGGCTATATTTTTGTTGTTTTCACAGCTTAAAATGCATAGAAGAATGAATTATGTTTTCCAAAATCTCACCACAAGAGAAAATAGGTAGTAAGGTTGTAAAGTACCATATTTCCCCATGCATAATATGCCTCCCTGTAGAAGACGGACCTTCATTTTGGGGCACAAAATTTGATAAAATGATAACAAATGCAAAGAAACAGGGAATGCAAGTAAAATATACTACAACCACTGTATAAGACGCACCCAGTTTTCAAACCCCACATTTTTCAAAATAGATGAGACTTAAACGAGGGCAAATATGGTATACACCGGCCGAATATCTCTGCAAACACTTTATTTCTTTCTTTTTTTCTTTTCTTTTTTTTTTTACAGAGAGAGTGAGAGAGTCAGAGTGAGAAAAAATAGGGACACACAGACAGACAGGAAGGTAAAGAGTTTTTTTTATTATGTGCCAGGTCACAGTTCAATTATCAGATTTTTGTTGTGACACCTTAGTTGCTCATTGACTGCTCTCTCATTGTGCCTTGACCAGGGAACTGCAGCTGGCCGAGTAACCTCTTGCTCGAGCCAGTGAGCCCATTGCGCTAAAGCTGGTGATCTTTGCTTAAACCAGATAAGCCCACGCTCAAGCTGGCGACCTTGGGATCTCTAACCTGGGTCCTCCGCATTCCAGTCAAATGCTCTATCCACCGCGCCACCGCCTCCTCAGGCTGTGAAAATTTTTATCTTTTACTTTCTCTGAATTTTGTTTAGTATCCTGTTTCATAGTATGGGTGGTAACGTTGTGTATTTTAAGGTGTTTTCCACTACAGTGTATTCATTACAACATTTTTCCATAGGTTTTCTTATGTAGTTTTTATTTCCATTAAGTTTAAAGTATTTTTTAACTTGAAATTTTATTTTGATCAGGGGTTATTTAGGAGTGAATTTTTAACTTAAAAAAGGAAGGGTTTTTTAGTTAGTTTTTATTACTAATTTCTAGAGTAAGTGTAATGACAAGAAGAAACATGCCTTATATCATTTCAAAGGTTTGAGGTAGTTGAAACTTGCTTGAAAGAAAATATAGGATTGTCTGTGGAAAATGTTTTCCAAGTGTGCTTCTCTGCTGCAACCTAGTGTTCACCTTGGGAATAACAGCTCAGAGCAGTTCACCTGAAAAAACACAGCAGTTGGGAGTTCTGCTTTATCTATCAATGTTGAAACCAAGATTATTTAGAAGATACTTTATAACTTGTAAATATAAAGAATTTCTAGTTACTGTTTGCTACTTGTTTCAATGTCAACTCTAGTGAAAGCAATAAACATATTTGATATTATTTCAATCCTCTGAAGTTGGTTGAAACTTGCTGCATAGCACAAAAAATAATGGTCTCGGTTACATGTGCTTCTCTGCTGCCACCTCGTGTGCATCTTGGGAATCACGCCTCAGAACAGATACAAAGGAAAGAAATAGTAGAGAGGATTGTCCACAAACGTTGATTCCAATTTGCCGGTTCTGTAAATATTTTGTGTATTCTTAGTGATTTGATTTCTGGGAATCTATCAGTTCACCTTGTTTTTCTTCTTTCCTTCAAGCAGTGCTTTCATAAAGCCTTTGAATGTTCCCATCATATACCAGACACTGTGCTAGGAACTGTATGAGTAGTTGGTGCACTCAATGTCTTCTCATTCTACTATTTTTACTTCTGCTTTTGGACTCCTTTATTTAAATCTTCTTAATGTATTGTAAAATAAGATGTATTTTGATTTGAAAAGTATGTTGAATGTAACTGCTTTTTTATTATAAAAACCGTATTCTTATTGCAGAAGTGTAAGAAAAAATGAATAGAATATAAAACAACAAATTTTCATCCAGAGATAACTACTGTTAATATTATGACATTATTTTTTCATATTCTTAGTATACCTATTATATTTCTATATCTATATGTACTAAGGTACATTGGGTGTGCATACATCTGTGTGTATAGATGTGCATTGCATATGAGCATATCTCCCTTGGTCCACACTTTCTATCATTTGTGGATACCTGTGTATGCCTGCAAATTACTATTTATTCTTTCATTCATTAAACACTTATTGTATTTCTATTATGTTCCAGAAACTGTGCTTTACACTGGTTGCTTATAGTGAAAGAGACAGACTGTTTATATGAATAATACAACGTCATGCTATACACAGAGGAAGAAAAATGTCCATAAATAAAATAATTATAAGTTGTAACAAGCACTGGATATAGTAGTGCAATATCTTTTTCCCAGATTTCATTGATCGTGGTGATGTTCAGTAAATCAGTTTCTCAAATAGCTGAGCGGAAACCTAAGTCTCAGTTCTTCAGCAATGCATGTTCTCAGGTATAAAACTGAGAAAATTCTCAAGTGCTGAAACAAAGACCCTGGGATGTGTTCTGTGAGCAAGAAAAACCTAGCTTGTAAGTGGTGACCCAGGCTCAGAAAAATTTTGATGTCCAAAGTTTAGGAGGTCTCTCAGTCTGGACTGCTGCAACAGCACAAGAAAAATGTGCATGTTAGGAAAGGGGTCACATCATGGTAAACAATCAGAAATATTTTTTATGCCCCTAACATTCAAGAGAAAAGAGAATTCTTCTGGTGTTGTCACCACAGCAGACTAGATTATTGTTTTTTTTTAATTACATCAGTTTTTCTCTAGTAATTTTTCCCCTAAATACAATGGTTTGCTATCACCAGAGAGCTCAGTAGATAGAGCTTCACACACATACACTTATGTCATCAGATTGTTCCTTGGTCTAGGCACATACAGATACATATTGATGTTTCTGACTATATGTGTGTCTGTTTTCCCCCCTCTTCCTCCCTCTAACATTAATAACTAAATAAAAGAATAATTACAATGGCTTTTTTTGGTGTTTTTGCAGCTTAAATTGCTTAGAGGAATGAATAATTTTTTTCAAAATCACACCCCAAGAGGAAATAAGTGGTAATGTTGTAAAGTACCATATCGCCCCATGTATAAGCAGCCTCCCTCTATAAGTAGCACCTTAATTTTGGGGCACAAAATTTGAGAAAATGATAACAAATGCGAAGAAACAGCAAATGCAAGTAAAAATACAACAACCACTGTATAAGATGCACTCAGGTTTCAAACCCCACATTTTTAAAGATAAGGAGTTTTATACATAGGAAAATATGGATAGAAACTCCAAATGTCTCTGTGAACATTTCTTTCTTTCCTTTTCTTATTTTTTTCCAGAGTCATAAAGAGAGTGAGAGAGAGGGATAGATAGGGACAGACAAACAAGAATGGAGAAAATTTTTTATTATGTGCCAAGTAAAAGATCAATCATCATTTTTTCGTAAGGACACCTTAGTTTTTCATTGACTGCTCTCTCATATGTGCCTTGACCAGGGGGCTACAGCTGACTGAGTTACCCCTTGCTCGAGACAGCGACATTGAGATCAAGCTGTTGAGCTTTGCTAAAATTAGATGAGCCCACGCTCAAGCTGGCAAATTTGGTATCTCAAATCTGGGTACTGCGCATTACAGTCAAATGCTCTACCCACTGCGCCACTGCCATGTCAGTCTTTGAACATTTTGTTTCTTTTACATTCTCTGGATTTTATTTAGTATCCTGGTTCTCAGTATGGGTGGAAAGGCTGTGTATTTTAAGGTTTTATCTCTCTAAAATATATTCATCACTACATTTTTTTATAGATTTTCTTATGTAGGTTTTATTTCATAAATTTTAAGGTATTTTGCAGCTTGAATTGTGATTTTGAGGGGGGGTTATTAGGAGTGTATTTCATTACCTTAAAAAAAGGGATTTTAGTTAATTTCTATTACTGTTTAGTATATTAAGTGTAATGAGGACAAGAATCATGCTTTATATCATTTCTAAGGTTAGAGGTAGTTGAAACTTGCTTGAAAGAACATACAGGATTATCTTTGGAAAATGTTTTCCAAGAGCGCATCCCTGTTGCCACCTCGTGTGCACTTTGGAAATAACAGCTCAGAGCAGTTCACCTGGAAAAACACAGCAGTTGGGTGTTGTGTGTTATCTATCAATGTTGAATCAAAGGCTATCTAGAGGATACTTTCATAACTTGTAAATATAAGAGAGTTCTAGTTACTGTTTGCTACCTGTTTCAATGTTAACTGTAGTGTAAGCAAGAGATACACTTCATATCTTTTCAATCATCTGAAGTTTGCTGAAACTTGCTCCATAGCACATAAAATATTGGTCTCTGTTACATGCGCTTCTCTGCTACCACCACGTTTGCATCTTGGGAATCACGTTTCATTACAAAACCAAAGGAAAGGTTTGGTAGATAAGATTGTCTACAACCATTGATTCCAATTACTCGCTTCTGTGAAGTGTTTTTGTATCTTTCGTGGGTTTTTTTCTGGGAATCTATCGTTTCATCTTGTTTTTTTTTTCCTTCCAGCCATGCTTTTATAAAGCCTTTGAAAGTGCCATTCATATACCAGGCACTGTGCTAAGGGCTCATGTCCCTGCACACAGTCACTTCCCATTCTACTACTTTTACACCTGTCTTTTGAACTTCTTTTATTGAAATCTACTTAATGTATTATAAATTATGATGTGCTTTGATTTGACAAGTATATACTATTTTAACAGCTTTTTATTATGAAAACGGTATTCTTATTGCAGAAATGCAAAAAAAATGATAAGAAAAACAAAACAACAAATTTTCATACATAGATATCAACTGTTAACTTTAGACATTTTCTTTCCATATTCTTTGTGTACCAATTATATTTCCCTATGTATATGTATTCAGGTACATTCGGTGCGTGTACCCAATGTGTGCATAGATGTGCATCGCACGTGAGCATACCTCTCTGTTTCAATAGTGACTGTCATTTGTGGATATTTGTGTATGTATGCAAATGAATATTTATTCACTCTTCCATTAAAAACTTATTGAATTTTTATTATATGCCAGGCACTGTGCTCGACACTGGCTGCCAATAGTGAATGGGAGAGAATCACTTTCTGTCTTTATGGATAATACACTGTCTCGGAGTAGAAAGAGGAAGGAAAAAATATACTTAAAAAATTATAAGTTGTGACAAACAATGGATTTGGTAGTGCAATACCTTTGCTCCCTATTGTGATTGATTGTGGCATGGTTAAGTATATCATTTTCTCGGAAGGCAGAGCTGAGACATAAGTCTAGGTTCTTCAGGAATGCGTGGTCTCAGCTATAAAACTGATAAAATTTACAAGTGATGCAACAAATACCCTGGGAGCTGTTCTGTGACCAAAAGAACCTAAATTGTAAGTGCTGACCAGGCTCAGATAAATTCTGAAAACCAAAGCTTAGGAGGTTTCTAAGTATGGACTGCTGCCATGGCACAAGAAAAAGTGCATGTTAGAAAAGGTGTGAAATCATGCTCAACAATCAGAAATACTGATTGTATATGCCCCTGACTGACAAGAGCCTATAAATGTCTTCTGATGTTGTCACCACAGCAGACTAGAGTATTATTTTATTTTTTATTTGCCTCAGGTTGTCTCTAGTAATTTTGTCCCCCTAGAGACAATGGCTAGCTTACACCAGAGAGCTCACTAGTTAGAGCATCACACTCATACAGTAATGTCATAGGATTGGTCCTGGTTCAAGGCACATACAGAAACAGATTGATGTTTCTGACTATCTGTCTGTCTTTACTGCCCACTTCCTCTCTCTAACATTAAAAATTAAATAATAGAAAAAATTACAATGGCTATATTTTTGTTGTTTTCACAGCTTAAAATGCATAGAAGAATAAATTATGTTTTCCAAAATCTCACCACAAGAGAAAATAGGTAGTAAGGTTGTAAAGTACCATATTTCCCCATGCATAATATTCCTCCCTGTAGAAAACGTTTCTTCATTTTTGGGCACAAAATTTGGGAAAATGATAACAAATGCGAAGAAACAGTAAATACAAGTAAAATATACTACAACCACTGTATAAGACGCACCCAGTTTTCAAACCCCACATTTTTCAAAAAAGATGAGTCTTAAACGAGGGCAAATATGGTATACACCCGCTGAATATCTCTGTGAACAGGTTATTTCTTTCTTTCTTTTCTTTTTTTTTTTTTTTACAGAGACAGTGAGAGAGTCAGAGAGAGGGATAGTTTTTTTTTATTATGTGCCAGGTCACAGATCAATCATCAGTTTTTTTTGTGACACCATAGCTGCTCATTGACTTCTCTCTCATTGTGCCTTGACCAGGTAACTGCAGCTGACCGAGGAACCTCTTGCTCGAGCCAGTGAGCCCATTGGACTAAAGCTGGTGAGCTTTGTTTAAACCAGATAAGCCCATGCTCAACTGGCGACCTTGTGATCTCAAACCTCTGTCCTCCGCATTCCAGTCAAATGCTCTATCCACCGTGCCTCTGCCTACTCAGGCTGTGAAAATTTTTATCTTCTACTTTCTCTGAATTTTGTTTAGTATTCTGTTTCATATTATGGGTGGTAATGTTGTGTATTTTAAGGTTATTTTCCACTGCAATGTATTCATCACAACCTTTTTTTCATAAGTTTTCTTATGTAGTTTTTATTTCCATTAATTTTAAAGTATTTTGTAACTTGAATTTTGATTTTGAGCAGGGGTTATTTAGGAGTAAACTTCTTAACAAAGGAAGTGTTTTTTAGTTAGTTTTTATTACTGATTTTTAGAGTAAGTGTAATGACAAGAAGAAACATGCCTTATATCATTTCAAAGGTTTGAGGGATTTGAAACTTGCTTGAAAGAATATACAGGATTGTCTGCAAGAAATATTTTCCAAGTACATTTCTCTGCTGCCACCTCATAATCACCTTGGGAATAACAGCTCAGAGCAGTTCCCCTGAAAAAAACACAGCAGTTGGGAGTTGTGCTTTATCTATCAATGTTGAAACCAAGACTATTTAGAAGATATATTTATAACTTGTAAATATAAGGAATTTCCAGTTACTGTTTGCTACTTGTTTCAACGTTAACTCTAGTGAAAGCAATAGTCATATTTGATATTATTTCAATCCTTTGAAGTTGGCTGAAACTTGCTGCATAGCACAAATAATAATGGTCTCTGTTACATGTGCTTATCTGCTGCCACCTCGTGTGCATCTTGGGATTCATGCCTCAGAACAGATCCAAAGGAAAGAAATAGTAGAAAGGATGGACCATAAACGTTGATGCCAATTTGCCGGTTCTGTATATATTTAGTGTATTCTTAGAGATTTCATTTCTGGGAATCTATCAGTTCACCTTGTTTTTCTTCTTTTTTTCCAGCAATGCTTTCATACAGCCTTTGAATGTTCCCATCATATAACAGGCACTGTGCTACGAACTGTATGAGTAGTTGGTGCACTCAATGTCTTCCCATTCTACTATTTTTACTTCTGCATTTGGACTCCTTTATTTAAATCTTCTTAATGTATTGTAAAATAAGATGTGCTTTGATTTCAAAAGTATGTTTTATGTAACTGCTTTTTTATTATAAAAATTGTATTCTTATTGCAGAACTTCAAGAAAAAATGATATGAAAACAAAACAACAAATTTTTATACAGAGATAACTACTGTTAATATTATGACATTATTTTTCCATATTCTTAGTGTACCTATTATATTTCTATATTTATACATACTAAGGTTCATTGGGAGTGCATACATCTGTGTGTATAGATGTGCATTGCATATGAGCATATCTTTCTGGGTCCACAGTTTCTATCATTTGTGTATACCTGTGTATGCATGCAAATTACTATTTATTCTTTCATTCATTGAGCACTTATTGTATTTCTATTATGTTCCAGGCACTGTGCTCTACACTGGTTGCCTATAGTGAAAAAGACAGACTGTCTATATGAATAATACACTGTCATGCTGTAGACATAGGAAGAAAAATGTACATAAATAAAATAATTATAAGTTGTAACAAGCACTGTATATAGTAGTTCAATGTCTTGTTCCCAATTTTCATTGATCGTGGCAATATTCAGTATATCAGTTTCTCGAAAGGCAGAGCTGAGACCTAAGTCTCAGTTCTTCAGCAATGCGTGTTCTCAGCTATAAAACTGAGAAAATTCTCAAGCGCTGAAACAAAGACCCTGGGAGGTGTTCTGTGAGCAAAAGAACCTAGCTTGTAAGTGATGACCCAGGCTCAGATAAATTATGAGGTCCAAAGATTAGGAGGTCTCTCAGTCTGGACTGCTGCAACAGCACAAGAAAAAAGTGCATGTTAGGAAAAGGGTCACATCGTGTAAACAATCAGAAATATTTTCTATACCCCTAACAGTAAAGAGCAAAGAAATATCTTCTGCTGTTGTCACCAGAGAAGACTAGATTATTGTTTTATTTTTAATTACCTCAGTTTTTCTCTAGTAATTTTCCCCCTAAATATAATGGCTTGCTATCACCAGAGAGCTCAGGAAATAGAGCATCACAAACATACACTAATGTCATAGGTTTGGTCCTTGGTCTAGGCACATACAGAAACACATTGATGTTTCTGACTATCTGTGTGTCTGTTTTCACTTCTCTTCCTTCCTCTAACATTAATAACTAAATAAAAGAAAAATGGCAATGGCTTTTTTTTTGGTGTTTTTGAAGCTTAAATTGCTTAGAGGAATAAATTATTTTTTTCAAAATCTCACCCCAAAAGAAAATAAGTGGTAAGGTTTAAAGTATCATATCTCCCCATGTATAAGTAGCCTCCCTCTATAAGTAGCACCTGAGAAAATTTACAAGTGATGCAACAAATACCCTGGGAGGTGTTCTGTGACCAAAAGAACCTAAATTTTAAGTGCTGAACAGGCTCAGATAAATTCTGAAAACCAAAGCTTAGGAGGTTTCTCAGTCTGGACTGCTGCCACGGCACAAGAAAAAGTACATGTTAGGAAAGGTGTGAATTCATGCTCAACAATCAGAAATACTGATTTTATATGCCCCTGACTGACAAGAGCCTAGAAAAGTCTTCTGATGTTGTCACCACAGCAGACTAGATTATTATTTTATTTTTTATTTGCCTCAGGTATTCTTTAGTAATTTTGTCCCCCTAGAGACTATGGCTTGCTTACACCAGAGAGCTCACTAGTTAGAGCATCACACTCATACAGTAATGTCATAGGATTGGTCCCGGTTCAAGGAACATGCAGAAACAGATTGATGTTTCCGACTGTCTATCTTTTCCCTCCCACTACCTCTCTCTAACATTAAAAATTAAATAAAAGAAAAAATGACAATGGCTCTTTTTTTTGTTGTTTTCGCATCTTAAATTGCATAGAAGAATGAATTATGTTTTTCAAAATCTCACCACAAGAGAAAATAGGTAGTAAGGTTGTAAAGTACCATATTTCCCCATGCATATTATGCCTCCCTTTAGAAGACACACCTTCATTTTTTTTTGAAATTTTTTTATAATTTTTAATTAATGATAATAATGAAAATGGGATGACATTAATAATTCAGGGTACATATATTCAAATAAAACATGTCTAGATTATCTTGTCATTAAATTATTTTGCATACCCCTCACCAAAAGTCAGATTGTCCTCCGTCACCCTCTGTCTAGTTTTCTCTGTGCCCCTCCCCCTCCCCCTAACTCTCTCCCTCCCTCCCTCCTGCGTAACCACCACTCTCTTGTCCATGTCTTTAAGTCTCGTTTTTATGTTCCACCAATGTATGGAATCATGTAGTTCTTGTTTTTTTCTGATTTACTTATTTCACTCCGTATAATGTTATCAAGATCCCACCATTTTGCTGTAAATGATCTGATGTCATCATTTCTTATGGCTGAGTAGTATTCCATAGTGTATATGTGCCACATCTTCTTTATCCAGTCTTCTATTGAAGGGCTTTTTGGTTGTTTCCATGTCTTGGCCACTGTGAACAGTGCTGCAATGAACATGGGGCTACATGTGTCTTTACGTATCAATGATTCTGAGGTTTTGGGGTATATACCCAGTAGAGGGATTGCTGGGTCATAAGGCAGTTCTATTTGCAGTTTTTGAGAAACCACCATATTTTCCTCCATAATGGTTGTACTACTTTACATTTCCACCAACAGCCTCTCCAACATTTGTTATTACCCGTCTTGTTGATAATAGCTAATCTAACAGGGGTGAGGTGGTATCTCATTGTAGTTTTGATTTGCATTTCTCTAATAACTAATGAAGCTGAGCATCTTTTCATATATCTGTTGGCATTTGTATTTCTTCCTTGGAGAAGTGTTTGTTCCTGTCCTCTTCCCATTTTTTTATTGGATTGTTTGTTTGTTTGTTGTTGAGCTTTATGAGTTTTTTGTAAATTTTGGATATTAGGCCCTTATCTGAGCTGTTGTTTGAAAATATCAGTTCCCATTTAGTTGGCTGTCTGTTTATTTTGATATCAGTTTCTCTTGCTGAGCAAAAACTTTTTATTCTGATGTAGTCCCATTCATTTATCTTTGCCTTCAATTCTCTTGCCATTGGAGTCAAGTTCATAAAATGTTCTTTAAAACCCAGGTCCATGAGTTTAGTACCTATGTCTTCTTCTATGTACTTTATTGTTTCAGATCTTATATTTAGGTCTTTGATCCATTTTGAATTAATTTTAGTACACGGGGACAGGCTGTAGTCGAGTTTCATTCTTTTGCAAGTGGCTTTCCAGTTTTCCCAACACCATTTGTTGAAGAGGCTTTCTTTTCTCCATTGTGTGTTGTTGGCCCCTTTATCAAAGATTATTTGACCATATATATGTGGTTTTATTTCTGGGCTTTCTATTCTGTTCCATTGGTCTGAGTGTCTATTTTTTGCCAATACCATAGAGTTTTGATTATTGTGGCCCTATAAAATAGTTTAAAGTCAGGTATTGTATTGCCCCCAGCTTCATTCTTTTTCCTTAGGATTGCTTTGGCTATTTGGGGCTTTTTATAGTTCCATATAAATCTTATGATTTTTTGTTCCATTTCTTTAAAAAATGTCTCAGTATGGGTGGAAAGGTTGTGTATTTTAAGGTTTTATTTCTCTAAAATATATTCATCACTACATTTTTTTATACATTTTCTTATGTAGGTTTTATTTCATAAATTTTAAGGTATTTTGCAGCTTGAATTGTGATTTTGAGAGAGGTTATTTAGGAGTGTATTTCATTACCTTAAAAATAGAGATTTTAGTTAATTTCTATTACTGTTTTGTATATTGAGTGTAATGACGACAAGAAACATGCTTTTTATTATTTCTAAAGTTAGAGGTAGTTGAAACTTGCTTGAAATAACATACAGGATTATCTGTGGAAAATGTTTTCCAAGAGTGCTTCCCTGCTGCAACCTCATGTGCACCTTGGAAATAACAGCTCAGAGCAGTTCACCTGGAAAAACACAGCAGTTGTGTGTTGTGTGTTATCTATCAATGTTGAATCGAAGGCTATCTAAAAGATACTTTCATAACTTTTAAATATAAGGGAGTTATAGATACTTTTTGCTACCTGTTTCAATGTTAATTGTTGTGTAAGCAAGAGATACACTTCATATCATTTCAATCATCTGAAGTGTGATGGAACTTGCTCCATACCACATAAAATATTGGTCTCTGTTACATGTGCTTCTCTGTTACCACCTCGTTTGCATCTTGGGAATCACGCTTCACTACAGGTCCAAAGGAAAGTTTTGGTAGGTAAGATTGTCTACAACCATTGATTCCAATTAGTCTCTTCTGTGAAGTGTTTCTGTATCTTTAGTGGGGTTTTTTTCTGGGAATCTATTGTTTCATCTTGTTTTTATTTTTTCCTTCCAGCCATGCTTTCATAAAGCCTTTGAAAGTTCCCTTCATATACCAGGCACTGTGCTAAGAGCTCATGTCTCTGCACTCAGTCACTTCCCATTCTAATATTTTTACATCTGTCTTTTGAACTTCTTTTATTTAAACCTACTTAATGTATTGTAAATTATAATGCACTTTGATTTTATAAGCATATAGTATTTTAATAGCTTTTAATTATAAAAACAGTATTCTTATTGCAGTAATGGAAAAAAAATGATAAGAAAAACAAAACAACAAATTTTCATATATAGATATTAACTGTTAACTTTAGTCATTTTCTTGCCATATTCTTTGTGTACCAATTATACTTCCCTATGTATATGTACTCAGATACATTGGGTGCGTGTACCCAATATGTGCATAGATGTGCATTGCACGTGAGCATACCTCTCTGTTTCAATAGTATCAGTCATTTCTGGATATTTGTGTATGTATGTACATGAATATTTCTTCACTCTTCCAGTAAAACTTATTGAATTTTCATTATATGCCAGGCACTTTGCTCAGCACTGGTTGCCAATAGTGAATGGGAGAGACTCATTTTCTACCTTTTTGGATAATACACAGTCATGGAGTAGAAAGAGGAAGGAAAAATATACATAAAAACATTATAAATTTTGACAAACGCTGGATTTGGTAGTGCAATACTTTTGGTCCCAGTTTTGATTGATCGTGGCATGGTTAAGTATATCATTTTTTCGGAAGGCAGAGCTGAGACATAAGTCTCAGTTCTTCAGGAATGCGTGATCTCAGCTATAAAACTGAGAAAATTTACAAGTGATGCAACAAATACCCTGGCAGGTGTTCTGTGACCAAAAGAACCTAAATTGTAAGTGCTGACCAGGCTCAGATAAATTTTAAAAACCAAAGCTTAGGAGGTTTCTCAGTCTGGACTGCTGCCATGGCACCAAAAAAAAGTGCATGTTAGGGAAGGTGTGAATTTGCGCTCAACAATCAGAAATACTGATTGTATATGCCCCTGACTGACAAGAGCCTAGAAAAGTCTTCTGATGTTGTCACCACAGCAGACTAGATTATTATTTTATTTTTTATTTGCCTCAGGTTGTCTCTAGTAATTTTGTTCCCCTAGAAACTATGGCTTGCTTACACAAGAAAGCTCACTAGTTAGAGCATCACCCTCATACAGTAATGTCATAGGATTGGTCCCGATTCAAGGCACATACAGAAACGATTGATGTTTTTGACTGTCTGCTTTTCCCCCCTACACTTCCTGTATCTAACATTGAAAATTAAATAAAATAAAAAATTTCAATGGCTATTTTTGCTGTTTTCGCAGCTTAAATTTCATAGAAGTATGAATTTTATTTTTCCAAATCTCACCACAAGAGAGAATAGGTAGTAAGGTTGTAAAGTACTATATTTCCCCATGCATAACATGCCTCCCTGTAGAAGACACACCTTCATTTTTCGGCACAAAATTTGAGAAAATGATAAAAAATGCGAAGAAACAGGAAATGCAAGTAAAATGTACTACAACCACTATATAAGATGCACCCAGTTTTCAAACCCCACATTTTTCAAAAAAATGAATCTTAAACGAGGGCATATATGGTATTCACCTGCCGAATATCTCTGTGAACCTTTTATTTCTTTCTTTCTTTTCTGTTCTTTTTTTTTTTTACAGAGATAGTGAGAGAGTCAGAGAGAGGGATAGAGAGGGACACACAGACAGGAAGGTAATGAGTTTTTCTTTTTTTATTATGTGCCAGGTCACAGATCAATCATCAGGTTTTTGTTGTGACACCGTAGTTGCTCATTGATTGCTTTCGCATTGCTCCTTGACCAGGAAACTACAGCTGACCAATTAACCTCTTGCTCGAGCCAGTGTGTCCATTGGGCTAAAGTTGATGAGCTTTGCTTAAACCAGATAAGCCCACGCTCAAGGTGGCAACCTTGGTATCTCAAACCTGGGTCCTCCGCGTTCCAGTCAAATGCTCTATCCACCGCGTGACCGCCTCCTCAGGCTGTGAAAATTTTTATCTTTTACTTTCTCTGGATTTTGTTTAATATCCTGTTTCATAGTATGGGTGGGAACGTTGTGTATTTTAAGGTTTTTTCCACTAAAATGTATTCATCACAACATTTTTCCATAGGTTTTCTTATGTAGTTTTTATTTCCATTAAGTTTAAAATATTTTGTAACTTGAATTTTGATTTTGAGCGGGGGTTATTTAGGAGTGAATTTCTTTTTTTTTTAATTAAAATTTTATTTTTTTAATGGGGTGACATCAATAAATCAGGTTACATATATTCAAAGATCAAAAGTCCAGGTTATCTTGTCTTTCAATTATGTTGCATACCCATCACCCAAAGTCAGATTGTCCTCTGTCACCTTCTATCTAGTTTTCTTTGTGCCCCTCCCCCTCCCCCTTTCCCTGTCCCTTTCCCCCCTTCTCCCGTAACCACACTTTTATCAATGTCTCTTAGTTTCACATTTATGTCCCACCTACATATGGAATAATGCAGTTCTTGTTTTTTTTCTGATTTACTTATTTCACTTCGTACAATGTTATCAAGATTTCAACATTTTGCTGTAAATGATCCGATGTCATCATCTCTTATGGCTGAGTAGTATTCCATAGTGTATATGTGCCACATCTTCTTTATCCAGTCATCTATTGATGGGCTTTTTGGTTGTTTCCATGTCCTGGCCACTGTGAACAATGCTGCAATGAACATGGGGCTGCATGTGTCTTTACGTATCAATGTTTCTGAGTTTTGGGGGTATATACCCAGTAGAGGGATTGCTGAGTCATAAGGTAGTTCTATTTTCAGTTTTTTGAGGAACCACCATATTTTCCTCCATAATGGTTGTACTACTTCACATTCCCACCAAGAGTGGATGAGGGTTCCTTTTTCCACAGCCTCTCTAACATTTGCTATTACCTGTCTTGTTAATAATTGCTAATCTAACAAGTGTGAGGTGGTATCTCATTGCAGTTTTGATTTGCATTTCTCTAATAACTAAAGAAGATGAGCATCTTTTCATATATCTGTTGGCCATTTGTACTTCCTCCTGAGAGAATTATCTGTTCATGTCCTCTTCCCATTTTTTTATTGGATTGTTTGTTTGTTCGTTGTTGAGTTTTATGAGTTCTTTGTATATTTTGGATATTAGGCCCTTATCTTAGCTGTCGTTTGAAAATATCATTTCCCATTTAGTTGGCTTTCTGTTTATTTTGTTATCAGTTTCTCTTGCTGGGCAAAAACTTCTTAGTCTGATGTAGTCCCATTCATTAATTTTTGCCTTCCCTTCTCTTTCCTGTGGAGTCAAATTCATAAAATGCTTTTTAAAACCCAGGTCGATGAGTTGAGTACCTATGTCTTCTTCTATGTACTTAATTGTTTCAGTTCTTATGTTTAGATCTTTGATCCATTTTGAGTTAATTTTAGTACAGGGGGACAAACTGTAGTCCAGTATCATTCTTTTGCATGTGGCTTTCCAATTTTCCCAGCACCATTTATTGAAGAGCCTTTTTTTATCTCCATTGTATGTTCTTGGCCCCTTTATCAAAAATTACTTGACTATATATATGTGGTTTTATTTCTGGACTTTCTATTCTGTTCCATTGGTCTGAGTGTATATTTTTCTGCCAATACCATGCTGTTTTGATTGTCGTGGCCCTATAATAGAGTTTGAAGTCAGGTATTGTAATGCCCCCAGCTTCATTCTTTTTCTTTAGGATTGCTTTGGCTATTCAAGGTTTTTTATACTTCCATATAAATCTGATGATTTTTTGCTCTCTTTCTTTAAAAAATGTCATTGGAAGTTTGATGGGAATTGCATTAAATTTGTATATTGCTTTGGGTAATATAGCCATCTTGATTATATTTATTCTTCCTAGCCAAGAACAAGGTATATTCTTCCATCTCATTATATCTTTTTCGATTTCCCTTAACAATGGTTTATAGTTTTCATTATATAACTCCTTTACATTCTTTGTTATGTTTATTCCTAAGTATTTTATTTTTTTGTTGCAATTGTGAAGGGGATTATTCTTTTGAGTTCGTTCTCATTTGTTTCATTGTTGGCATATAGAAAGGCTATTGACTTCTGTATGTTAATTTTGTATCCTGCGACATTACTGTACTGGCTTATTGTTTCTAGGAGTCTTTTTGTGGATTCTTTGGGGTTTTCGATGTATAGGATCATATCATCTGCAAAAAGTGATACCTTTACTTTTTCTTTTCTGATATGGATGCCTTTTATTTCTTTGTCTTGTCTGATTGCTCTGTCTAGAACCTCTAGTACCACATTAAATAAGAGTGGAGAGAGTGGACAACCCTGTCTTGTTCCTGATTTAAGGGGGAAAGCCTTCAGTTTAGTGCCATTTAATATGATGTTAACTGATGGTTTATCATATATGGCCTTTATCATGTTGAGATATTTTCCTTCTATACCCATTTTGTTGAGAGTCTTAAACATAAAATTGTGTTGTATTTTACCAAAAGCCTTTTCTGCGTCTATTGATAAGATCATGTGGTTTTTGTTCTTTGTTTTGTTGATATGCTGTATTACGTTAACCGTTTTACGTATGTTGAACCATCCTTTAGATTCTGGGATGAATCCCACTTGATCATGATGTATTATTTTTTTAATATGTTGTTGTATTCGATTTGCTAGTATTTTGTTTAGTATTTTAGCATCTGTATTCATTAGAGATATTGGTCTGTAGTTTTCTTTTTTTGTGCCATCCTTGCCTGGTTTTGGTATGAGGGTTATGCTTGCCTCACAAAATGTGTTTGGAAGTATTGCTTCTTCTTCAATTTTTTGGAAGACTTTCAGTAGAATAGGAACCAAGTCTTCTTTGAATGTTTGATAAAATTTGCTGATGTAGCTGTCAGGGCCTGGACTTTTATTTTTGGGGAGGTTTTTAATGGTTTTTTCTATATCTTCTCTACTAATAGGTCTGTTTAGGTTTTCTGCTTCGTCTTGACTCAGTCTAGGAAGGTTGTATTGTTCTAGGAATTTATCCATTTCTTCTAGGTTGTTGAATTTAGTGGCATAAAGTTTTTCATAGTATTCTACAATAATTCTTTGTATATCTATGGTGTCCGTGGTGATTTCTCCTCTTTCATTTTGGATTTTGTTTATATGAGTTCTTTCTCTTTTTTCCTTGGTAAGTCTTGCCAAGGGTTTGGCAATTTTATTGATCTTTTCAAAGAACCAGCTCTTTGTTCTATTAATTTTTTCTATAGTTTTACTGTTCTCTATTTCATTTATTTCTGCTCTGATTTTTAATTTCTCCTTTCTTCGGCTGGTTTTGGGTTGTCTTTGTTCTTCTTTTTCTAGTTCCTTAAGGTGGGAAGTTAAGTGGTTCACTTGGGCTCTCTCTTGTTTGTTCATATATGCCTGAAGTGATATGAACTTCCCTCTTATCACTGCTTTTGCTGCATCCCATAGATTCTGATATGTCGTATTGTCATTTTCATTAGTCTGTATATATCTTTTGATCTCTGCATTTATTTCTTCTTTGACCCATTCATTTTTTAAAGTATGCTGTTTAGTTTCCACATTTTTGTGAGATTTTTTTTCCTCCTTTTTGCAGTGAATCCTAGTTTCAAGGCTTTATGATCAGAAAATATGCTTGGTACAACTTCGATTTTTCTGAATTTGCTGATGTTGTTTCTGTGGCCCAACATATGGACAATTCTTGAGAATGATCCATGTACACAGGAGAAAAATATATACTCAGTCACTTTGGGATGATATGTCCTGTAGATGTCTATCATATCCAGGTGCTCTAGTGTTTTGTTTAAGGCCACTATATCTTTGTTGATTCTCTGTTTGGATTACCAATCTAGAGCCGTCAGCGGTGTATTGAGATCTCCAATATTATTGTATTTTTGTCAATTTTTGTTTTAAGGTCAATAAGTAGCTGTCTTATATATTTTGGTGCTCCTTGGTTTGGTGCATATATATTAAGAATTGTTATGTCTTCTTGATTCAGTGTCCCCTTAGCCATTATGAAATGGCCACTTTTGTCTCTGAGTACTTTTGTTGTCTTGTAGTCAGCATTATCAGATATGAGTATTGCTACGCCTACTTTTTTTTGGATGGTATTTTCTTGGAGTATTGTTTTCCAGCCTTTCACTTTGAATTTGTTTTTATCCTTGTTACTTAGATGAGTTTCCTGTAGGCAGCAAACAGTTGGATTTTCTTTTTTAATCCATTCTGCTACTCTGTGTCTTTTTATTGGTGAGTTTAATCCATTTACATTTAGTGTAATTATTGACACTTGTGAGTTCCCTATTGCCATTTTATGTATTGCTTTCTGTTAGTTTTGTGTCTTGTTTGATCCTTCTCTTTCGTTTTTCTATCTTTTGTTTTTATTTGGTTGTATTCCATACATCTTTCCACTGTTGCTAACTTTTTTATCTCATGTGTTTCAGTGGTGGTTTTTTCAATGGTGGTTACCTTTAGGTAATGAAAAGGGTTCCTACCCTGTTCATTGTAGCTCACTATTTTGTGAGTACTTTTGCACTCCATCGTCTTTTGCTACTGTTAATCTCCATCCTCTCCCCCCCCCCCTTTCTTTTTATTGTTGTCACAGTTTAAATTTGGTTTTTTTGTGTTCTTCTTGGAGCTTTTACTTGTGGCTTTATTTTTTTTTTTGTTCTTTGTATCTGATTGGAGAACCCCCTTTAATAATTCTTGGAGTGGGGGTTTTCTGATGATAAATTCCCTCATCTTTTCTGTATCTGTGAATGTTTTTATTTCTCCTTCATATTTGAAGGATAGCTTTGATGGGTATATTATTCGTGGCTGAAAGTTCATCTCTTTCAGGACTTTAAATATTGGGATCCACTCTCTTCTAGCTTGTAGAGTTTCTGCTGAAAAATCTGATGATAACCTAATGGGCCTTCCTTTATATGTTGTATTCTTCTTTTCCCTGGGTGCCTTGAGAATTTTTTCTTTGCCGTTGGTGTTTGCAAATTTCATTATGATGTGCCTTGGAGTAGGTTTTTTGGGGTTAAGAAAACTCGGAGTTTTGTTTGCTTCAAGAATTTGAGGCTTTAGTTCTTTCCACAGGCTTGGGAAGTTCTCATCTATTATTTGTTTGAGTATGTTCTCCATTCCATTTTCTCTCTCTTCTCCCTCTGATATACCTATTATTCTTATGTTATTCTTTCTGATGGAGTCAGATAACTCTTGTAGGGCTATCTCATTTTTTTTAATTTTTGAGTCTCTTTCTTCCTCTCTCTGTTGTGCCTCAAGTTGCTTGTCTTCTATTTCACTAATCCTCTCTTCTATCTGGCCTGTTCTATTAGCCAAGCTTGTTACCTCGTTTTTCAGCTCGTGAATTGAGTTTTTCATCTCTGTTTGATTTGTTTTTAAAATTTCAATTTCCTTGGACATATATTCTTTGTGTTCATTGAGTTGTTTTCTGAGCTCCCTATATTGCCTTTCTGTGTTTTCTTGTATATCTCTGAGTATTTTTAGGAATTCTATCTTGAGTTCTCTGTCATTTAACTCCAAGGTTTCCAACATATTAAATTTTTTCTCCATAGATTTTTCCTCATCTATCTGTGTTACCTCTCTTTCTTTTGTATCCATGATATTCGATTTTCTCTTCCTTAATGGCATCTGAGGGTGGTTTTGTTGATAGTTTTAATGAGATTTAATAAAAAATATAAATGTAATAAAATAAAAAATCGAAAAAAGTTGTGTTTTTTTAAATTAATAATGAAATAAAAAAAATAAAATAAAATAAAAATTTTAAAAAAGGAAATTATTCCCCCCTTCCTTCTTTTTCTCTCCTCTCTTCTCCCCTCTTCTTGAGAAAATCTTGTGGTGAACTGTGAATTATATTGTATTTTTTTTCTTTTTTTTTTTCTTTTTTTTTTTCCTGAAGCTGGAAATGGGGAGAGACAGTTAGACAGACTCCCGCATGCGCCCGACCAGGATCCACCCAGCATGCCCACCAGGGGCGATGTTCTTCACACCAGGAGGCAATGCTCTTCCCCTCCCGGGAGTCACTCTGCCATGACCAGAGCCACTGTAGCACCTGGGGCAGAGGTCAAGGAGCCATCCTCAGCGCCCAGGCCATCTTTGCTCCAATGGAGCCTTGGCTGCGGGAGGGGAAGAGAGAGACAGAGAGGAAGGAGGGGTGGGGGTGGAGAAGCAAGTGGGTGCTTCTCCTATGTGCCCTGGCCGGGAATCGAACCCACATCTCCCACACGCCAGGCCGACGCTCTACTGGTGAGCCAACCGGCCAGGGCCTATATTGTATTTAATAGAACAAACAATGCCTGTAATGGAGGGCCTGAATTGGGGAAAAGTAATAAAGGAGCAAGAAAAAGAATAATAAAAAAATAAAATAAAATAAAAATTAAAAAAGGGGGGTATAAATCCACAAAAAGCAAGTAATGAAAAAATTTGGATCAAGAATAAAATGATTTGCGTTTAGCCGTTGGTTGACTAAGAGTTATGATGAGAGGAGTAAGAGGGAAACAGCAAAATGGAGGGACAAATTAAAAAATTACTACTGTATATAGTGGAACAAGAGCTTGATAAAATGGAGAGCCAGGGATGGGAGCACTGCTAGTGAGTTAAAAAGGTAAAGTAAAAACCCACCAAAATGCCTCAAATATAAGTTTGAGTCCCAGATAAAATAATTTGTTTGTTATTGAGGTTTGAATGAGAGGAGACGTAAAGGAGAAAGGAAGAAACTAATATAGAGGAAGAAAAGAAAGAGAGAGAGAAAAAAAAAAAGAAGGAACCACTAAAAGAAGAAAAAAGAAAAAAGAAGAGAGAGAGAGGTTTTGGAGTGCAACACTCATAGAGAGAAAGGAAGAGGAAAGAAAAGATAATGGGAGATGTAACACTTATGGGTAGTGTAGTTCAAGGAGAGGAGAGAGTTAGACCGGTAGAGAGTTAAACGACCAAATTGGAGGAGGAAAAAAAAAATCAAGGATGAAGATAAGAGAAACAAATGAACAAATATAATAAAATGGGATAGGTTATAAAGTCTGCGGATTATTCAGATTTTGAGAGGTTATCTTCTTGCTTTTTCTATTCTCCCCCTCTTCCTGGTCAGTGACTCGGTACCCCGGGTTCTGCCCCTTTGGCACGCTCAGGTAGAGGTTTGCAGTTGATAAGTCTCTATGGCGATGTCATGTATTGTACTTCAGTCTCGTTGGCAGTCGAGGCTTATTAGCATTTATAGGCTTCGACAGTGAGAGAGTCCGTGTTCCTGGAGCCTCTCTTTTAGTCTTTCTTTCCTCAATTAGTAGCCTGATCATCCAGCTATGGGGATGCTGCTGCCTCTGCCTGGATAGTAAGAAGATCAAAGAGCTGGCAATTCCCCACTCTATTCCCACTCAGCACAGGGCTCTGGGTAAGGCTCAGTCAGTCAGAGCCGCTAGCATAATCAGGCGGGGCTTCCGCCTACTCAAAGACCTCTGGCTCTGCCACTCTGTCCAGTAACACGGGTGGGCACCCACTCCCGGGGCACTTGGAGGAAACTCTCATTCACTATCTGCGCGTGCAGTCCAGGATGTTAGACCGGAAGTCTCGCCCTCTGAGTGAAACCCCCCACCCGCACTGAAAAGTTCCAGTGTTGGAATCGGCTCTCGCTCTGTCCCTGTGTCCGGCTTTTTCAAGGCGCTGGGGGGGCCTGTGACTCCGCCCTCTGCCCACACAAAGGCCCCCGACTCTGCCTCTCCATGGGACAACACAGGCTCCCACTCCAGAGGTGCTGGGAGGAGTCTCTTGCCCACTCTCCATGCGTGCAGACCAGGATGTGAGGCCGGAGACTTGCCCTCTGAGTGAAACCTCCCGCCCGCACTGAAAAGTTCCAGTGTTGGAATTAGCTCTCGTGCCCTCCCTGTGTGTGGCTCTCCCAGGGTGCTGGGGCAGCCCGGAGGTTTTCGGCCCACACAAAGACCTCTGACTCTGCCTCTCTGTGGAGTAACATGGGTGCACCCTCCGGGGGCTTTGGAAGGAATCTCTCGCCCACTATGCGCCGACCAGGGGATCAGGTAAAATGGCTGTCCCGCTTCTCTTTCTTTGTCTGGGTTTGGCGCGAGTGTTATCTGTATTGCCCAGGTTGTCACAGGAACAGTTTTTCCTCGGCTTGAATCTCCGAGTCACAGCATGGTTCGGCCGTTTATGCCAGAGCCTGGATCTATTCACCACCTTTGCCCACATTAGTTTTTATATTCTCAGTTTCAAGTGAAAATCGCCCTGTTTAGGTTAGTGAGGAAGGTGGAGCATTTCTTAATCTCTATTTTGTTCGGGGTTTGGTTATATATTTAGCCAATTTTTCGTTCAATCATACCTTTGGGTGTATTGCCAAACATCTGGAGGCTCCTAGGATAGGTTTTTCTGTTTCTGGTTGAAGATCTTGTGAAGGATTGGGGGAGATTTATCGGTATCGCTTCCTACCCAGCCATTACTCTGACGTAATCTCCAGGAGTGAATTTCTGAACTTAAAAAAGGAAGGGTTTTTTAGTTAGTTTTTATTACTGATTTCTAGAGTAAGTGTAATGACAAGAAGAAACATGCTTTATATCACTTCAAAGGTTTGAGGTAGTTGAAACTTGCTTGAAAGAAAATACAGGATTGTATGTGGGAAATGTTTTCCAAGTGTGCTTCTCTGCTGCCACCTCGTGTTCACCTTGGGAATAACAGCGAAGAGCAGTTTCCCTGAAAAAACACAGCAGTTGGGAGTTGTGCTTTACCTATCAATGTTGAAACCAAGACTATTTAGAAGATACTTTTATAACTTGTAAATATAAGGAATTTCCAGTTACTGTTCGCTACTTGTTTCAACGTTAATTCTAGTGAAAGCAATAGACATATTTGATATTATTTCAATCCTCTGAAGTTGGCTGAAACTTCCTACATAGCACATACAATAATGGTTTCTGTTACATGTGCTTATCTACTGCCACCTCGTGTGCATCTTGGGAATTACGCCTCAGAACAGATCCCAATAAAAGAAATAGTACAGAGGATTGTCCACAAATGTTGATTCCAATCTGCCTGTTCTGTAAATATTTTGTGTATTCTTAGTGATTAGATTTCTGGGAATCTATTGGTACACCTTGTTTTTCTTCTTTCCTACCAGCAATGCCTTCATAAAACCTTTGATTGTTTCCATCATATACCAGGCACTGTGCTACGAACTGTATGAGTAGTTGGTGCACTCAATGTCTTCCCATTCTACCTACCACTTTTACTTCTGCTTTTGGACTTCTTTATTTAAATATTCTTAAAGTATTGTAAAATAAGATGTGCTTTAATTTGAAAAGTATGTTGAATGTAACTTTTTTATTATAAAAACTGTATTCTTATTGCAGAAGTGCAAGAAAAAATGAATAGAATACAAAACAACAAATTTTCATCCAGAGATAACTACTGTTAATATTATGACATTATCTTTTATATTCTTAGTGTACCTTTTATATATTTGTATCTATACGTACTAAGGTACATTGGGTGTGCATACATCTGTGTGTATAGATGTGCATTGCATATGAGCATATCTCTCTGGGTCAACAGTTTTTATCATTTGTGGATATCTGTGTATGCATGCAAATTATTATTTATTCTTTCATTCATTAAACACTTATTGTATATCTATTATGTTCCAGGCACTGTGCTCTACACTGGTTGCCTATAGTGAAAGAAGCAGACTATCTGTATGAATAATACACTGTCATGCTGTAGACAGAGGAAGAGAAATGTACATAAATAAAAAAATTATAAGTTGTGATAAGCAATGGATATAATATTCGAATGTCTTGTTCGCAGTTTTCATTGATTGTGGCGATAATCTGTATATCAGTTTCTCAAAAGGCAGAACTGAGACCTAAGTCTCAGTTCTTCAGCAATGCGTTTTCTCAGCTATAAAACTGAGAAAATTCTCAAGCGCTGAAACAAAGACCCTGGGATGTGTTCTGTGAGCAAAAGAACCTAGCTTGTAAGTGGTGACCCAGGATCTGATAAATTCTGATGTCCAAAGCTTAGGAGGTCTCTCAGTCTGGACTGCTGCAAAAGCACAAGAAAAAAAGTGCATGATAGGAAAGTGGTCACATCATGGTAAACAATCAGATATATATTTTTATGCCCCTAAAAGTCAAGAGCAAAAAAAAATCTTCTGGTGTTCTCACCACAGCAGACGAGATTATTGTTTTATATTTAATTACCTCAGTTTTTCTCTAGTAATTTTTCCCCCTAAATACAATGGCTTGCTCTCACCATTGAGCTCAGTAGATAGAGCATCAAAGACATAAAATAATATCATAGGTTTGGTCCTTGGTCTAGGCACATACAGAAACACATTGATGTTTCTGACTATCTCTGTGTCTGTTTTCCCCCCTTTTCCTCCCTCTAACATTAATAACTAAATAAAAGAAAAATGACAATGGCTTTTTTTTTTTTTTGCAGCTTAAATTGCTTAGAGGAATGAATTATTTTTTTTCAAAATCTCACACCGAGAGGAAATGAGTGAAAAGGTTTAAAGTACAATATCTCCCCATGTAAAAGTAGCCTCCCTCTATAAGAAGCACCTTAATTTTGGGGCACAAAATTTGAGAAAGTGATAACAAATGCGAAGAAACAGCAAATGCCAGTAGAAATACAACAATCACAGTATAAGATGCACCCAGGATTCAAACCCCACATTATTTTCAAATGATGAGTTTTATACATTGGAAAATATGGATAGAAACTACAAATGTCTCTGTGAACATTTCTTTCTTTTTTTTTCTTTTTTCCTGAGTCATAGTGAGAGTGAGAGAGAGGGATAATTAGGGACAGACAGACAAGAATGGAGAAAATTTTTTATTATGTGCCCAGTCACAGATCAATCATCATTTTTTCGTAATTACACCTTAGTTGTTCATTGACTGCTCTCTCATATGTGCCTTGAGCAGGGGGCTACAGCTGACCGAGTGACCCCTTGCTCAAGCCAGCGACATTGGGATCAAGATGTTGAGCTTTGCTAAAATGAGATGAGCCCACGCTCAAGCTGGCGAATTTGGGATCTCAAATCTGGGTACTGTGCATTTCAGTGAAATGCTTTACCCACTGCGAAAGTGCCTTGTCAATCTGTGAACATTTTGTTTCTTTTACATTCTCTGGATTGTATTTAGTTACCTGGTTCTAAGTATGGGTGGAAAGGCTGTATATTTTAAGGTTTTATTCCTCTAAAATGTATTCATCACTACATTTTTTATACGTTTTCTTATGTAGTTTTTTTTTCATTAATTTTAAGGTATTTTGCAGCTTGAAATATGATTTTGAGTGGTGTTATTTAGGTGTGTATTTTATTACCTTAAAAGGAGGGATTTTAGGAAAGGTGTGAATTCATGCTCAACAATCAGAAATACTGATTGTATATGCCCCTGACTGACATAAGCCTAGGAAAGTCTTCTGATGTTGTCACCACAGAAGAAAAGATTATTATTTTATATTTTATTTGTCTTCAGGTTGTCATCACTTCATTTTTTTTATAGACTTTCTTATATAGTTTTTATTTTCATTTATTTTTAGGTATTTTGTGGCTTGAATTGTGATTTTGAGGGGAGTTTATTTAGTAGTGTATTTTATTTCCTTAAAAAAGGGATTTAATTAATTTCTATTAGTGTTTAGTATATTAAGTGTAATGACGACAAGAAACATGCTTTATATCATTTCTAAGGTTAGAGGTAGTTGAAAGTTGCTTGAAAGAACAAACAGGATTATCTGTGGAAAATGTTTTCCAAGAGCGCTTCCCAACTGCCTCCTCGTGTGCACCGTGGAAATAACAGCTCAGAGCAGTTCACCTGGAATAACACAGCAGTTGGATGTTGTGTGTTATCTATCAATGTTGAATCTAAGGCTATCTAGAAGATACTTTCATAACTTGTAAATATAAGGGAGTTCTAGTTACTGTTTGCTACCTGTTTCAATGTAAACTGTAGTGTAAGAAGAGATACACTTTATATCATTTCAATCTTCTTAAGTTTGCTGGAACTTGCTTCATACCACATAAAATATTGGCCTCTGTTACATGTGCTTCTGTGCTACCACCTCGTTTGCATCTTGGGAATCACGCTTCAGTACAGGTTCAAAGGAAAGTTTTGGTAGATAAGATTGTCTACAACCATTAATTCCAATTAGACACTTCTGTTAAGTATTTCTGTATCCTTTGTGGTTTGTTTTCTGGGAATCTATCATTTCATCTTGTTTTTCTTTTTTCCTTCCAGCAGTGCTTTCATAAAGCCTTTGAAAGTGCCCTTCGTATACCAGGCATTGTGCGAGGAACTCATGTCTCTGCACTCAGACACTTCCCATTCTTCTATTTTTACATATGTCTTTTGAACTTCTTTTATTTAAATCTATTTAATGTATTTTAAATTATGATGTGCTTTGATATGACAAGTATATAGTATTTTAACATCTTTTTATTATAAAAACCATATTCTTATTGCAAAAATGCAAAAAAATGATAAGAAAAACAAAACAACAAATTTTCATACATAGATATCAACTGTTTACTTTAGCCATTTTCGTACCATATTCTTTGTGTACCAATTATATTTCTCTATGTATATGTTTTCAGGTATATTGTGTGCATGTACTCAATGTGTGCATAGATGTGCATCATACGGGAAATTACCTCTCTGTTTCAATAGTGTCTGTCTTTTGTGGATATTTGTGTATGAATGCAAATGAATATTTATTCACTCTTCCAGTAAAAACCTATTGAATTTTCATTATATGCCAGGCACTGTGCTCGACAATGGTTGCCAATAGTGAATGGGAGAGATGCATTTTCTGTCTTTATGGATATTACACTGTCATGGAGTAGAAAGAGGAAGGAAAAAATATACTTAAAAAATTATAAGTTGTGACAAACACTGGATTTGTTAGTGCAATACCTTTGGTCCCAGTTGTGATTGGTCGTGGCATGGTTAAGTATATCAGTATCTCAGAAGGCAGAGCTGAGACATAAGTCTCAGTTCTTCAGGAATGTGTGATCTCAGCTATAAAACTGAGAAAATTTACAAGTGTTGCAACAAATACCCTGTGATTTGTTCTGTGACCAAAAGTACCTCAATTGTAAATGCTGACCAGGCTCAGATAAATTCTGAAAACCAAAGCTTAGGAGGTTTCACAGTCTGGACTGCTTCCTTGGCACAAGAAAAAGCTCATGTTAGGGAAGGTGTAAATATGTGCTCAACAATCAGAAATATAGATTGTATATTCCCCTGACTGACAAGAGCATAGAAAAGCCTTCTGATGTGGTCACCACAGCACACTAGATTATTATTTTATTTTTTATTTGCCTCAGGTTGTCTCTAGGAATTTTGTTCCCCTAGAGACAATGACTTGCTTACACCAGAGAGCTCACTAGTTAGAGCATCACACTCATACATTAATGTCATATGATTGGTCCCGGTTCAAGGCACATACAGAAACAGATTGATGTTTCTGACTATCTGTCTGTCTTTTTCTCCCCACTTCCTCTCTCTAACATTAAAAATTAAATAAAAGGAAAATGACAATGGCTCTTTTTGTTGTTTTCACAGCTTAAATTTTGTAGAGGAATGAATTATGTTTTTCAAAATCTCACCACAAGAGAACATAGGTAGTAAGGTTGTAAAGTACCATATTTCCCCTGCATAATATGCCTCCCTGTAGAAGACACACCTTCACTTTTGGGCACAAAATTTGAGAAAATGATAACAAATGTGAAGAAACAGGAAATGCAAGTAAAATATACTACAACCACTGTTTAAGACGCACCCTGTTTTCAAACCCCACATTTTTCAAAAAAGATGAGTCTTAAACGATTGCAAATATGGTATACACCCACCAAATGTCTCTGTGAACCCTTTATTTCTTTCTTTCTTTTCTTTTCTTTTTCTTTAACAGAGACTGTTGAGAGAGTCAGAGAGAGGGATAGATAGGGACACAGACAGGAAGGTACAGAGTTTTTTTTTATTATGTGACAGGTCACAGATCAATCATCAGTTCTTTGTTGTGTCACCTTAGTTGCTCATTGACTGCTCTCTCATTGTGCCTTGTCCATGGAACTACAGCTGACTGAGTAACCTCTTGCTCAAGCCAGTGAGCCCATTGGGGTAAACCTGGTGAGCTTTGCTTAAACCAGATAAGCCCACGCTCAAGCTGGCGACCTTGGGATCTCAAACCTGGGTCCTTTTCATTCCAGTCAAATGCTATATCCACCGCGCCACCGCTTCCTCAGGCTGTGAAAAATTTTATCTTTTACTTTCTCTGGATTTTGTTTAGTATCCTGTTTCATAGTATGTGTGGTAACTTTTTGTATTTTAAGGTTTTTTTCCACTAAAATGTATTCATCAAAACATTTTCCCATAGGTTTTCTTATGCAGTTTTTATTTCCATTAAGTTTAATGTATTTTGTAACTTGAATTTTGGTTTTCTGTAGGTGTTATTTAGGAGTGAATTTCTTAACTTAAAAAAGGAAGGGTTTTTTAGTTAGTTTTTATTACTGATTTCTAGAGTAAGTGTAATGACAAGACGAAACATGCTTTATATCATTTCAATGGTTTGAGGTAGTTGAAAATTGCTTGAAATAAAATACAGGATATTCTGTGGGAAATGTTTTCCAAGTGTGCTTCTCTGCTGCCACCTCGTGTTCACCTTGGGAATAACAGCTCAGAGCAGTTCACCTGAAAAAACACAACAGTTGGGAGTTGTGCTTTATCTGTCAGTGTTGAAACCAAGACTATTTAGAAGATACTTTTATAACTTGTAAATATAAAGAATTTCAAGTTACTGTTTGCTACTTGTTTCAACATTAACTCTAGTAAAATCAATAGACATATTTTATATTAATTCAATCTTCTGAGGTTCGCTGAAAATTGCTGCATGGCACATACAATAATGGTCTCTGTTACATGTGCTTCTCTGCTGCCACCTCGTGTGCATCTTGGGAATCAGGCCTCAGAACAGATCCAAAGGAAAGAAATATTAGAGAGGATTGTCCACAAACATAGATTCCAATTTGCCGGATCAGTAAATATTTTATGTATTCTTAGTGATTTGATTTCTGGGAATCTATCGGTTCACCTTGTTTTTCTTCTTTCATTCCAGCAATGCTTTCATAAAGCCTTTGAATGTTCCCATCACATACCAGGCACTGTGCTAGGAACTGTATGAGTAGTTGGTGCACTCAATGTCTTCCCATTCTAGTATTTTTACTTCTGCTTTTGGACTCCTTTATTTAAATCTTCTTAGTGTATTGTAAAATAAGATTTGCTTTGATTTGAAAAGTATGTTGAATGTAACTGCTTCTTTATTATAAAAACTGAATTCTTATTGCAGAAGTGCAAGAAAAAAATGAATAGAATACAAAACAACAAATTTCCATCTAGAGATAACTACTGTTAATATTGTGACATTATCTTTCCATATTTTTAGTGTACCTGTTATATTTCTGTATCTATACATACTAAGGTACATAAGATGTGCATACTTCTGTGTGTTTAGATGTGCATTGCATATGAGCATATCTCTCTGTGGCCACAGTTTCTAACATTTGTGGATACCTGTGTATGCATGCTAATTACTATTTATTCTTTCATTCATTAAACACTTATTGTATTTCTATTATGTTCCAGGCACTGTGCTCTACACTGTTTGCCAATAGTGAAAGAGACAGACTGTCTTTATGAATAATACACTATCATGATTGAGACAGAGCAAGAAAAATGTACATAAATAAAATAATTATAAGTTGTGACAAGCACTGGATATAGTAGTACAACGTCTTGTTTCCAGTTTTTATTGATCGTGGCGATGTTCTGTATATCAGTTTCTCGAAAGGCAGAGCTGTGACCTAAGTCTCAATTCTTCAGCAATGAGTGTTCTCAGCTATAATACTGAGAAAATTCTCAAGCACTGAAACAAAGACCCCGGGAGGTGTTCTGTGAGAAAAGAACCTAGCTTCTAAGTGGTGACCCAGGCTGAGTTAAATTCTGATGTCCAAAGATTAGGAGGTCTCTCAATCTGGACTGCTGCAACAGCACAAGAAAAAAGTGCACTTTAGGAAAGGGTTCACATTGTGGTAAATAATCAGAAATATTTTTTATGCCCCTAACAGTCAAGAGCAAAGAAAAGTCTTCTGGTGTTGTCACCACAGCAGACTAGATTATTGTTTTATTTTAATTACCTCAGTTTTTCTCTATAAATTTTTCCCCCTAAATACAATGGCTTGCTATCTCTGGAGAGCTCAGTATATAGAGTATCACACACATAAACTAATGTCATATGTTTGGTTTTTGGTTTAGGCACATACAGAAAAACATTGATGTTTCTGACTATCTGTGTGTCTGTTTTCCCCCCTCTTCCTCCCTCTAACATTAACAACTAAATAAAAGTAAAATGAAAATGGCTTTTTTTGGTGTTTTTGCAGCTTAATTTGCTTAGAGGAATGAATTATTTTTTTCAAAATCTCACCCCAAGTGGAAAGAACTGGTAAGGTTGTAAAGCACCATATCCCCCCATGTATGAGTAGCCTCCCTCTATAAGTAGCACCTTTATTTTGGGGCACAAAATTTGAGAAAATGATAACGAATGCAAAGAAGCAGAAAATGCAAATAAAAAAACAACAACCACTGTAGAAGATGCACCCAGGTTTCAAACCCCACATTTTTCACCTGAAAAAATCACAGCAGTAGGGAGTTGTGCTCTATCTATCAATGTTGAAACCAAGACTATTTAGAAGATACTGTATAACTTGTAAATATAAGGAATTTCCAGTTACTGTTTGCTACTCGTTTCAACGTTAACTCTAGTGAAAGGAAGGAGATATTTGATATTATTTCAATCCTCTGAAGTTGGCTGAAACTTGCTGCACAGCACATACAATAATGGTCTCTATTACATGTGCTTCTCTGCTGCCACCTCGTGTGCATCTTGTGAATCACGCCTCAGTACAGATCCAAAGGAAAGAAATAGTAGAGAGGATTATCTATGCACGTTGTTTCCAATTTGCCGGATCTGTAAATTTTTTGTGTATTCTTAGTGATTTGATTTCTGGGAATCTATCAATTCATCTCGTTTTTCTTCTTTCCTTTCAGTAATGCTATCATAAAGCCTTTAAATCTTCCCATCATATACCAGGCACTGTGCTAGGAAGTACATGAGTAGTTGTTGCATTCAATGTCTTCCGATTCTTCTATTTTTACTTCTGCTTTTGGGCTCTTTTATTTAAATCTTCTTACTGTATTGTAAAATAAGATGTGCTTTGATTTGAAATGTATTTTGAATGTAAATGCTTTTTTATTATAAAAACTCTATTCCTATTGCAGAAATGCAAGAAAAAATGAATAGAAAACAAAACAAATTTTCATACAGAGATAACTGCTGTTAGTATTATGACATTATCTTTCCATATTCTTAGTGTACCTATTATATTTCTATATCTATACATACTAAGGTACATGTTGTGTGCATACATCTGTGTGTATAGATGTGCATTGCATATGAGCATATCTCTCTGTGTACACAGTTTTTATCATTTATGGATACCTGTGTATGCATACAAATTACTATTTATTCTTTCATTCATTAAACACTTATTGTATTTCTATTATGTTCCAGGCACTGTGCTCTACACTGGTTGCCACTGTATAAGACACGCGCATTTTTCTAACCTAATATTTTTTTTTAAAGATGAGTCTTATACATGGAGAAATATGGTATACACCCTCCAAATGTCTCTGTGAACATTTCTTTAGTTCCTTTTCTTTTTTTTACAGAGACTAGAAGGGAGTCTGAGAAAGGAATAGATAGGGACAGACAGACAGAAATGGACAGAATTTTTATTATGTGCCAGGTCACAGATCAATCATCAATTTTTTTTTGTTGTGACCCCTTACATGTTCATTTACTCCTGTCTCATATGTGATTTGACCAAGGGACTCCAACTGATTGAGTGACTGATTGCTTGAGCCAGTGTCCTTGGTCTTAAGCTGGTGAGCTTTGCTCAAATCATATGAACTCATGGTCAAGCTGGGGCCCTTGGGATCTAAAACCTGGGTTCCCTGCATTCCAGTCATATGGTCTAACCACTGTGTTATAGCCTGCTCAGGCTGTGAATATTTTTTTCTTATATTATCTCTGGATTTTATTTAGTATCCTGGTTCTTAGTATGGGTTGAAAGGCTGAGTATTTTAAGGTTTTCTTGTCCTAAAATATATTCATCACTACCTTTTTCCATTGGTTTCCTTTTGTAGTTTATATTTCCATTAATTTTAAGGTGTTTTACAATTTGAATTGTGATTTTGAGGGGGGGTTATCTAGGAGTGAATTTCCTTACCTTCAAAAAAGGTATTTTTAGTTAATTTTTATTACTGTTTACTATATTAAGTGTAATGACAGCAAGAAACATGCTTTATATCATTTCTAAGGTTAGAGGTTGTTGAAACTTGCTTGAAAGAACATACAGGATTATCTGTTGTAAATATTTTTCAAGTGCGCTTCCCTGCTGCCACCTCATGTGCAACTTGGGAATAACAGCTCAGATCAGTTCACCTAAAAAAATATATCAGTTGGGTTATCTATCAAGGTTGAATCCAAGGCTATCTAAAAAGAAACTTTTACAACTTGTAAATATAAGGAATTTCTAGTTAGTGCTTGCTCCTTCTTTCTATGTTAATTGTAGTGAAAGCAAGAGATATACTTGGTATCATTTCAATCCTCTGAAGTTGGCTGGAACTTGCTCCATAGAACATACAATAATGGTCTCTGTTACATGTGCTTCTCTGCTGATACCTCTTGTGAATCTTGGGAATCACGGCTCATTACTGGTGCAAAGGAATATTTTGGTAGACAGCCTTGTCTATAAACTTTGATTCTAATTTGCAGTTTCTTTAAAGATTTTATGTATCCTTAGTGGTCGTTTTCTGAAAATCTCTCGGTTTATCTTGTTTTTCTCTTTTTTTTCCAGTCATGATTTCATAAAGCCTTTGAAAGTGCCCACCATATACCAGGCACTGTGCTAGGAACTCATGTACGTGCTCTCAATGACTTACATTTCTATGCTTTTTATTTCTGCCTTTTTAACTTCTTTTTTTTCTGTATTTTTCTGAAGCTGGAAACTAGAAAAACAGTCAGACTCCCACATGCACCTGACTGAGGTTTACTTGGAATGCCCACCAGAGAGCAAAGCTCTGCCACCAGGGGCCAATGCTCTGCACCGCTGGGTCATAGCCTTGTTGTTACCAAAGCCACTCTATAACCTGAGGCAGAGGCCAAGGAGCCATCTCCAGCTCCCGGGTTATCTTTGCTCCAATGGTGACTAGGCTGTGGGAGGGGAAGAGAGAGGAAGGAAAAGGGGAGGGGTGGATAAGCAGATGAGTCTTCTCCTGTGTGCTCTGGCTGGGAATCGAACCCAAGATCTGCACGTGAGGCCGACGCTCTACCACTGAGCCAAACAGCCAGGGCTTACCTTCTTTTATATACATCTACTTCCAGTATTGTAAAATAGAATGTGCTTTGATTTGAAAAGAATGTTGAATTTTAACAGCTTTTTCATTATAAAAAATGTATTCTTATTGCAGGAGTGCAAGAAAAATGATCTCAAAAGCAATCACGGGGATGACGTCACAGTGATGGCGCGGTAGGAAGTGATACCGAAAATCTCCCCATAAACTCAACAAGTTCTTCAACCAGAAACAGAAAAACCTATCCTTGGAGTCTTCAGATGCTTCACAACACACCCGAAGGTAGGATCGGGCAAAAGATTGGCTAAATATATGGTCAAACCCCGGGGGAAATAAGGAGTAAGAAATGCTCCGCCTTCCTCTCTAATCCAAACAGGATGGCTTTCACTGAGAACTGAGAATATAGAAACTAAGGCGGGCATAGGGAGTAAATAGGTCCAGACTGCAGTACAAACAGCCAAACCAGGCTGTGGCACGGAGATCCAAGCTGTGGAAAAACCAGGGCAATTCAAGCTAACACGCGCGCCAAACCCAGACAAAGAAAGACAAGCGGGACAGCCATTTTCCACATCTCCTGGCTGGCGCGCACGGGGTTAGTGGGCAAGAGATTCCCACGAACACTTCAGGGGTGGGCGCAGCCCGTCCTAACCCACAGAGAAGCAGAGTCAGAGGCCTCTGTGAGGACAAAAAGCAGCATCTCCTAGGAGCCCCAGCGCCCTGAGGGGACCGGGCACGGGGAGGGAGCTGGAGCCAACTCCAAAGGCGAAACTTTTCTGTGAGGGAGGAGGGATTTCTCCGTCCCGCCTGAGACTCAGAATCGGGTCGGTGCCCACGCACGGAGAGTGTGCAGGAGATTCCTCCGAACTCCTCAGGGGTGGGCGCCCGTGTTTTCCCTCAGAGGAGCAGAGTCAGAGGCCAGTAAGCGGGCCAGGAGAGGAAGCCCCAGCGCCTTGGGAAAGCCGCACGGGGACAGAGCGAAAGCCAATTCCAACCCAGTAACTTTTCTGTGTGGGAGGAGGGCTTTCTCGGAGTGAAAGACGTCCCGGCTGAGACTCAGAATCGGGTCAACGCCCACGCACGGAGAGTGTGCAGGAGATTACTCCAAACTCCTCAGGGGTGGGCGCCCGTGTTTTCCCTCAGAGGAGCAGAATCAGAGGTCTGCGAGCGGGCCAGGAGCGGAAGCCCCAGCGCCTTGGGAAAGCCGCACGGGGCCAGAGCGAAAGCCAATTCCAAACCAGTAACTTTTCTGTGTGGGAGGAGGGCTTTCTCAGAGTGAAAGACGTCCCGTCTGAGACTCAGAATCAGGGTCAGCGCCCACGCACGGAGAGTGTGCAGGAGATTCCTCCGAACTCCTCAGGGGTGGGCGCCCATGTTTTCCCTCAGAGGAGCAGAGTCAGAGGTCTGTGAGCGGGCCAGGAACGGAATCTCAGGCAGCCCTAGCCCCCTGGGAAAGTCGCACGGGGATAGAGCGAAAGCCAATTCCAAAGCTCGATCTTTTCTGTGTGGGTAAGGATTTCACTCGAAGTATGACCTGTCTGGTCTGACATCCTGGTGGGTGCGCACGGAGAGTGGGCAAGAGATTCCACCGAACGCCTCAGGAGTGGGCACTCGAGTTATCCCACAGAGGGGCAGAACCAGAGGTCTTTGAGTGGAAGGAAGCCACGCCTGATTATGCTAGCAGCTCTGACTGACTGAGCCTTACTCAGAGCCCTGTGCTGAGTGGGAATAGAGTGGGGAGTTGCCCGCTCTTTGAGACTCTTACTATCCAGGCAGAGGCAGCAGCAACCCCATAGCTGGATTACCAGGCTTCTAATTGTGGAAGGAAAAGACTAGAAGAGAGGCTCCAGGAACACTCTCACAGTGAGAGATCCTCTCACTGTTGGAGCCTATAAACACTAATAAGCCTCGACTGCCAACGAGACTGAAGCCCAATACATGACATCACCATAGAGAATTACCAACTGCAAACCTCTTCCAGAGCGTGCCACAGGGGCAGAACCCGGGGTACAAAGTCACAGACCAGAAAGACAGAAAAGAAAAAGCAAGACGACAACCTCTCAAAATCAAGAATAATCTGCAGACTTTATAACCTATCCCATTTTATTATATTTGTTCGTCTGTGTCTCTTTTCTTTATACTTGATTTCTTTTTTTTATTCCAATTTGGTCATTTAATTCTCTTTCAGTCTTACTCTCGCCTCTCTTTGAACTACACTACCCATAAGTGTTACATCTCCCATTATCTTTTCTTTCCTTCTCCTTCCTCTCTATGAGGGTTGCAATCCAAAACCCCTAACTCTCTCTCTTTCTCTCTCCTCCTTTTTCTTTTTTCTTCTTTAAGTGGTTCCATCTTTTCTCTCTATGTCTCTCTCTCTCTCTCTCTCTCTCTTTTCTCCCTCTATATTAGCCTCTTCCTCTCTCCTTTACATCTTCTCTCATTCAAACCTCAATAACGAACAAATTATTTTATCTGGGACTCAAACTTAAGTTTGTGACATTTTGGATGGTTTTTACTTCACCTTTTTAACACATTAGAAGTGCTGCCATCCCTGGCTCTCCATTTTATCTAGTTCTTGTTCCACTAAATACAATAGTAATTTTTTAATTTTCCACCCCTTTTTCCTGTTTCCCTCTTATTCCTCTCATCATAACTCTGAGTCAGCCAACACCTAAAAGCAAAGCATTTTATTCTTGACCCAAATTTTTTCCTAATTTGCTTTTTGTGGGTCTATACTGCTCCCCCCCTTTTTTTATATATAAATATTTTTTTCTTTTATTTTATTTTTTTTCTTTTTTGTCTTTTTCCTTTACCCCTATATTACTTCTCCACAATTCAGGCCCTCCGCCACAGGTATTGTTTGTTCTATCTAGTACAATATAATTCACAGTTCATCACAAGATTTTCTCAAAAAAGAGGGGAGAGGAGAGGAGAGGAAAAAAAGGAGGGGAAGGAATTATTCTTTTTTTTTCCTCAAATTTTTATCTTATTTTATTTTTCTTTATTTAATGATTAATTTAAAAAAAAAAACACGCAATTTTTTATTTTTATTTTTTTTTATCCTTTTATTCCTTTTAAAATCTCATTAATACTATCAAGAAAACCACCCTCAGATGCCATTAAAGAAGAGAAAATCGATTATCATGGATACAAAAGAAAGAGAGGTAACACAGAGAGATGAGGAAAAATCTATGGAGAAAAAATTTAAGATATTGGAAACCTTGGAGTTAAACGACAGAGAATTTAAAATAGAAATCCTAAAAATACTCAGAGATATACAAGAAAACACAGAAAGGCAATTTAGGGATCTCAGAAAACAACTCGATGAACACAAAGAGTATATCTCCAAGGAAATTGAAACTATAAAAACAAATCAATCAGAGATGAAAAACTCAATTCATGAGCTGAAAAATGAGGTAACAAGCTTAGCTAATAGAACAGGCCAGATAGAAGAGAGGATTAGCGAAATAGAAGACAAGCAACTTGAGGCTCAACAAAGAGAAGAAGAAAGAGATTTAAAAATTAAAAAAAATGAGATAGCCCTACAGGAATTATCTGACTCCATCAAAAAGAATAACATAAGAATAATAGGTATATCACAGGGAGAAGAGAGAGAAAATGGAATGGAGAACATACTCAAACAAATAATAGATGAGAACTTCCCAAGCCTGTGGAAAGAACTAAAACCTCAAATTCTAGAAGCAAACAGAACTCCAAGTTTTCTTAACCCCAACAAACCTACTTCAAGGCACATCATAATAAAATTGGCACAAACCAACTGCAAAGAAAAAATTCTCAAGGCAGCCAGGGAAAAGAAGAATACAACATATAAAGGAAGGCCCATTAGATTATCATCAGATTTCTCAACAGAAACTCTACAAGCTAGAAGAGAGTGGACCCCAATATTTAAAGTCTTGAAAGAGAGGAACTTTCAGCCACGAATACTATACCCATCAAAGTTATCCTTCAAATATGAAGGAGAAATAAAAACATTCACAGATATAGAAAAGATGAGAGAATTTATCACCAGAAAACCCCCACTCCAGGAAATACTAAAGGGGGTTCTCCAATCAGATACAAAGAATAAAAAAACAACAACAACAAAGCCACAAGTAAAAGCTCCAAGAAGAACATAACAAAACCAACTTTAAACTGTGACAACAATAAGAAAGGGGGGAGAGGATGAAGATTAACAGTAGCAAAGGGCGATGGAGCGCAAAAGTACTCACAAAATAGTGCACTACAATGAACAGGGTAGGAACCCTTTTCAGTACTTAATGGTAACCATCATTGAAAAAACCACCACAGAAGCACATGATTTAAAAAAGATAGCAACCGAGGAAAGATGTATGGAACACAACCAAATAAAAACAAAAGATAAAAAAACGAAAGAGAAGAATCAAACAAGGCACAAAACTAACAGAAAGCAATCTATAAAATGGCAATGAGGAACTCACAAGTGTCAATAATTACACTAAATGTAAACGGATTAAACTCACCAATAAAAAGGCACAGAGTAGCCGAATGGATCAAAAAAGAAAATCCAACTGTATGCTGCCTACAAGAAACTCATCTAAGTAACAAGGATAAAAACAAATTCAAAGTGAAAGGCTGGAAAACAATACTCCAAGCAAATAACATCCACAAAAAAGCAGGCGTAGCAATACTCATATCTGATAAAGCTGACTACAAGACAGCAAAAGTACTCAGAGACAAAAATGGCCATTTCATAATGGCTAAGGGGACACTGAATCAAGAAGACATAACAATTCTTAATATATATGCACCAAACCAAGGAGCACCAAAATATATAAGACAGCTACTTATTGACCTTAAAACAAAAACTGACAAAAATACAATAATACTTGGAGATCTCAATACACCGCTGACGGCTCTAGATCGGTCATCCAAACAGAGAATCAACAAAGACATAGTGGCCTTAAACAAAACACTAGAGCACCTGGATATGATAGACATCTACAGGACATTTCATCCCAAAGTGACTGAGTATACATTTTTCTCCAGTGTACATGGATCATTCTCAAGAATTGACCATATGTTGGGCCACAAAAACAACATCAGCAAATTCAGAAAAATTGAAGTTGTACCAAGCATATTTTCTGATCATAAAGCCTTGAAACTAGAATTCAACAGCAAAAAAGAGGGAAAAAATCCCACAAAAATGTGGAAACTAAACAACATACTTTTAAAGAATGAATGGGTCAAAGAAGAAATTAGTGCAGAGATCAAAAGATATATACAGACAAATGAAAATGATAATACGACATATCAGAATCTATGGGATGCAGCAAAAGCTGTGATAAGAGGGAAGTTTATATCACTTCAGGCATATATGAACAAACAAGAGAGAGCCGAAGTAAACCACTTAACTTCACACCTTAAGGAACTAGAAAATGAAGAACAAAGACAACCCAAAACCAGCCGAAGAAAAGAGATAATAAAAATCAGAGCAGAAATAAATGAAATAGAGAACAGGAAAACTATTGAAAAAATTAATAGAACAAGGAGCTGGTTCTTTGAAAAAATCAACAAAATTGACAAACACATGGCAAGACTTACCAAGGAAAAAAGAGAAAGAACTCATATAAACAAAATCCAAAATGAAAGAGGAGAAATCACCACAGACATCATAGATATACAAAGAATTATTGTAGAATACTATGAAAAACTTTATGCCACCAAATTCAACAACCTAGAAGAAATGGATAAATTCCTAGAACAATACAACCTTCCTAGACTGAGTCAGGAAGAAGCAGAAAGCTTAAACAGACCTATTAGTAGAGAAGAAATAGAAAAAACCATTAAAAACCTCCCCAAAAATAAAAGTCCAGGCCCAGACGGCTATACCAGCGAATTTTATCAAACATTCAAAGAAGACTTGGTTCCTATTCTACAGAAAGTCTTCCAAAAAATTGAAGAAGAAGCAATACTTCCAAACACATTTTATGAGGCAAACATAACCCTTATACCAAAACCAGGCAAGGATGGCACAAAAAAAGAAAACTACAGACCAATATCTCTAATGAATACAGATGCTGAAATACTAAACAAAATACTAGCAAATCGAATACAACAACATATTAAAAAAATAATACATCATGATCAAGTGGGATTCATCCCAGAATCTCAAGGATGGTTCAACATACGTAAAACGGTCAACATAATACACCATATCAACAAAACAAAGAACAAGAAGCACATGATATTATCAATAGATGCAGAAAAGGCTTTTGATAAAATACAACACAATTTTATGTTTAAGACTCTCAACAAAATGGGTATAGAAGGAAAATATCTCAACATGATAAAGGCCATATATGATAAACCATCAGCTAACATCATACTAAATGGCACAAAACTGAAGGCTTTCCCCCTTAAATCAGGAACAAGACAGGGTTGTCCACTCTCTCCACTCTTATTTAATGTGGTACTAGAGGTTCTTGCCACAGCAATCAGACAAGACAAAGAAATAAAAGGCATCCATATCGGAAAAGAAGAAGTAAAGGTATCACTTTTTGCAGATGATATGATCCTATACATCGAAAACCCCAAAGAATCCACAAAAATACTTCTAGAAAAAATAAGCCAATACAGTAAGGTCGCAGGATACAAAATCAACATACAGAAGTCAACAGCCTTTCTATATGCCAACAATGAAACATTTGAGAATGAACTCAAAAGAATAATCCCCTTCACGATTGCAACAAAAAAAATAAAATACCTAGGAATAAACATAACAAAGAATGTAAAAGACTTATACAATGAAAACTATAAACCATTGTTAAGGGAAATCAAAAAAGACATTATGAGATGGAAGAGTATTCCTTGTTCTTGGTTAGGTAGAATAAATATAATTAAGATGGCCATATTACCCAAAGCTATATACAAATTTAATGCAATTCCCATCAAAATTCCAATGACATTTTTTAAAGAAATGGAGCAAAAAATTATCAGATTTATATGGAACTATAAAAAGCCCCGAATAGCCAAAGCAATCCTAAAGAAAAAGAACGAAGCTGGGGGCATTACAATACCTGACTTCAAACTCTATTATAGGGCCACGACAATCAAAACAGCATGGTATTGGCATAAAAATAGACACTCGGACCAATGGAACAGAATAGAAAGCCCAGAAATAAAATCACATATATATAGTCAAATAATTTTTGACAAAGGGGCCAACAACACACAATGGAGAAAAGAAAGCCTCTTCAACAAATGGTGCTGGGAAAACTGGAAAGCCACATGCAAAAGAATGAAGCTGGACTACAGTTTGTCCCCCTGTACTAAAATTAACTCAAAATGGATCAAAGATCTAAACATAAGACCTGAAACAATAAAGTACATAGAAGAAGACATAGGTACCAAACTCATGGACCTGGGCTTTAAAGAGCATTTTATGAATTTGACTCCACAGGCAAGAGAAGTGAAAGCAAAAATTAATGAATGGGACTACATCAGACTAAGAAGTTTTTGTTCACCAAGAGAAATTGATAACAAGATAAACAGACAGCCAACTAATTGGGAAATGATATTTTTAAACACCTGCTCAGATAAGGGCCTAATATCCAAAATATACAAAGAACTCATAAAACTCAACGACAAACAAACAAACAATCCAATAAAAAAATGGGAAGAGGATATGAACAGACACTTCTCCCAGGAAGAAATACAGATGGCCAACAGATATATGAAAAGATGCTCATCTTCTTTAGTTATTAGAGAAATGCAAATCAAAACTGCAATGAGATACCACCTCACACCTGTTAGATTAGCTATTATTAACAAGACAGGTAATAGCAAATGTTGGAGAGGTTGTGGAGAAAAAGGAACCCTCATCCACTGTTGGTGGGAATGTAAAGTAGTACAACCATTATGGAAGAAAGTATGGTGGTTCCTCAAAAAACTGAAAATAGAACTACCTTATGACCCAGCAATCCCTCTACTGGGTATATACCCCAAAAACTCAGAAACATTGACTTGTAAAGACACATGCAGCCCCATGTTCATTGCAGCATTGTTCACAGTGGCCAGGACATGGAAACAACCAAAAAGCCCATCAATTGATGACTGGATAAAGAAGATGTGGCACATATACACCATGGAATACTACTCAGCCATAAGAAATGATGACATCGGATCATTTATAGCAAAATGGTGGGACCTTGACAACATTATACGGAGTGAAATAAGTAAATCAGAAAAAACCAGGAACTGCATTTTTCCATACATAGATGGGACATAAAAGTGAAACCAAGAGACATTGATAAGAGTGTGGTGGTTTCGGGGGGGAGGGAGGAGAGGGAGAGGGAAGGGGGAGGGGGAGGGGCACAGAGAGAACTAGATAGAGGGTGACAGGTCAATCTGACTTTGGGTGATTGGTATGCAACATAATTGAACTTTAAGATAACCTGGACATGTTGTCTTTGAATATATGTATCTTGATTTACTGATGTCACCCCATTAAAAATAAATAAATAAGAAAAAAGATGCTATCTTAAAAAAAAAAAAAAGGAATCACAACAAATTTTCATAAAGATATATCTACAGTTAATATTAGTACAATTTCTTTCCATATTCTTTGTGTACCTCTTATATTTCTCTATGTATATGTACACAGGTACATTGGGTGTGTGTTCATCTATGTGCATAGATGTGAACTGCACATGAGCATATCTCTCTGTGTCCACAGTGTCTGTTATTTTTGGATATCAGTGTATGTATGCAAATGACTATTTATTCATTAATTCAGGAAACATTAATTGTATTTCTATTATATGCCAGGCACTGTGCTCAACATTGGTTGCCTATAGTGAATGAGTCAGACTCACTTTCTGTCTTTATGAATACTACACTGTCATGGCATAGACAGAAATATATATATATATATATTATATATATATATATGAATAAAATAATCGTAAGTTTAACGAGCACTGAATTTGGTAGTGCAATATCTTTGGTGTAATTTATGACTTATTGTGGTTAGGTTTAGTATATCAGTTTCTCAGAAGGCAGATCTGAGACATAAGTCTCGGTATTTCAGCAATGCGTGTTCTCAGATATAAAACTGAGAAAATATAGAGGTTTTGAAACAAAGACCCTGGGAGGTGTTCTGTGAGCAAAAGAACCAAGCTTGTTTCTTGTGACCAATGCTCAGATAAATTCTGATGTCAAAGGCTTAGGAGGTCTCTCAGTCTGGACTGCTGCCATGGCACAAGAGAAAGTGCATGTTAGGAAAGGGGTCACATTGTGCTAAAAAAATTAGAAATAGTGATTATGCACCTGAATTTCAAGAGCAAAGAAAAGTCTTCTGGAGTTGTCACCACAGCAGACTAGATTATCATTTTATTTTATTTACCTCTGGTTTTGTCCAGAAAACTTTTTTCCCAAAAGACAATGGCTTGCTCTCACCAGAGAGCTCAGTAGTGAAAGCATCACACCCATATGCTAATGTCATAGGTTTGCTCCTGGGTCAAGGCACATACAGAAACAGATTGATGTTTCTGACTATCTGTCTGTCTTTCTCCCTCTTTATTCTGCCTTTAACATGAAAAAATAAATAAAAGAAAAATTACAATGGATTTTTTGTTGTTGTTTTTGCAGCTTAAATTGCATAGAAGAATGAATTATGTTTTTCAAAATCTCACCCAAAGGGGAAATAAATGGTAAAGTTGTAAAGTACCATATTTCCCCATGTATAAGCATCCTCCTGTATAAGACGCACCTTAATTTTGGGTCACAAATTTTGAAAAAAAAGTAACAAATGCAAATAAATGGGAAATGCAAGTTAAAAATACTCAACCAGTGTATAAGGCGCACCTAGTTTTCTAACCCCACATTTTTCAAAAAAGATGAGTCTTATACATTGAGAAATATGGTATATACCCTCCAAATGTGTCTGTGAACATTTCTTTTTACCTTTTTTTTTTTAAGAGACAGGGAGAGAGTCAGAAAGAGGGATAGATAATGACAGACAGACAAAAATGGAGAGAGTTTTTTTATGTGCTAGGTCAGAGATCAATCATCTCTTTTTTGTTGTGACCCTTATATTTTCATTGACTCCTGTCTCACATGTGCCTTGACCAGGGGGCTACAGCTGATCGAGTGACCGCTTTCTCGATCCAGCGACCTTGGTTGAACTCAAACTGGTGAGCTTTGCTCAAACCACATGAGCACACTCTCAAGCTGGTGCCATTTGGATCTCAAACCTGCGACCTTTGCTTTCCAGTCAAATGCTCTAACCACTGTGACATCGCCTGCTCAGGCTGTGAAGATCATTTTCTTTTACATTCTCAGGATTTTATTTAGTATTCTGGTGTTTAGTATGGGCGGAAAGGCTGTGTATTTTAAGGTTTTCTTGCCCTAAAATATATTCATCACTACATTTTTCCATAGGTTTTCTTATGTAGTTTTTATTTCCATTAATTTTAAGGTATTTTGCAACTTGAATTGTGATTTTGTGGTGGGTGTTATTTAGGAGTGAATTTTCTTACCTTCAAAAAAGGGATTTTTAGTTAATTTCTATTACTGTTTACTATATTAAGTGTAATGACAACAAAAAACATGCTTTATATCATTTCTAAGGTTAGAGGTTGTTGAAACTTGCTTTTAAGAACATACAGGATTAACTGTGGTAAATGTTTTCCAAGTGCGCTTCCCTGCTGCCACCTCGTGTGCACCTTCTGAACAACAGCTCAGGTTAGTTTACCTGGAAAAATATATCAGTTGTGTGTTCTGCGTTATCTATCAATGTTGAATCCAAGGCTATCTAATAGAAACATTAATAACTTGTAAATATAAGGAATTTCTAGTTACTGCTTGCTACTTCTTTCAACGTTAATTGAAATGAAAGCAAGAGATATACATGTTATCATTTCTGTCCTCTGAATTTGACTGGAACTTGCTCCATAGCACATACAATAATGGTCTCTGTTACATGTGCTTCTCTGCTGCCACCTTGTGTGCATCTGGGGAATCACGCCTCAGTAGAGGTCTAAAGGAATAATTTGGTAGAGAGCATTGTCTATAAACATTGATTTCAGTTTGCCATTTCTGTAAAGGTTTTGTGTATATTTAGTGGTTTGTTTTCTGAAAATCTCTCAGTTATTCTTGTTTTTCTTCTTTCCTTCTAGCCATGCTTTCATAAAGCCTTAAAAAGTTCCCATCATATAGCAGGCACTGTGCTAGGAACTAATGTTCCTGCACTCAATGACTTCTCATTCTACTTTTTTAACTTCTGTCTTTTGAACTTCTTTATAAAAATCTACATCGTGTATTGTAAAATAGAATGTGCTTTGATTTGACAACTATGTTCAATTTAAAATGCTTCTTTATTATAAAAAAATGTATTCTTATTGCAGAAGTGCAAGAAAAATGATCTCAAAAACAACAACAACAAATTTTTATACAGATATATCTACTGTTAATATTAGTACATTTTCTTACCATATTCTTCGTGTAATTATTATATTTCTCTATGCATATATACTCAGGAACATTGGATTTGTGTACATTTGTGTGCATAGATGTGCATTGCACTTGAGCATATCTTTCTGTGTTCACAGTGTCTGTCATATTTGGATATCTGTGTATGTATGAAAATGATTATTTATTCATTCATTAATTCAAGAAACACTTATTGTATTTCTATTATGTGCCAGGCACTGAGCTTGAAACTGATTGCCTATAGTGAATGAGACAGACTCACTTTTTGTCTTTATGAATACTACACTGTCATTGGGTAGACAGAAAGAAAACAATATACATAAATAAAATATTGGTAAGTTTAACAAGCACTGAATTTGGTAGTGCAATATCTTTGGTGTCACTTATGATTTATTGTGGCGAGGATCAGTATGTCAGTTTCTCAGAAAGCAGAGCTGAGACATAAGTCTCAGTTTTTCAGCAATGCGTGTTCTCAGGTATGAAACTGAGAAAATATATAAGCTATGAAACAAAGACCCTGGGTGGTGTTCTGTGAGGAATAGAACCTAGATTTTATGTCGTGACCAATTCTCAGATAAATTCTGATGTCCAAAATTAGGAGGTCTCTCAGTCTGGACTGCTGCCACAGCACAAGAGAAAGTGCATGTTAGGAAAGCGGTCATTGTGTGCTAAACAATTAGAAATAATGATTATGCCCCTGAATTTCAAAAGTAATGAAAAGTCTTCTGGTGCTGTCACCACAGCAGACTAGATTATCATTTTATTTTTTAATTACCTCTGGTTTTCTCTAGCAAATTTTTCCCCCAAAATACAATGGCTTGCTCTCACCACAGAGCTCAGTAGTTAAAGCATCACACCCATATGCTAATGTCATAGGTTTGCTCTTGAGTCAAGGCACATACAGAAACAGATTGATGTTTCTGACTCTCTGTCTGTCTTTCCCCCCCTTCATCTTGCCTCTAAAATGAATAAATAAAATAAAAAATGAGAATGGCTATTTTGTTGTTGTTTTTGCAGCTTAAATTGCATAGAAGAATGAATTATGTTTTTTAAAATCTCATCCCAAGAGGAAATAAATGCTAAGGTTGTAAAGTACCATATTTCGCCATGTATAAGAAGCCTCCCTGTATAAGACGCACCTTAATTTTGGGGCACAAATTTTAAAAAAAAATGATAACAAATTTGAATAAATATGAAATGCAAGTAAAAAATACTACAATCACTGTATAAGACACACCCAGTTTTCTAACCCCACATTTTTCAAAAGAGATGAGTCTTATACATGGGGAAATATGGTATACACTCTCGAAATGTCTCTGTGAACATTTCTTTTTTTCTTTTTTTTTTACAAAGATAGGGAGAGAACCAGAGTGAGGGATAAATAGGGACAGACAGAAAGAAATGGAGAAAATTTTTATTATGTGCCAGGACACAGATCAATCATCAGTTTTTCTCTGTGACCCTTTACGTGATCATTGACTCCTGTCTCATATGTGCCTTGACCAGGGAGATACAGCTCATAGAGTGACCGCTTGCTCGAGGCAGCGACCTTGGACTCATGCTGGTGAGCTTTGCTCAAACCACATAAGCCCATGATCAAACTGGCACCCTTGGGATCTCAAACCTGGGTCCTCCGCATTCCAGTAAAATACTCTAACCCATGCGTCATCGCCTGTTCAGGCTGTAAACATATTTTTTTTATACTTTCTCTGAATTTTATTTATTATCATGGTTCTCTGTATGGGTGGAAAAGCTGTGTATTTTAAGGTTTTCTTGCCCTAAAATATATTCATTACTACATTTTTTATAGGTATTCTTATGTAGTTTTTATTTCCATTAATTTTAAGGTATTTTGCAACTTGAATTGTGATTTCACGGGGAGGGTAATTGAGGAGTGAATTTACTTACCTTAAAAAAAGGGACTTTAGTTCATTTCTATTACTGTTTAATATATTAAGTGTAATGATAACAGGAAACATGCTTTATATCATTTCTAACGTTAGAGGTAGTAGAAACTTGCTTGAAAGAACATACAGGATTATCTGTGGTTAATGTTTTCCAAGTGCGCTTCTCTGATGCCACCTAGTGTGCACCTTGGGAATAAAAGCTTAGATCAGTTCACTTAGAAAAATACATTAGTGGTGTGTTATGAATTATCTATCAATGTTGAAACCAAGGCTAACTAAAAGAAACTATTATAACTTGTAAATATAAGGAATTTCTAGTTAGTGCTTGCTACTTCTTTCAAAGTTCATTGTAGTGAAAGCAAGAGATATACTTGTTATCATTTCCATCTTCTGAAGTTGGCTGGAAATTGCTCCAAAGCACATACAATAATGGTATTTGTTACATGTGCTTCTCTGCTGCCACTTCGTGTGCATATTGGGAATCAGGCTTCAGTACAGGTACAAAGGAATATTTTGTTAGAGAGCATTCTCTATAAACGTTGATTAAAAATTGTCTTTCCTGTCAAGTTTTTGTGTACACTTAGTGGTTTGTTTTCTGAAAATCTCTTGGATATTCTTGTTTTTCTACTCTCCTTCCAGCCATGCTTTAAAAAACCTTTGAAAGTGCCCATCATATACCAGGCTGTTCTAGGAACTCATGATCCTGCACTCAATGAGTGCCCATTCTACTCTTTTAACTTCTGTCTTTTTAACTTTTTTTTATAAATGTCAACTTCGTGTATTGTAAAATACGTTGTGCTTTGATTTGACAAGTATGTTGAATTTTAACAGCTTTCTCATTATGAAAAATGTATTCTTACTGCAGAAGTGCAAGAAAAATGATCTCAAAACAACAACAAATTTTCATACAGAAATATCTACTTTTAATATTAGGACATTTTCTTTCCATATTTTTTGTGTACCTCTTATATTTCTCCATGTATATATACTCTGGTATATTGGGTGTGTTTACATGTGTGTGCATAGATGTGCATTGCTCATAAGCATATCTCTCTGTGTCCACAGTGTCTGTTATTAGTGCATATCTGTGTACATATGCAAAGGAATATATATTCATTCATTTAGAAAACATTTATTGTATTTCTATTATGTACTAGGCACTGTGCTGGACACTGTTTGCCTATACTGAATGAGACAGACTCACTTTTTGTATTTATGAATACTACACTGTCATGAGATTACAGGAATAAAAAATATACATAAATAAAATAATTGTAAGTTTATCAAGCAATAAATTTGGTAGTGCAATATCTTTGGTGTCAGTTATGATTATTGTGGCAAGGTTCAGTATATAATTTCTCTGAAGGCAGAGTTGAAACATAAGTCTCGGCTTTTCAGCAATGGGTGTTCACAGATATAAAACTGAGAAAATATAGAAGTTATGAAACAAAGAACTTGGGAGGTGTTCTGTGAGCAAAAGAACCTAGCTTGTATGTGGTGACCAATGCTCAGATAAATTCTGATGTCCAAGGCTTAGGGGGTCTCTCAGTCTGGACTGCTGCCACAGCACATGAGAAAGTGCATGTTAGGAAAGAGGTCACATTGTGCTAAAGAATTAGAAATAGTGATTATGCACCTGAATTTATAGAGCAAAGAAAAGTCTTCTGGTGTTGTCACCACAGCAGACTAGATTATCATTTTATTTTTAATTACCTCTGGTTTTTCTAGATAATTTTTCCGCAGAATACAATGGCTTGCTCTCACCAGAGCATTCAGTAGTGAAAGCATCACACCCATACGCTAACGTCATAGGTTTGCTCCTGGGTCAAGGCACATACAGAAACAAATTAATGTTTCTGACTATCTGTCTGTATTTTCCCCCTTTTATCCTGCATCTAACATGAATAAATAAATAAAAGAAAAAATGACAATGGCTTTTTTGTTGTTGTTTTTGCAGCTTAAATTACATAGAAAATTGAATTACGTTTTTCAAAATCTCACCCCAAGAGGAAATAAATGGTAAGTTCTTAAAGTCCCATATTTTCCCATGTATAAGATGCCTCCCTGTATAAGACACACCTTAAATTTGGGGCCCAAATTTTGAGAAAATGATAACAAATGCGAATAAATGGGAAATGCAAGTAAAAAATACTACAACCACTGTATAATATGCACGCAGTTTTCTAACCAAACATTTTTCAAAAAAGATCAGTCCTATACATGGAGAAATATGGTATACACCCTCCAATTGACTCTGTGAACATTTCTTTTATTCCTTTTTTTTTCAGAGACAGAGAAAGAGTCAGATAGAGAAATAGATAGGAACACACAGAAAAAAATGGAGAGAATTTTTATTATATGCCAGGTCACAGATCAATCATCCATTTTTCATTGTGACCCCTTACATGTTCATTGACTCCTGTCTCATATGTGACTTGACCAGGGGGCTACAACTGATCGAGTGACCGATTGCTTGAGCCACTGAGATTGGGCTTAAGCTGGTGAGCTTTGATCAAATCGTATGAGCCAATGGTCAAGCTGGCACCCTTTGGATCTCAAACCTGGGTTCCCCACATTCCAGTCGAATGCTCTAACCACTGGCCATGGCCTACTCAGGCTGTGAATATTTTTTTCTTTTACTATCTCTGGATTTTATTTAGTATCCTGGTTCTTAATATGGGTGGAAAGGCTGAGTATTTTAATGTTTTCTTGCCCTAAAATATATTAATCACTACCTTTTTCCATAGTTTTCATTTTGTAGTTTATATTTCCATTAATTTAAAGTGTTTTACAACTTGAATTATGATTTTGAGGGGAGTGTCATCTAGGAGTGAATTTCCATACCTTCAAAAAAGTGATTTTTAGTTATTTTTTATTACTGTTTACTATATTAAGTGTAATGACAACAAGAAACATGCTTTATATCATTTCTTTTTTTTTTTTATTATTAATCAAAAGCTTTTATTCCTTTTTTTTTTTTTTTTTTTTTTGTATTTTTCTAAAGCTGGAAACGAGGAGAGACAGTCAGACAGACTCCCGCATGCGCCCGACCGGGATCCACCTGGCACGCCCACCAGGGGACAGTGCTCTGCCCCTTTGCGACCAGAGCCACTCTAGCACCTGGGGCAGAGGCCAAGGAGCCATCCCCAGCGCCCGAGCATCTTTGCTCCAATGGAGCCTCGGCTGCAGGAGGGGAAGAGAGAGACAGAGAGGAAGGAGAGGAGGAGGGGTGGAGAAGCAGATGGGCACTTCTCCTGTGTGCCCTGGCCGGGAATCGAACCTGGGACCTCTGCACGCCAGGCCGACACTCTACCACTGAGCCAGCCAGCCAGGGCCCAAATATATCATTTCTAAGGTTAGGGGTAGTTGAAACTTGCTTGAAAGAACATACAGGATTATCTGTGGTAAATGTTTTCCAAGTGCGCTACCCTGCTACCACCTCGTGTGCACCTTGGGAATAACAGCTCAGATCAGTTCACCTAGAAAAATACATCAGTTGGCAGTTGTGCGTTATCTATCAATGTTGAATCCAAGTCTATCTAAAAGAAACTTTTAAAACTTGTAAATATAAACAATTTCTAGTTAGTGCTTGCTACTTCTTTCAACGTTAATTGCAGTGAAAGCAAGAGATATACTTGGTATCATTTCAATCCTCTGAAGTTGGCTGGAACTTGCTCTATACCACATACAATAATGGTCTCTGTTACATGTGCTTCTTTGCTGTCATCTCATGTTCATTTTGAAAATCACGCCTCAGTACAGTTCCAAAGGAATAGTTTGGTAGAGAGCATTGTCTATAAACTTTGATTCCAATTTGCCTTTTCTGTAAAGATTTTATATATCCTTAGTGGTTTGTTTTCTGAAAATCTCTCGGTTCATCTTGTTTTTCTCTTTCCTTCCAGCCATACTTTCATAAAGCCTTTGAAAGTGCCCATAATATACCAGGCAATGTGCTAGGAACTCATGTCTCTGCACTCAATGACTTCCATTTCTACTCTTTTATCTTCTCTTTTAACTTCTTTTTTTTTTTGTATTTTTCTGAAGCTATAAACAGGGAGAAACAGTGAGACAGACTTCCACATGAGCCCGACCTAGATCCACTAGGAACGCCCACCAAGGTTGACGCTCTGCCCACCAAGGGTCGATACTCTGCATCCCCGGGTCATCGCCCAGTTGTGACCAAAGCCACTCTAGCACCTCAGGAAGAAGGCAAGGAGCCATCCCTAATGCCCAGGCCATCTTTGCTCCAATGGTGCCTTGGCTGTGGGAGGGGTAGAGAGAGACAGAGAGGAAGGAGAGGGGGAGGGGTGGAGAAGCAGATGGGCACTTTTACTGTGTGCCCTGGCCAGGAATCAAACTCGGGACTTCTGCACGCAAGGCCGATGCTCTACCACTAAGCCAAGCAGCCAGGACTAAAATTCTTTTACATGTATCTACTTCGTGTATTGTAAAATAAGATGTGCTTTGATTTGAAATGTATGTTAAATTTTAACATCTTCTTTATTATAAAAAATGTATTCTTATTGCAGATTTGCAAGAAAAATGATCTCTGAAACAACAACAACAAATTTTCATACAGATATATCAACTGTTAATATTATGACATTTTCTTTTCCTATTCTTTGTGTACTTCTTATATTTCTCTATGTATATATACTCAGGTACATTGGGTTTGTGTACATCTGTGTGCATAGATGTGCATTGCACATGAGCATATCTCTCTGTGTCCACAGTGTCTGTCATTTCTGGATATCTGTGTACGTATGCAAATGATTATTTATTCATTCATTCATTCAAGAAACACTTATTGTATTTATATTATGTGCAAGGCACTGTGCTCAAACTGGCTGTCTATAGGGAATGAGACAGACTAACTTTCTGTCTTTATGAATACTACACTGTCATGGGGTAGACAGAAAGAAAAAAATATACATAAATAAAAAATCGTAAGTTTAAGAAGCACTGAATTTGGTAGTGCAATATTTTTGGTGTCAGTTATGATTTATTGTGGCGAGGTTCAGTATATCAGTTCCTCAGAAGGCAGAGCTGAGACATAAGTCTCAGTTTTTCAGCAATGCATGTTCTCAGGTATAAAACTGAGAAAATATAGAAGTTATGAAACAAAGACCCTGGGAGGTGTTCTGTGAGCAATAGATCCTAGCTTTTATGTGGTGGACAAAGCTCAGATAAATTCTGATGTCCAAAGCATAGGAGGTCTCTCAGTCTGGACTACTGCCAAGGCACAAGAGAAAGTGCATGTTAGGAAAGGGGTCACTTTGTGCTAAGCAAATAGAAATAGTGATTATGCCCCTGAAATCCAAGAGTAAAGAGAATTCTTCAGGTGCTGTCACCACAGCAGATTAGATTATCATTTTATTTTTTAATTACCTCTGGTTTTTTCTAGAAAATTTTTTCCCCAAAAGACAATGGCTTGCTCTCACCAGATAGCTCAGTAGTTAAAGCATTACACCCATACGCTAATGTCATAGGTTTGCTCCTGGGTCAAGGCATATACAGAAACAGATTGATGTTTCTGACTGTCTGTCTTTTTCCCCCTTTATCTTGCCTCTAAAATAAATAAACAAATAAAATAAAAATGACAATGGCTTTTTTGTTGTTGTTTTTGCAGCTTAAATTGCATAGAAGAATGAATTATGTTTTTCAAAATCTCACCCCAAGAGGAAATAAATGGTAATGTTGTAAAGTACCATATTTCCCCATGTATAAGAAGCCTCCCTGTATAAGACTCACCTTAATTTTGGGGCACAAATTGTGAGAAAATGATAACAAATGCCAATAAATGGGAAATGCAAGTAAAAAATACTACAACCACTGTATCAGATGCACCAAGTTTTCTAACCCCACATTTTTGAAAAGATATGAGTCTTATACATGGGGAAATATGGTATACACTCTCCAAATGTATCTGTGAACATTTCGTTTTTCTTTTTCTTTTTTTTTTTACAGAGACAGGGAGAGAGTCAGAGAGAGGGTTAGATAGGGACAGACAGACAGAAATGGAGAAAGTGTTTATTATGTGCCAGGACACAGATCAATCATCAGTTTTTTGTTGTGACCCCTTACATGTTCATTGACTCCTGTCTCATATGTGACTTGACCAGGGGCTACAACTGATCGAGTGACCAATTGCTTGAGCCATTGACCTTGGGCTTAAGCTGGTGAGCTTTGCTCAGATCATATGAGCCCATGGTCAAGCTGGCGCCCTTGGGATCTCAAACCTGGGTCCTTCCGCATTCCAGTCAAATGCTCTAACCACTGGCTATCGCCTGCTCAGGCTGTGAACATTTTTTTTTTACTTTCTCTGGATTTTATTTAGTATTCTGGTTCTTAATATAGGTGGAAAGGCTGTGTATTTTAAGGTTTTCTTGCCATAAAATATATTCATCACTACCTTTTTCCATAGGTTTTCTTTTGTAGTTTATATTTTCATTAATTTTAAGGTGTTTTACAACTTGAATTGTGATTTTGAGGGGGGGTTTATCTAGGAGTGAATTTCTTTACCTTCAAAAAAGGGATTTTTAGTTAATTTCTATTACTGTTTACTATATTTAGTGTAATGACAACAATAAACATGCTTTATATCATTTCTAATGTTAGAGGTAGTTGAAACTTGCTTGAAAGAACATACAGGATTATCTGCGGTAACTGTTTTCCTAGTGCGCTTCCCTGCTGCCACCTCGTGTGCACCTTGGGAATAACAGTTCAGATCAGTTCACCTAGAAAAATATATCAGTTGGGTGTGGTGCGTTATCTATCAATGTTCAATCCAAGGCTATCTAAAGAGAACTTTTATAACTTGTAAATATAAGGAATTTCTAGTTAGTGCTTGCTACTGCTTTCAACGTTAATTGTAGTGAAAGAAAGAGATATACTTAGTATCATTTCAATCCTCTGAAGTTGGCTGGAATTTGCTCCATAGCACATACAGTAATGGTCTCTGTTACATGTGCTTCTCTGCTGCCACCTCGTGTGCATTTTGAAAATCACGCCTCAGTACAGGTCCAAAGGAATAGTTTGGTAGAGAGCATTGTCTATAAACTTTGATTCCAATTTGCCTTTTCTGTAAAGATTTTATATATCCTTAGTGGTTTGTTTTCTGAAAATCTCTTGGTTCATCTTATTTTTCTCCTGTCCTTCCAGCCTTGCTTTCATAAAGCTTTTGAAAGTGCCCATCATATACCAGGCAATGTGCTAGGAACTCATGTCTCTGCACTCAATGACTTTCATTTCTATGCTTTAACCTCTTGTCTTTTTAACTTCTTTTTTTTGTATTTTTATGAAGCTAGAAACAGGAAGATACAGTCAGACAGACTCCCACATGCACCCGACTGAGATCCACTCGGTACGCCCACCAAGGGCGATGCTCTGCCCACCAGGGGTCAATGCTCTGCACCCACGGGTCATCGCCCTGTTGCAACCAGAGCCACTCTAGCGCTTGGAGCAGAAGCAAGGAGCAATCCCCAGTGCCCGGGCCATCTTTGCTCCAATGGTTCCTTGGCTGCAGGAGGGGTAGAGAGAAAGAGAGAGGAAGGAGAGGGGGAGGGGTGGAGAAGCAGATGGGCACTTCTCTGTGTGCTCTGGCCAGGAATCAAACCCGGGACTTCTGCACGGAGGCCGATGCTCTTCCTCTGAGTGAACCAGCCATGGCTTAACTTTTTTTATATGTATCTACTTCGTGTATTGTAAAATAGGATGTGCTTTGTTTTGACAAGTATGTTGAATTTTAACAGATTTTTCATTATGTAAAATGTATTCTTATTGCAGTAGTCCACGAAAAATGATCTCAAAAACAACCACAACAAATTTTTATACAGATATATCTACAGTTAATATTAGGACATTTTCTTTCCATATTCTTTGTGTACCTATTTTATTTCTCTATGTATATATACTCAGGTACATTGGATGTGTGTACATCTGTGTGCATAGATGTGCATTGCACATGAGCATATCTCTCTGTGTCTACAGTGTCTGTTATTTGTGGATATCTGTGTATGTATGCAAATGACTATGTATTCATTCATTCAGGAAACATTTATTGTATTTCAATTATGTGCCAGGCACTATGCTCGACATTGGTTGCCTATAGTGAATATGTCAGACTCACTTTATGTCTTTATAAATACTACACTGTCATGGCATAAACAGAAAAAAAATATATACATAAATAAAATAATCATAAATTAAATGAGCACTGAATTTGGTAGTGCAATATCTTTGGTGTCAGTTATGACTTACTGAGGCAAGGTTCAGTATATCAGTTTCTCAGAAGGCAGAGCTGAGCTCGGTTTTTCAGCAATGTGTGTTCTCAGATATAAAACTGAGAAAATATAGAAGTTATGAAACAAAGACCCTGGGAGGTGTTCTGTGAGCAAAAGAACCTAGCTTGTATGTGGTGACCAATGCTCAGATAAATTTGATGTCCAAAGCTTAAGAGGTCTCTCAGTCTGGACTGCTGCCATGGCACAAGAGAAAGTGCATGTTAGGAAAGGGGTCACTTTGTGCTAAGCAATTAGAAATACTGATTATGCCCCTGAATTTCAAGAGCAAAGAAAGTCTTCTGCTGTTGTCACCACAGCAGACTAGATTATCATTTTATTATTTAATTACCTCTGGTTTTCTCTAGTAAGTTTTTTCCCCAAAAGACAATGGCTTGCTCTCACCAGATAGCTCAGTAGTTAAAGCAAAACACCCATACGCTAATGTCATAGGTTTGCTCCTGGGTCAAGGCATATACAGAAACAGATTGATGTTTCTGACTATCTGTCTTCTTTTTCCCCTTTATCTTGCCTCTAAAATAAATAAATAAATAAAATAAAAAATGACAATGGCTTTTTTGTTGTTGTTTTTGCAGCTTAAATTGCATTGAAGAATGAATTATGTTTTTCAAAATCTCACTCCAATAGGAAATAAATGGTAAGTTTGTAAAGTACCATATTTTCCCATGTATAAGAAGCCTCCCTGTGTAAGACGCACCTTAATTTTGGGGCACAAATTGTACGAAAATGATAACAAATGCCAATAAATGGGAAATGCAAGTAAAAAAATTCTACAACCACTGTATAAGACACACCAAGATTTCTAACCCCACATTTTTCAAAAGATATGAGTCTTATACATGGGAAATATGGTATACACTCTCCAAATGTCTCTGTGAACATTTCGTTTTTCTTTTTCTTTTTTTTACAGAGACAGGGAGAGAGTCAGAGAGAGGATAGATAGGGACAGACAGACAGAAATGGAGAAAGTGTTTATAATGTGCTAGGACACAGATCAATCATCAGTTTTTCTTTGTGACCCCTGAGGTTTTCATTGACTCCTGTCTCATATGTGCCTTGACCAGGGGGCTACAGCTGGTCCAGTGACTGCTTGCTCGAGCCAGCGACCTTGGGCTCAAGATGGTGAGCTTTGTTCAAACCACAGGAGCCCTCGCTCAAGCTGGCGCCCTTGGGATCTCAAACCTGGGTCCTGCGCATTCCAGTTAAATACTTTAACCCTGCGTCATCGCCTGTTCAGGCTGTGAATATTTTTTTCTTTTACTTTCTCTGGATTTTATTTAGTATCCTGTTTCTTAGTATGGATGGAAAGGCGGTGTATTTTAAGGTTTTCTTGCCCTAAAATATATTCCTCACTACATTTTTTCATAGGTTTCCTTATGTATTTTTTATTTCCATTAATTGTAAAGTATTTTGTAACTGGAATTGTGATTTTAAGGTGAGGGTTTTTAGGAGTGAATTTCCTTACCTTCAAAAAGGGGATTTTTCATTAATTTCTATTACTGTTTACTATATTATGTGTAATGACAACAGAAAACATGCTTTATATCATTTTTTACGTTAGAGGTAGTTGAAACTTGCTTGAAAGAACATACAAAAAGATCTGTGGGAAATGTTTTCCAAGTGCGCTTCCCTGCTGCCACCTTGTGTGCTCCTTGGGAATAACAGCTCAGAGCAGATCACCTGGAAAAATACAGCATTTGGGTGTTGTGCGTTATCTATCAATGTTGAATCCAAGGCTATCCAGAAGATACTTTTATAACTTGTAAATATAAAAGAGTTCTAGTTACTGTTTGCTACCTGTTTCAACGTTAACTGTAGTGAAAGCAAGAGATATACTTGATATCATTTCAATCCTCTGAAGTTGGCTGGAAATTGCTCCATACCACATACAATAATGGTCTCTGTTACATGTGCTTCTCTGCTGCCACTTCGTTTGCATCTTGGGAATCATGGTTCAATACAAGTCTAAAGGAAAGTTTTGGTATATAAGATTGTCTACAACCAGTTCATTCCAATTAACTGGTTCTGTGAAGTTTTTATGTATCCTTAGTGGTTTGTTTTTTGGGAATCTACCATTTCATTTTGTTTTTCTTCTTTCCTTTTAGCCATGCTTTCATAAAGCCTTTGAAAGTGCCCTGTCATATACCAGGCACTGTGCTAAGAACTCATTTCCCTGCACTCAGTAACTTCCCATTCTACTATTTTTACATCTGTCTTTTAAATACTGTCATTTAAATCTACTAAATGTATTCTAAAATATGATGTGCTTTGATTTGACATGTATATTGAATTTAAACAGATTTTATTATATAAATGGTATTCTTATTGCAGAAGTGCAAAAAACTGATAAGAAAAACAAAACAAAAAATTTTCATACATAGATAACAGCTGTTAACTTTATGCCATTTTCTCTTTATATTCTTTGTGTACCAATTATATTTCTCTATGTATATGTACTCATGTATATTGGGTGCATGTATCCAAAGTGTACATAGATGTGCATTGCACAGGAGCATACCCCTCTGTTTCAATAGTGTCTGTCCTTTGTGGATATCTGTGTACATATGCAAATGACTATTCACTTTTTCAGTAAAAACTTATTGTATTTTTTTATATGCCAGGCACTGTGCTCGACATTGTTTGCCTATAGTGAATGAGACAGACTCACTTTCTGTCTTTATGCATATTACCCTGTCATGGAGTAGACAGAGGAAGGAAAAATATACATAAAAATATTAAAGTTGTGACAAACACTGGATTTGGTAGTGCAATACCTATGGTCCCAGTTGTGATTGATCGTGGCAAGGTTAAGTATATCAGTTTCTCAGAATGCAGACCTGAGACATAAGTCTCGGTTCTTCACAAATCCTTGATATCAGCTATAAAACTGAGAAAATTTACAAGTGATGAAACAATGAACCTGGGAGGTGTTCTGTGACCAAAAGAACCTAACTTGTAAGTGCTGACCCAGGCTCAGATAAATTCTGAAAACCAAAGCTTAGGAGGTTTCTCAGTCTGGACTGCTGCCACGGACAAGAAAAATTGCATGTTAGGAAAGGTATCAATGTGTGCTCTACAATCAGAAATACTGTTTATCACTGTTTATGCCCTTGACTATCAAGAGCATAGAAAAGTCTTCTGTTGCTGTCACCTCAGCAAACTAGATTATTATTTTATTTTTTAATTGCCTCAGGTTTTCTCTAGTAATTTTGTCCCCCTAGAGAGAATGGCTTGCTTACACCAGAGAGTTCAGTAGTTAGAGCATCTCACCCATATAGTAATGTCATAGGTTTGGTTGTGTTTCAAGGCACATAGAGAAACAGATTGATGTTTCTGACTGTCTGTTTCCCCCCACACACTTCCTTCCTATACCATTAATAATTAAATAAAGGAAAGAATGACAATGGCTTTTTTGTTGTTTTTGCAGCTTATATTGCATAGAGGAATGAATTATGTTTTTTAAAATCTCACCACAAGAAAAAATAGGTAGTAGGGTTGTAAAGTACCATATTTCCCCATGCATAACCTGTCTTCCTGTAGAAGACACACCTTCATTTTTGGGCACATAATTTGAGGAAATGATAACAAATGCGAAGAAACAGGAAATGCAAGTAAAAAATACTACAACCACTGTATAAGATGCACCCTGTTTTCAAACCGCACATTTTTCAAAAAGATGAGTCTTAAACGAAGGGTAATATGATATAAACCCACCGAATGTCTCTGTGAACATTTGATTTCTTTCTTTCTTTCTTTTTTTTTTTACAGAGACAGGGAGAGAGTCAGAGAGAGGGATTGATAGGGACACACAGACAGGAACATAAAGAGTTTTTTTTATTATGTGCCAGGTACAGATCAATCATCAGTTATTTGTTGTGTAAACTTAGTTGTTCCTTGACTGCTTTCTCATTGTGCTTTGACAAGGGAAATACAGCTACCAAGTAACCTCTTGCTCCAGTAGTGAGCCCATTGGGCTAAAGCTGGTGAGCTTTGCTCAAACCAGATAATTGCATGCTCAAGCTGGCTACCTTGGGATTTCAAATCTGGGTCCTTCGCATTCCAGTCAAATGTTCTATCCACTGCAAACCCACCTGCTCAGGCTGTGACAAGTTTTTTCTTTTACTTTCTCTGGATTTTGTTTAGTATCCTGTTTCATAGTATTGTGGAAAGGTTTTGTATTTTAAGGTTTTTTTGCACTAAAATATATTCATCAAAAAATTTTCCCATAGGTTTTCTTATGTAGTTTTTATTCTATTAAGTTTAAAGTATTTTGTAACTTGAATTTTGATTTTGAGTGGGGGTTATTTAGGACTGAATTTCTTAACTTAAAAAAGGAAGGGTTTTTCAGTTAGCTTTTAGTTCTGATTTCTATAGTATGTGTAATGACAACAAGAAACATGCTTTATATGATTTCAAAGGTTTGAGGTAGTTGAAACTTGCTTGAAAGAATATACAGGATTGCCTGTGGAAAATGTTTTCCAAATATGCTTCTCTGCTGCCACCTCGTGTTCAACTTGGGAAAAACAGCTCAGAGCAGTTCACCTGGAAAAATATAAAAGTTGGGTGCTGTGCGTTATCTATCAATGTTGAAACCAAGACTATTTAGAAGATAATTTATAACTTGTAAATATAAGGAATTTCTAGTTACTGTTTGCTACTTGTTTGAATGTTAACTCTTGTGAAAGCAATAGACATACCTGATATAATTTCAATCCTCTGAAGTTTGCTGAAACTTACTGCATAGCACATACAATAATGGTTGCTCTTACATGTGCTTCTCTGCTTCCACGTCATGTGCATCTTGGGAATCACGCCTTAGTACAGATCCAAAGGTTAGGAATGGTAGTGAGGATTGTCTAAAAATGTTGATTTGAAATTGCCATTTCTGTAAATCTTTTGTGTATTCTTAGTGATTTGATTTCTAGGAATTTATCAGTTCATCTTGTTTTTTTTCTTTCCTTCCAGCAATGCTTTCATAAGATCTTTCAATGTCCCCATCATATACCAGGCACTGTGCTAGGAACTACATGAGTAGTTGCTGCACTAAATGTCTTCCCATTCTACTATTTTTACTTCTGTCTTTTGAACTCCTTTATTTAAATCTTCTTAATGTATTGTAAAATAGGATGTGCTTTGATTTGACAAGTATATTCAATTTAACTAGTTTTTATTTTATTTTATTATATTTTTTTGTATTTTTCTGAAGCTGGAAATGGGGAGAGACAGTCAGACAGACTCCTGCATGCGCCCGACTGAGATCCACCCGGCAAGCCCACCAGGGGCGATGCTCTGCCCACCAGGGGGCAATGCTCTGCCCCTCTGGGGTGTGCTCTGCCATGACCAGAGCCACTCTAGCGCCTGGGGCAGAGGCCAAGGAGCCATCACTTGCACCCGGGCCATATATGCTCTAACGGAGCCTTGGCTGCGAGAGGGGAAGAGAGAGACAGAGAGGAAGGAGGGGGGATGGAGAAGCAAATGGGCGCTTCTTCTAAGTGCCCTGGCCAGGAATTGAACCCGGTTGCCCCGCACGCCAGGCCGACATTCTACCACTGAACCAACCAGCCAGGGCCTAAATACTTCTTTATTATAAAAAATGTATTCTTATTGCAAGTGCAAAAACAATTATAAGAAAAAAAAACAACAAATTTTCATACAGAAATATCTACTGTTAATATTATGACATTATCTTTCCATATTCTTTGTGTACCTATTATATTTCTTTATCTCCACATTATAAGGTACATTGGGTGTGCATACATCTGTGTGCATAGATATGCATTGCACATGAGCATATCTCTCTGTGTCCACAGTGTCTATCATTTGTGGATACCTGTGTATGCATGCAAATTACTATTTATACTTTCATTCATTAAAAAATTATTGTATTTCTATTATGTGCCAGGCATTGTGCTCCACACTGGTTGCCTATAGTGAAAGAGACAGAATAACTTTCTGTCTCTATGAATAATAGACTGTCATGCTGCAAACAAAGGAAGAAAGAATATACATAAATAAAATAATTATAATTATGTATAAGAATATACATAAATATAATAATTACAAGCACTGGATATGGTAGTGCAATGTCTTGTTCCCAGGTTTCATTGATCGAGGCAACGTTCAGTATATCAGTTTCTTGAAAGGCAGAGCTGAGACATAAGTCTCACTTCTTCAGCAATGCATGTTCTCAGCTATAAAACTGAGAAAATTCTCAAGTGCTGAAACAAAGACCCTGGGAGGTTTTGTGTTACCAAAAGAACCTGGCTTGTAAGAGGTGACCCAGGCTCAGATAAATTCTGATGTCCAAAGCTTAGGAGGTCTCTCAGTCTGGACTGCTGCAACAGCACAAGAAAAAAGTGCATGTAGGAAAGAAGTCACACCATGGTAAACAATCAGAAATATTGTTTATGCCCCTGACTGTCAAGAGCAAAGAAAAGTCTTCTGGTGTTGTAAAACAGCAGCCTAGATTATTATTTTTCTATTTAATTACCTCAGATTACTTTAGTAATTATTTTGCCCTAAAGACAATAGCTTGCTATTACCAGAGTGCTTTGTAGATAGAGCATCACACCCATACACTAATGTCATAGGTTTGGATCTGGGTCTAGGCACATACAGAAACACATTGATGTTTCTGACTATCTGTCTGTCTGTTTTCCCCCATCTTCCTCCCTCTAACATTAAGAAGTAAATGAAAGAAAAATGACAATGGCATTTTTTTGTTGTTTTTGCAGCTTAAATTGCTTAGAGGAATGAATTATGTTTTTCAAAATCTTACCCCAAAATGAAATAAGTGGTAAGGTTGTAAAGTACCATATTTCCTCATGTAAAGTAGCCTCCCTGTATAAGAAGCACCTTAGTTTTGGGGCACAAAATTTAAGGAAATGATAACAAATGCAAAGAAACAGGAAATGCAAGTAAAAATTCAACAACCACTGTAAAAAATGCACCCAGTTTTCAAACCACACATTTTTAAAAATGATGAGTTTTATAAATAGGAAAATATGGATAGAACCTCCAAATGTCTCTGTGAACATTTCTTTCTTTCTATTTTCTGTCTTTTTTACAGAGACATAGAGAGAGTAAGAGAGAGGGATAGATAGGGACAGACAGATAGAAATGGAGAAAGTTTTTATTATGTGCCATGTCACAGATCAATCATCAGTTTTTCGTTGGGACACCTTAGTTGTTCATTGACTGCTCTCTCATATGTGCCTTGACCAGGGGGCTACAGCTGAACAAGTGACCCCTTGCTCGAGCCAGCGACCTCGGGCTCAGCTATTGAGCTTTGCTAAAACAAGATGAGCCCACACTCAAGCTGGCGACCTAGGTATCTCAAAACTGGGTACTGCGCATTCCAGTCAAATGCTCTACCCACTGTGCCACTGCCTTGTCACTCTGTGAATATTTTTTTTACATTCCCTGAATTTTATTTAGTATCCTGGTTCTTAGTATGGGTGGAAAGACCATGTATTTTAAGGATTTTTCCCCTAAAATATATTCATCACTACAATTTTCCATAGATTTTTTTATGTAGTATTTATTTTAATTAATTTTAAAGTATTTTGTAACTTGAATTGTGAGTTTGAGGGGGGGTTATGTAGGATTGAATTTCTTAACTTAAAAAAGAAAGGGTTTTGGCCCTGGCCGGTTGGCTCAGTAGTAGAGCATCGGCCTGGCATGCAGAAGTCCCAGGTTTGATTCCCGGCCAGGGTACACATGAGAAGATCCCATCTGCTTCTCCACCCCTCCTCCTCTCCTTTCTCTCTGTCTTTCTCTTCCCCTCTTGCAGCCGAGGCTCCATTGAAGCAAAATGGCCTGGGCGCAGGGGATGTCTCCTTGGTCTCTGCCCCAGGCGATAGTGTGGCTCTGGTTGCAACTGAGCTACGCACCAGAGGGGCAGAGCATCACCCCCTGGTGGGCAGAGCATTGCCCTTGGGTGGGCGTGCCGGTTGGATTCTGGTTGGACGCATGCGGGAGTCTGTCTGACTCTCTCTCCCTGTTTCCAGCTGCAGAAAAATTAAAAAAATAATAAATATATATATATATAATATAAAAAAGAGAAAAAAATAAAAAAAGGGTTTTTTAGTTAGTTTCTATGAATGATTACTAGAGTAAATATAATGACAACAAGAAACATGCTTTATATGATTTCAAAGGTTTGAGGAAGTTAAAACTTGCTTGAATGAACATACAGGAATGTCTGCGGTAAATGTTTCCCAAGTGTGCTACTCTGCTGCCACCTCGTGTGAACCTTGGGAATAACAGCTCAGAGCAGTTCACCTTGAATAATACAGCAATTGAGTCTTGTGCGTTATCTCTCAACGTTGAATCCACAACTATCTAGAAGATACTTTTATAACCTGTAAATATAAGGGAGTTCTAATTACACTTTGCTACCTGTTTCAACATTAACTGTAGTGTAAGCAAGAGATATACTTGATATCATTTCAATCCTCTGAAGTTGGCTGGGACTTGCTGCATAGCACATACAATAATGTTCTTTGTTTCATGTGCTTCTCTGCTGCCACCTCGTGTGCATGTTGGGAATCACGCCTCAGTACAGATCCAAAGAAAGGAATGGTAAAGCGGATTGTCTACAAACGTGGATTCCAATTTGCCTTTTCTGTAATATTTTTGTTTATTCTTTGTGGGTTTTTTTCTGGGAGTCTATCGTTTCATCTTGTTTTTCTTCTTTCCTTCCAGACATGCTTTCATAAAGCCTTTGAAAGTGCCCATCATATACCAGACACTGTGCTAAGAACTCATTTCTCTGCACTCAGTCCCTTCACATTCTACTATTTTTACATCTGTCTTTGGAACTTCTTTCATTTAAATCTACTTAATGTATTGTAAAATATGATGTGCTGTGATTTGACAAGTATATATAATTTTAACACATTTTTTATTATAAAAATGGTACTCTTATAGCAGAAGTACAAAAAAAATGATAAGAAAAACCAAACAAAAAATTTTTATACATAGATATCAACTGTTAATGTTATGCCATTTTCTTTCCATATTCTTTGTGTACCAATTATATTTCTCTATGTATATGTACTCAGGTACATTGGGTGAGTGTACCCAATGTGTGCATAGATGGGCATTGCACATGAGCATACCTCTCTGTTTCAATAGTGTCTGTCATTTGTGGATATTTGTGTACATATGCAAATGAATATTTATTCACTCTTCCAGTAAAAACTTATTGAATTTTTATTATATGCCAGGCACTGTGCTCGGCACTGGTTGCCAATAGTGAATGGGACAGACTCACTTTCCATCTTTATGGATATTACACTGTCATGGAGTAGAAAGAGGAAGAAAAAAATATACATAAAGTAATTATAAGTTGTGACAAACACTGGATTTGGTAGTGCAATACCTTTTGTCCCAGATGTGATTGATCGTGGCATGGTTAAGTATATCATTTTCTCAGAAGGCAGAGCTGAGACATAAGTCTCAGTTCTTCAGGAACGCGTGATCACAGCTATAAAACTGAGAAAATCTACAAGTGATGCAACAAATATCCTGAGAGGTGTTATGTGACCTAAAGAACCTAACTTGTAAGTGCTGACCCAGGCTCACATAAATTCTGAAAACCAAAGCTTAGGAGGTTTCTCAGTCTGGACTGCTGTCACGGCACAAGAAAAAGTGCATGTTAGGAAAGGAGTCAATTCATGCTCAACAATCAGAAATACTGATTGTATATGCCCCTGACTGACAAGAGCATATAAATGTCTTCTGGTTTTGTCAACACAGAAGACTCGATTATTATTTTATTACTTAATTGCCTCAGGTTTTCTCAAGTAATTTTGTCCCTCAAGAGACAATGGCTTGCTTACACCAGAGAGCTCAGTAGTTAGAGCATCACATCCAAACAGTAATATCATAGGTTTGGTCCTGTTTAAGGCACATACATAAACAGATTGATGTTTCTGACCGTCTGTCTTTTTCCCCCCAATGCCTCCCTCTAACATTAATAATTAAATAAAACAAAAAGTGACAATGGCTATTTTCTTGCTGTTTTTGCAGCTTAAATTGCATAGAAGAATGAAATATGTTTTTCAAAATCTCACCACAAGAGGAAATAGGTAGTAAGTTTGTAAAGTACCATATTTCCCCATGCATAATATGCCTCCCTGTAGAAGATGCAACTTCATTTTTGGGCACAAAATTTGAGAAAATGATAACAACTGCGAAGAAACAGGAAATGCAATTAAAAAATACTACAACCACTGTATAATATGCACCCCGTTTTCATACCCCACATTTTTCAAAAAAGATGAGTCTTAAAGGAGGGGAGGTATGCTATACAGCCACCAAATGTGTCTGTGAACCTTTTATTTCTTTCTTATCTTTTTTTTTTTTTACAGAGACAGGGAGAGAGTCAGAGAGACGGATAGATAGGGACACACAGACAAGAATGTAAAGAGTTTTTTTGTTATTCTGTGGCAGATCAAAGATCAATCATCAGTTTTTTTGTTGTGACACCTTAGTTATTCATTGAATTCTGTCTTATATGTGCCTTGACCAGGGGGCTACAGCTGATCGAGTGACCACTGGCTATAGTCAGTGACATTGAGCTCAAGCTGGTGAGCTTTGCTCAAACCGCATTATCCCACGCTCAAGCTGGCAAACTTGGGATCTCAAATCTGGGTCCTATGCATTCAAGTCAAATTAAGCAGTGCAAAATCGCCTGCTCAGGCTGTGAACATTTTTTTCTTTACTTTCTCTGGATTTTATTTAGTATCCTGGTTCTTACCATTGGTGAAAAGTCTGTGTATTTTAAGGTTTTTTTGCCCCAAAATATTTTTATCATTACATATTTTCAATAGGTTTCCTTCTGTAGATTCATTTCCATTAATATTAAGGTATTTTGTAAATTGAATTGTGATTTTGAAGGGGTGTTACTTAGGAGTTAATTTTCTTACCTTAAAAAAGGGGATTATTAGTTAATTTCTATTACAGTTTTCCATATTAAGAGTAATGACAACAAGAAACATGTTTATATCATTTCTAAGGTTAGAGGTAGTTGAAACTTGCTTGAAAAAACATACAGGATTATCTGTGGTAAATATTTTCGAAGTGCACATTTCTGCTGCCACATTATGTGCACCTTGGTAATTACAGCTCAGATCAGTTCACCTGGAAAAATACATCAGTTGTCTTCTGTGCGTTATCTATCAATGTTGAATCCAAGGCTATCCGAAAGAAACTTTTATAATTTGTAAATATAAGGAATTTGTAGTTACTGCTTAGTAATTCTTTCAACGTTAACTGTAGTAAAAAAGAGAGATATACTTGGTATCATTTTAATACTCTGAAGTTTTCTGGAACATGCTCCATAGCACATACAATAATAGTCTCTGTTCCATGTGCTTCTCTTATGGCACCACGTGTGCATCTTGTAAATCAAGCCACAGTACAGGTCCAAAGGAAAAGTTTGGTAGAAAAGTTTGTTTATAAATGGTGATTCCAATATGCCATTTTTGTTTACACTTAGTGCTTTGCTTTCTGAAAACCTATCGGTTCATCTTGTTTTCCTTCTTTTCTTCCAGCCATGCTTTTATATAGCATTTTAAAGTGCCCATCAAATACCAGGCACTGTGCTAGAAACCCATGACCCTGCACACAATGACTACACATTCTACTCTTTGAACTACTGTCTTTTAAATTCTTTATATAAATCTACTTCATGTATTTTAACATGAAATGTGCTTTGATATGACAAGTATGTTGAATTTCAAGAGCTTATTTATTATACAATAAAAGTATTCTTATTGCAGAACAGCAAGAAAAATGGTTCCAAAAAAAACAACAACAAATTTTCAAACAGAAATAACTACTGTTAATATTAGGACATTTTCTTTCTATATTCTTTGTGTACCTATTATATTTCTCTAAGTATATATACTCAGGTACATTGGGTGTATGTACATCTGTGTGCATAAATGTGCATTGCACATGAGCATATCTCTCTGTGTCAACAGTGTCTGTGATTTGTGGATATCTGTGTACATATGCAAATGACTATTTATTCATTCATTAAGGAAACACTTATTGTATTTGATTAATTGCCAGGTACTCTGCTCTACATTGGTTTCCTATAGTGAATGAGACAGTCTCAATTTCTGTCTTTTTAAATACTACACTGTAATGGGGTAGACAGAAAGAGAAAAATATACATAAATAAAATAAACATAAGTTTAACAAGCACATAATTTGGTAGTGCAATATCTTTAGTGTCAGTTATGTTTTATTGTGGTGAGGTTCAGTATATCAGTTTCTCAGAAGGCAGAGTTGAGACATAATTCTCGGTTTTTCAGCAATGTGTATTCTCGGATATAAAAAGGAGAAAACATAGAAGTAATGAAACAAAGACCCTGGGAGGTGTTCTGTGAGCAATAGAACCTAGCTTCAATGTAGTGACCAATGCTCAGTTAAATTAATGATGTCCAAAGCTTGGGAGGTCTCTCAGTCTGGATTGCTGCCACGGAAAAAGAGTAAGTGCATGTGAGAAAAGGGGTCACTTTGTGCTAAACAATTAGAAATACTGAGTATGCCCTTGAATTTCAAGAGCAAATAAAAGTCTTCTGGTGTTGGCACCACAACAGACTAGATTATCATTTTATTTTTTAATTACCTCTGGTTTTCTCTAGTAAATTTATTCACAAAAAGACAATGTCTTGCTCACACCAGAGAGCTCAGTAGTTAAAGCATCAAACCCATACGCTAATATCATAGGTTTGCTCCTGTGTCAAGGCACATACAAAAACAGATTGATGTTTCTGACTGTCTGTCTGTCTTTTTCCCCCTTTATCCTGCCTCTAATATGAATAAATATATAAAAGACAAAATGAGAATGGCTTTTTTGTTGTTGATTTTGCAGGTTAAATTGCATAGAAGAATGAATTATGTTTTGCAAAATTTCACCCTAAGAGGGAATAAATGGTAAGGTTGTAAAGTACCATATTTCTCCATGTATTAGAAGCTTCCCTGTATGAGACACAACTTATTTGGGGGGCTCAAAGTTTGAGTAAATGATAGCAAATGTGAATAAACGAGAAATGCAAGTAAAAAATTTTACAACCACTGTATAAGACGCACCCAGTTTTCTAACCCCACATTTTTCAAAAAAGATGAGTCTCATTCATGAGAAAATATGATATACACCCACCAAATGTCTCTGTGAACATTTCTTTTTTTCTTTTCTTTTTTTCAGAGACAGGGAGAGAGTCAGAGAAAGGGATAGATAGGAAAAGAAAGACAGAGAGAGAGTTCTTATTATGTGCAAGGTCACAAATCAATCATCAGTTTTTTGTTGTGATCCCTTATTTGTTCATTGACTCCTCTCTCATATGTGCCTTGACCGGGGGCATATATCTCATAGAGTAACCGCTTTCTCTAGAGAGTGACTTTGGGCTCAAGATAGTGAGCTTTGCTCAAATCACATGAGCCCACGTTCAAGACGGCAACCTTGGGATCTCAAACCTGAGTCCACCACATTCCAGTCAATTGCTCTAACCACTGCACCATCACCTGCTCATGCTGTGAACATTTTTTCTTCTACATTCTCTGGATTTTATTTAGTATTCTGGTTATTAGTACAAGTGGAAAGTCTGTGTGTTTTAAGGTTTTCTTGCCCTAAAATAGATTCATCACTACATTTTTTTCTATAGGTTTCCTTATGTAGTTTTTATTTCCGTTAATTTTAAGGTATTTTGCAACTTGAATTGTGATTTTGAGTGGAAAGAGGTTATTTAGGAGTTAATTTCCTTACCTTCAAAAAAGGGATTTTTAGTTAGTTTGTATTACTGTTTACTATATTAAGTGTGAGGACAACGAGAAACATGCTTTATATCATTTCTAAGGATAGAGGTAGTAGAAACTTGCTTGAAAGAACATACAGGATTATCTGTGGTAAATGTTTTCCAAGTGCGATTTCCTGCTGCCACCACATGTGCACCTTGGGAATAATAGCTCAGATCAGTTCATCTGGATAAATACATCAGTTGGGTGTTGTGCATTATCTATCAATGTTGAATCCAAGGCTATCTATAAGAAAGTTTTATAACTTGTAAATATAACGAATTTCTAGTTACAGCTACAACTCTTTCAACGTTAATTGTCGTGAAAGCAAGAATTATTCTTGGTATCATTTCAATCCTCTGATTTAGGCTGGAACTTGCTCCATACCACATACAATAATGGTCTCTGTTACATGTGCTTCTCTGCTGCCAACTCGTGTGAATCTTGGGAATCAAGCCTTAGTACAGGTCCAAAAGAATAGTTTGATACAGACGATATTTATAAACGTAGATTCCAATTTTCCGTTTTTGTAAAGGTTTTGTGTATCCTTAGTTGTTTGTTTTCTGAAAATCTCTCGGTTCAACTTATTTTTCATCTTTACTTCCAGCCATACTTTCATAAAGCTTTTGAAAGTGCCCATCATATACGAGGCACTGTGCTAGGAAATCATGTCCGTGCACTCAATGACTTCCCATTCTACTCTCTTAACTTCTGTCTTTTGAACTTCTTTTAAATAAATCAACTTCGTGTATTGTAAAATATGACGTGCTTTAATTTGACAAGTATATTAAATTTTAACAGCTTTTTTATTATAAAAAAAGTATTCTTATAGCAGAAGTGCAAGAAAAATGATCTCAAAAATAACAACAACAAATTTTCATACAAATATATCTACTGTTAATATTAGGACATTTTCTTTCCGTATTTTTTGTGTACGTATTATATTTCTGTATGTATATATACTCAGGTACATTGGGTGTGTGTACATCTGTGTGCAGAAATGTGCATTGCACATGAGCATATCTCTCTGTGTCAACAATGTCTGTGATTTGTGGATATCTGTGTACATATGCAAATGACTATTTATTCACTCATTCAGGAAACACTTATTGTATTTGAATAATTTCCAGGGACTGTGCTCCACATTGGCTGCCTATAGTGAATGAGACAATCTCACTTTCTGTCTTAATAAATACCACATTGTAATGGGGTAGACAGAAAGAGAAAAATATACATAAAAAATAATCATAAGTTTAACAAGCACTTAATTTGGTAGTGCAATATCTTTGGTGTCAGTTATGATTTATTGTGGTGAGGTTCAGTATATCAGTTTCTCAGAAGGCAGAGCTGAGACATAAGTCTCGATTTTTCTGCAATGCGTGTTCTCGGGTATAAAATGGAGAAAATATAGAAGTAATGAAACAAAGACCCTGGGAGGTGTTCTGTGAGTAAAAGAACCTAGCTTCTATGTAATGAACAATGCTCAGTTAAATTAATAATGTCCAAAGCATAGGAGGTCTCTCAGTCTGGATTGGTGCCATGGCACAGGAATAAGTGCATGTGAGAAAATGGGTCATTTTGTGCTAAACAATTAGAAATACTGATTATGCCCTTGAAATTCAAGAGCAAATAAAAGTCTTCTGGTGTTGGCACCACAACAGACTAGATTATCATTTTATTTTTTAATTACCTCTGGTTTTCTCTAGTAAATTTATTCACCAAGAGACAATGGCTTGCTCTCACCAGAGAGCTCAGTAGTTAAAGCATCAAAACCATACACTAATATCATAGGTTTGGCCCTGTGTCAAGGCACATACACAACAGATTGATGTTTATGACTGTCTGTCTGTCTATTCCGACCTTTATCCTGCCTCTAACATGAATAAATATGTAAAATAAAAAATGAGAATGGCTTTTTTGTTGTTGTTTTCAGCTTAAATTGCATAGAAGAATGAATTATGTTTTACAAAATCTCACCCCAAGAGGAAATAAGTGGTAAGGTTGTAAGGTACCATGTTTCCCCATGTATAAGAAGCTTCCCTGTATAAGACGCACCTTATTTGGGGGGCTCAAGAATTGAGTAAATGATAGCAAATGCGAATAAATGAGAAATGCAAGTAAAAAATTCTACAACCACTGTATAAGACGCACCAAGTTTTCTAAGCCCACATTTTTCAAAAAAGATGAGTCTCATTCATGGGAAAATATGATATACACCCACAAAATGTCTCTGTGAACATTTCTTTTTTTTTTTCCAGAGACATGGAGAGATTTAGAGAGAGGGATAGATAGGGACAGACAGACAAAGAGAGAGTTCTTATTATGTGCCAGGTCACAGATCAATCATCAGTTTTTCGTTGTGACCCCTTATTTGTTCATTGACTCCTGTCTCATATGTGCCTTGATCAGTTTCCTATATCTCATAGAGTGACCGCTTGCTCTTGACAGCTACCTTAGGATCAACATGGTGAGTTTTGCTCAAAGCACATGAGCCCACGCTCAAGATGGCTCCCTTGGGATCTCAAACCTGAATCTACCACATTCCAGTCAATTGCCCTAACCACTGCACCATCACCTGCTCAAGCTGTGAACATTTTTTCTTTTACTTTCTCTGGATTTTTTTAGTATCCTGGTTATTAGTATGGGTGGAAAGGCTGTGTGTTTTAAGTTTTTCTTGCCCTAAAACACTTTCATCACTCCATTTTTTTAAAGGTTTCCTTATGTAGTTTTTACTTCTATTATTTTTATGGTATTTTGCAACTTGAATTGTGATTTTGAGCAGAAAGAGGTTATTTAGGCGTTAATTTCCTTACCTTTAAAAAAGGGATTTTTAGTTAGTTTGTATTACTGTTTACTATATTAAGTGTGAGGACAACAAGAGACATGCTTTATATCATTTCTAAGGTTAGAGGTAGTAGAAACTTGCTTGAAAGAACATACAGGATTATCTGTGGTAAATGTTTTCCAAGTGCGCTTCTTTGCTGCCACGTTGTGTGCACCTTGGGAATAACAGCTCAGATCAGTTCATCTCCATAAATACATCAGTTGGGTGTTGTGCGTTATCTATCAATGTTGAATCCAAGGCTATCGATAGGAAAGTTTTATAACTTGTAAATATAAAGAATTTCTAGTTACAGCTACTACTTCTTTCAACGTTAATTTTCATGAAAGCAAGAATTAATCTTGGTATCATTTCAATCCTCTGATTTTGGCTAGAACTTGTTCCATATCACATACAATAATGGTCTCTGTTACATGTGCTTCTCTGCTGCCACCTCGTGTGCATCTTGGGAATCAAGCCTCAGTACAGGTCCAAAGGAATAATTTGGTACAGATCATTTTCTTTAAACGTTGATTCCAATTTGCCGTTTCTGTAAAGGTTTTGTTTATCCTTAGTGGTTTGTTTTCTGAAAATCTCTTGGTCCAACTTAACTTTTTCTTTTCTTTCAGCCATGCTTTTATAAAGCTTTAGAAAGTGCCTATCAAATACCGGGCACTGTGCTAGGAAGTCATGTCCGTGCTCTCAATATCTTCCCACTCTAATCTCTTAACTTCTCTCTTTTGAACTTCTTTTCATAAATCAACTTCCTGTATTGTAAAATAAGATGTGCTTTGATTTGACAAGTATGTTGAATTTTAACAGCTTTTTTATTATAAAAAAAAGTATTATTATAGCAGAAATGTAAGAAAAATGATTTCAAAAACAACAACAACAAATTTTCATACACATATATCTACTGTTAATATTAGGATATTTTCTTTCCATATTGTTTGTGTATGTATTATATTTCTGTATGTATATATACTCAGGTACATTGGGTGTGTGTACATTTGTGTTCATAAATGTGCATTGCACATGAGCATATATCTCTGTGTCAACAGTGTCTGTGATTTGTATCCACAAATACAAATATCTGTGTACATATGCAAATGACTATTTATTCATTGATTCAGGAAACACTTATTGTATTTGATTAATTTCCAGGGACTTTGCTCAACACTCGTTGCCTATAGTGAATGAGACAGTCTCACTTTCTGTCTTTATAAATACAACAATGTAATGGGATAGACAGAAATAAAAAAATATACATAAATAAAATAAACATAAGTTTAAGAAGCACTTAATTTAGTAGTGCAATATCTTTGGTGTCATTTATGATTTATTGTGGTGAGGTACGGTATATTAGTTTGTCAGAAGGCAGAGCTGAGACATAAGTCTCATTTTTTCTGCAATGCATGTTCTCAGGTATAAAACGAAGAAAATATTGAAGTAATTAAACAAAGACCCTGGGAGGTGTTCTGTGAGCAAAAAGACCTAGCTTCTATGTTTTAACCAATGCTTAGTTAAATTAATGATGTTTAAAGCTTAGGATGTCTCTCAGTCTTGATTGCTGCCACTGCACAAAAGAAATGCATGTTAGGAAAAGGGTTACTTTGTGCTAAACATTTAGAAATACTGATTATGCTGTAGAATTTCAAGAGCAAATAAAAGTCTTCTGGTGTTGGGACCACAAAAGTCTAGATTATCACTTCATTTTTTAATTACCTCTGGTTTCTCTAGGAAATTCATTCACCAAAAGACAATGGCTTGCTCAAACCAGAGAGCTCAGTAATTAAAGCATCATACCCATACCCCAATATCATAGGTTTGCTCCTGCGTCAAGGCACATACAAAAACAGGTTGATGTTTCTGACTGTCTGTCTGTCTTTTCCCCCTTTATCCTGCCTCTAACATGAATAAATATATAAAAGAAAAATGAGAATGATTTTTTATTGTTGTTTTTACAGCTAAATTGCATAGAAGAATGAATTATGTTTTACAAAATCTCACCCCAAGAGGGAATAAATGGTAAGGTTGTAAAGTACCATATTTACCCATGTATTTGAAGCTTCCCTGTATAAGACGCACCTTATTTGGGGGGCTCAAATTTTGAGTAAATGATAGCAACTGTAAATAAACGAGAAATGCAAGTAAAAAATTCTAAAACCACTGTATTAGACGCACAGTTTTCTAACCCCAAATTTTCCAAAAAAGATGAGTCTCATTCATGGGTAATTATGATATACACTAACCAAATGTCTTTGTGAACATTTTTTTTTCCAGAGAGAGGGAGAGAGTCAGAGAGAGCAATAGATAGGGACAAACAGAAAGAGAGAGAGTTCTTATTATGTGCCAGGTCACAGATCAATCATCAGTTTCTCGTTGTGACCCCTTGTTTGTTCATTGACTCCTGTCTCATCTGTGCCTTGACCAGGGGGCTATATCTCATAAATTGACCACTTGCTCTAGAGAGCGAACTTGGGCTCAAGATGGTGAGCTTTGCTCAAACCACATAAGCCAATGCTCAAGATGGCACCCTTGGGATCTCAAACCTGAATCCACCACATTCCAGTCAATTGCTCTAACCACTGCACCATCACCTGCTCACGTGGTGAACATTTTTTCTTTTATTTCTCTGGATTTTATTTAGTATCCTAGTTATTAGTACGGGTGGAAAGGTTGTGTGTTTTAAGGTTTTCTTGTCCTAAAATAGATTCATCACTCCATTTTTCTATAGGATTCCTTATGTAGTTTTTATTTCCATTAATTTTAGGTATTTTCCAACTTGAATTGTGATTTTAAGTGGAAGAGGTTATTTAGGAGTTAATTTCCTTACCTTCAAAAAAGGGATTTTTAGTAAATTTGTATTACTGTTTAATATATTAAGTGTGAGGACTACAAGAAACATGCTTTATATCATTTCTAAGGTTAGAGATAGTAGAAACTTGCTTGAAAGAACATACAGGATTATCTGTGGTAAATGTTTTCCAAGTGCGCTTCTTTGCTGCCAACTCATGTGCACCTTGGAAATAACAGCTCAGATCAGTTCATCTCAATAAATACATCACTTGTATATTGTCCGTTATCTATCAATGTTGAATCCAAGGCTATCTATAAGAAAGTTTTATAACTTGTAAATATAACGAATTTCTAGATACAGCTACTACTTCTTTCAACGTTAATTGTCGTGAAAGCAAGAATTATTCTTGCTGTCATTTCAATGCTCTGATTTGGGCTGGAACTTGATCCATAGCACATAAAATAATGATCTCTGTTACATGTGCTTCTCTGCTGCCACCTCGTGTGCATCTTGTGAATCAAGCCTCAGTACAGGTCCAAAGGAATAGTTTGGTACAGAACATTTTTATAAACATTGATTCTAATATGCCGTTTCTGTAAAGGTTTTGTGTATCCTTAGTGGTGTGTTTTCTGAAAATCTCTCGGGTCAACATATTTTTCTTCTTTACTTCCAGCCATGCTTTCATAGAGCCTTTGAAAGTGCCCATAATATACTAGGCACTGTGTTAGGAACTCATTTCAGTACACTCAGTGACTTTCCATTCTACTCTTTTAACTTCTGTTTTTTGAACTTCTTTTACATAAGTCAACTTCGTGTATTGTAAAATAGGATTTGCTTTGATTTGACAAGCATGTTGAATTTTAACAGCTTTTTTATTATAAAAAAGTAGTCTTATAACACAAGTGCAAGAAAAATGGTCTCACAAACAACAACAACAAATTTCCATACAGATATATCTACTGTTAATATTAGGACATTTTCTTTCCATATTCTTTGTGTTCGTATTATATTTCTGTATGTATATATATTCAGGTACATTGGGTGTGCATAAATGTGCATTGCACATGAGCATATCTCTCTGTGTCAACAGTGTCTGTGATTTGTGGATATCTGTGTACATATGCAAATAATTATTTATTTGTTCATTCAGGAAACATTTATTGTATTTGATTAATTGCCAGGGACTGTGCTAGACAATGGTTGCCTATAGTGAATGAGACAGTCTCAATTTCTGTCTTTATAAATAGTACAGTGTAATGGGGTAAACAGAAATATAAAAATATACATAAAAAAATAAACATAAGTTTAACAAGCACTTAATTTTGTAGTGCAATATCTTTGGTGTCAGTTATGATTTATTGTGGTGAGGTTCAGTATATCAGTTTCTCAGAAGTCAGAGCTGAGACATAAGTCTCGGTTTTTCAACATTGCGTGTTATCAGGTAAAAAACGGAGAAAATATTGAACTAATGAAACAAAGACCCTGGGAGGAGTTCTTTGAGCAAAAGAACTTAGCTTCTATGTAGTGACCAATGCTCAGTTAAATTAATGATGTCCAAATCTTAGGAGGTCTCTCAATCTGGATTGCTTCCAGGGCACAAGAGAAAGTGCATGTAAGGAAAGGGGTCATTTGTGCTAAACAATTAGAAATACTGATTATGCCCTTGAATTTCAAGAGCAAATAAAAAACTTCAGGATTTGGCACCACAACAGACTAGTTGATCATTTTATTTTTTCATTACCTCTGGTTTTCTCTTGTAAATTTATTCACCAAGAGACAATGGCTTGCTCTAACCAGAGAGCTTCTTAGTTAAAGCTTCACACCCATATGCTAATATCATAGTTTTGGCCCTGCCTCAAGGCACATACAAAACAGATTGATGTTTCTGACTGTCTGTCTTTTTCCCCCCACTTCCTCTCTCTAACATTAAAAATTAAATAAAAGAAAAAATGACCATGGCTATTTTTTTGTTGATTTCGCAGCTTAAATTGCATACGAGAATAAATTATGTTTTTCAAAATCTCACCACAAGAGAAAATAGGTAGTAAGTTTGTAAAGTACCATATTTTCCAATGCATAATATGCCTCCCTGTAGAAGAAACACCTTCATTATAGGGCACAAAATTTGAGAAAATGATAACAAATGTGAAGAAACAAGAAATGCAAGTAAAATATACTACAACCACTGTATAAGACGCACCCAGTTAACTGTAGTGTAAGCAAGAGATACACTTTGTATCATTTCAATCATCTGAAGTTTGCTGGAACTTGCTCCATAGCACATAACATATTGGTCTCTGTTACATGTGCTTTTCTGCTACCACCTCATTTTCATCTTGGAAATCACACTTCAGTACAGGTCCAAAGGAAAGTTTTGGTAGATAAGATTGTCTACAACCATTGATTCCAATTACTCACTTCTGTGAAGTGTTTCTGTATCTTTATTGGTTTTTTTTCTGGGAATCTATTGTTTCATCTTGTTTTACTTTTTTCTTCCAGCCAAGCTTTCATAAAGCCTTTGAAAGTGCCCTTCATATACCAGGCACAGTGCTAAGAGATTATGTCCCTGCACTCAGTTACTTCCCATTCTAGTATTTTTACATCTGTCTTTTGAAATTCTTTTATTGAAATCTATTTAATGTATTGTAAATTATGATGTGCTATGATTTGACAAGTATATAGTATTTTAACAGCTTTTTATTATAAAAACGGTATTTTTATTGCAGAAATGCAAAAAAAATTAGAAAAACAAAACAACAAATTTTCATACATAGATATCAACTGTTGACTTTAGCCATTTTCTTTTCATATTCTTTGTGTACCAATTATATTTTCCTATGTATATGTACTCAGGTACATTGGGTGCTTGTACCCAATGTGTGTATAGATGTGCATCACACATGAGCATACCTCTCTGTTTCAATAGTGTCTGTCATTTGTGGATACATGTGTACATATGCAAATGAATATTTATTCACTCTTCCAGTTAAAACTTATTGAATTTTCATTATATGCCAGGCACTGTGCTCCACACTTGTTGCCAATAGTGAATGGGAGAGACTCACTTTCTGTCTTTATGGATACTACACTGTCTCGGAGTAGAAAGACGAAGGAAAATATATACTTAAAAAATTATAAGTTGTGAAAAACACTGGATATGGTAGTGCAATACCTTTGGTCCCAGTTGTGATTGATCGTGTCATGGTTAAGTATATCATTTTCTCGAAATGCAGAGCTCAGTCATAAGTCTCGGTTCTTCAAGAATGAGTGATCTCAGCTATAAAACTGAGAAAATTTACAAGTGATGCAACAAATAACCTTGGAGATGTTCTGTGACCAAAAAAACCTAAATTGTAAGTGCTTACCAGGCTCAGATAAACTCTGAAAACCAAAGATTAACGGGTTTCTCAGTTTGAACTGCTGCTACGGCACAAGAAAAAGTGCATGTTAGGAAAGGTGTAAATTTGTGCTCAATAATCAGAAATACTGATTGTATATGCCCCTGACTGACTAGAGCCTAGAAAAGTCTTCTGATGTTGTCACCACAGCAGACTAGATTATTATTTTATTTTTTATTTGCCTCAGGTTGTCTCTAATAATTTTGTCCCCCTAGAGACTATGGCTTGCTTACAGCAGAGAGCTCACTAGTTAGAGCATCACACTCATACAGTAATGTCATACGATTGGTCCCGATTCAAGGCACATACAGAAACAGATTAATGTTTCTGACTGTCTCTCTTTTCCCCCCACTTCCTCTCTCTAACATTAAAAATTGAATAAAAGAAAAAATGACAATGGCTATTTTTTGTTGTTTTCGCAGCTTACATTGCATAGAAGAATGAATTATGTTTTTCAAAATCTCACCACAAAAGAAAATAGGTAGTAAGTTTGTAAAGTACCATATTTCCCCATGCATAATATGCCTCCCTGTAGAAGACACACCTTCATTTTTGGGCACAAAATTTGAGAAAATAATAACAAATGCGAAGAAATAGGAAATGCAAGTAAAATATACTACAACCACTGTATAAGATGCACCCAGTTTTCAAACCCCACATTTTTCAAAAAAGATGAGTTTTAAACCAGAGCAAATATGGTATACTCCCACCAAATATCTCTGTGAACCCGTTATTTCTTTCTTTCTTTCTTTTCATTTCTTTTTTTTTTTTTACAGAGACAGTGATAGAGTCAGAGAGAGGGATAAATAGAGACACACAGACAAAAAGGAAGGTAAAGAGTTTTTTTTTATTATGTGCCAGGTCACAGATCAATCATCAGTTTTTTGTTGTGACAACATATTTGTTCATTGACTGCTGTCTCATTGTGCCTAAACCAGGGAACTACAGCTGACCCAGTAACCTCTTGCTCGATCCAGTGAGCCCTTTGGACTAAAGCTGGTGAGCTTTGCTTAAACAAGATAAGCCCATGCTCATGCTGGCGACCTTGGGATCTCAAACCTGGGTCCTCCGCATTCCAGTCAAATGCTCTATCCACTGCGACACCGCCTCCAAAGGCTGTGAAAATTTTTATCTTTTACTTTCTCTGAATTTTGTTTAGTATCATGTTCCATAGTATGGGTGGTAACGTTGTGTATTTTAAGGTTTTTTTCCACTACAATGTATTCATCACAAAATTTTCCATAATTATTCTTATGTAGTTTTTATTTCCATGAATTTTAAAGTATTTTGTAAATTGAATTTTGATTTTGAGCAGGGGTTATTTAGGATTGAATTTCTTAACTTAACAAAGGAGGGGTTTTTAGTTAGTTTTTATTACTGATTTCTAGAGTAAGTGAAATGACAAGAATAAACATGCCTTATATCATTTCAAAGGTTTGAGATAGTTGAAACTTGCTTGAAAGAAAATACAGGATTGTCTGTGGGAAATGTATTCCAAGTGTGCTTCTCGGCTGCCACCTCGTGTTCACCTTGGGAATAACAGCTCAGAGCAGTTCCCCTGAAAAAACAGAGCAGTTGGGAGTTGTGCTTATTCTATCAATGTTGAAACGAAGACTATTTAGAAGATACTTTCATAATTTGTAAATATAAAAAATTTCAAGTTATTGTTTGCTACTTGTTTCAACCTTAACTCTAGTGAAAGCAATAGACATATTTGATATTATTTCAATCCTCTGAAGTTGGCTGAAACTTGCTGCATAGCACATACAATAATGGTCTCTGTTACATGTGCTTCTCTGCTGCCACCTCGTGTGCATCTTGTGAATCATTCCTCAGAACAGATCCAAAGGAAAGAAATAGTAGAGAGGATTGTCCACAAACGTTGATTCCAATTTGCCAGTTCTGTAAATATTTTGTGTATTCTTAGTGATTTGATTTCTGGGAATCTATTGGTTCACCTTGTTTTTCTTCTTTCCTTCCAGCAATGCTTTCATAAAGATGTTGAGCTTTGCTAAAATGAGATGAGCCCATGCTCAAGCTGGCGAATTTGGGATCTCAAATCTGGGTACTGTGCATACCAGTCAAATAAATGCTCTACGCACTGTGCCAGTGCCTTGTCAGTCTGTGTACATTTTGTTTCTTTTACATTCTCTGGATTTTATTTATTAACCTGGTTCTTAGTATGGGTGGAAAGGCTGTGTATTTTAAGGTTTTATTTCTCTAAAATATATTCATCACTACATTTTTTATAGGTTTTCTTATGTAGTTTTTCTTTTCATAAATTTTAAGGTATTTTGCAGCTTGAATTCTGATTTTGAGGGGGGTTATTTCGCAGTGTATTTCATGACCTTAGAAAGAGGGGTTTTAGTTAATTTCTATTACATTTAGTATATTAAGTGTAATGAGGACAAGAAACATGCTTTATATCATTTCTAAGGTTAGACGTAGTTGAAAGTTGCTTGAAAGAACATACAGGATTATCTGTGGAAAATGTTTTCTAAGAGCGTTTACATGCTTCCACCTCATGTGCACCTTGGAAATAACAGCTCAGAGCAGTTCACCTGGAAAAACACAGCAGTTGGGTGTTGTGAGTTATCTATCAATGTTGAATCCAAGGCTATCTACAAGATACTTTCATAACTTGTAAATATAAGAGTGTTCTAGTTCCTGTTTGCTACCTGTTTCAATGTTAACTGTAGTGTAAGCAAGAGATACACTTCATATCATTTCAATCATCTGAAGTTTGCTGGAACTTGCTCCATAGCACATAAATTATTGGTCTCTGTTACATGTGCTTCTCTGCTACCACCTCATTTGCATCTTGGGAATCACGCTTCAGTACAGGTCCAAAGGAAAGGTTTGGTAGATAAGATTGTCTACAACCATTGATTCCAATTACTCGCTTCTGTGAAGTGTTTCTTTATCTTTAGTGGTTTTATTTCTGGGAATCTATCATTTTATCTTGTTTTTGTTTTTTCCTTCCAGGCATCCTTTCATAAAGCCTTTGAAAGTGCCCTTCGTATACCAGGCACTGTGCTAAGAGCTCATGTCCCTGCACTCAGTCACTTCCCATTCTACTATTTTTACATCTGTCTTTTGAACTTCTTTTATTTAAATCTACTTAATGTATTGTAAATTATGATGTGCTTTGATATGACAAGTATATAGTATTTAAACAGCTTTTTATTATGAAAACGGTATTCTTATTGCAGAAATGCAAAAAAAATGATAAGAAAAACAAAACAACAAATTTTCATGCAGAGATACCTACTGTTAATATTATGACATTATATTTTCATATTCTTAGTGTACCTATTATATGTCTATATCTATACGTACTAAGTACATTGGGTGTGCATACATCTGTGTGTATAGATGTGCATTACATATGAGCATATCTCTCTGGGCCCACAGTTTCTATCATTTGTGGATACCTGTGTATGCATGCAAATTACTATTTATTCTTTCATTCACTAAAGAGCTTTTTGTATTTTTATTATGTTCCAGGCACTGAGCTCTACACTGGTTGCCTATAGTGAAAGAGACAGACTGTCTATATGAATAATACACTGTCATGCTGTAGACAGAGGAAGAAAAATGTACATAAATAAAATAATTATAAGTTGTAACAAGCACTGGATATAGTAGTTCAATGTCTTGTTCCCAGTTTTCATTGATCGTGGCGATGTTCAGTATATCAGTTTCTCGAAAGGCAGAGCTGAGACCTAAGTCTCAGTTCTTCAGCAATGCATGTTCTCATCTATAAAACTGAGAAAATTCTCAAGCGCTGAAACAAAGACCCTGGGAAGTGTTCTGTGAGCAAAAGGACCTAGCTTGTAAGTGGTGACACAGGCTCAGATAAATTCTGATGTCCAATGTTTAGGAGGTCTCTCAGTCTGGCCTGCTGCAACAAATCAAGGAAAGGGGTGCATGTCAGGAAAGGGGTCACATCATGTAAACAATCAGAAATATTTTTTATGCCCCTAACAGTCAAGAGCAAAGAAAAGTCTTCTGATGTTGTCACCACAGCAGACTAGATTTTTGTTTTATTTTTAATTACTTCAGTTTTTCTCTAGTAATTTTTGCCCCCTAAATACAATGGCTTGCTATCACCAGAGATCTCAGTAGATAGAGCATCACACACATACACTAATGTCATAGGTTTGGTGCTTGGTCTAGGCACATACAGAAACACATTGATGTTTCTGACTATCTGTGTTTCTGTTTTCCCTTCTCTTCCTCCCTCTAACATTAATAACTAAATAAAAGAAAAATGACAATGGCTTTTTTTTTTGGTGTTTTTGCAGCTTAAATTGCTTAGAGGAATGAATTATTTTTTTCAAAATCTCACCCCAGGAGGAAATAAGTGGTAAGGTTTAAAGTACCATATCTCCCCATGTATAAGTAGCCTCCCTCTATAAGTAGCTCCTTAATTTGGGGCACAAAATTTGAAAAAATGATAACAAATGTGAAGAAACAGCAAATGCAAGTAAAAACACAACAACCACTCTATAAGATGCACCCAGGTTTCAAACCCCACATTTTTAAAAATGATGAGTTTTATACATAGGAAAATAGAATAGAAACTCCAAATGTCTCTGTGAACATTTCTTTCTTTCCTTTTTTCCTTTCCTCCAGAGTCATAAAGAGAGTGAGAGAGAGGGATAGATAGGGACAGACAGACAAGGTTGGAGAAACTTTTTTATTATGTGCCAGGTCACAGATCCATCATCATTTTTTTGTAAGGACACCTTAGTTGTTCATTAACTGCTCTCTCATATGTGCCTTGAACAGGGGGCTACAGCTGACCGAGCGACCCTTTGCTCAAGCCAGCAACATTGGAATCAAGCTGTTGAGCTTTGCTAAAACGAGGCAAATTTCAGGATCTCAAATCTGGGTACTGCGCATACCAGTCAAATGCTCTACCCACTGTGCCAGTGCCTTGTCAGTCTGTGAACATTTTGTTTCTTTTACATTCTCTGGATTTTATTTAGTATCCTGGTTCTCAGTATGGGTGGAAAGGCTGTGTATTTTAAGGTTTTATTTCTCTAAAATATATTCATCACTACATTTTTTATAGATTTTCTTATGTAGTTTTTATTTTCATAAATTTTAAGGTATTTTGCAGCTTGAATTCTGATTTTGAGGGGGATTATTTCGGAGTGTATTTCATGACATTAAAGACAGGGATTTTAGTTAATTTCTATTACTTTTTAGTATATTAAGTGTAATGAGGACAAGAAACATGCTTTATATCATTTCTAAGGTTAGACGTAGTTGAAAGTTGCTTGAAAGAACATACAGGATTATCTGTGGAAAATGTTTCCTAAGAGCGCTTCCCTACTTCCACCTCATGTGCACCTTAAAAATAACAGCTCAGAGCAGTTCACCTGGAAAAACACAGCAGTTGGGTGTTGTGAGTTATCTATCAATGTTGAGTCCAAGGCTATCTACAAGATACTTTCATAACTTGTAAATATAAGAGTGTTCTAGTTCCTGTTTGCTACCTGTTTCAATGTTAACTGTAGTGTAAGCAAGAGATACACTTTATATCATTTCAATCATCTGAAGTTTGCTGGAACTTGCTCCATAGCACATAAATTATTGGTCTCTGTTACATGTACTTCTCTGCTACCACCTCGTTTGCATCTTGGGAATCACGCTTCAGTACAGGTCCAAAGGAAAGATTTGGTAGATAAGATTGTCTACAACCATTGATTCCAATTAGTTGCTTCTGTGAAGTGTTTCTGTATCTTTAGTGGTTTTATTTCTGGGAATCTATCGTTTTATCTTGTTTTTGTTTTTTCCTTCCAGCCATGCTTTCATAAAGCCTTTGAAAGTGCCCTTCGTATACCAGGCACTGTGCTAAGAGCTCATGTCCCTGCACTCAGTCACTTCCCATTCTACTATTTTTACATCTGTCTTTTGAACTTCTTTTATTTAAATCTACTTAATGTATTGTAAATTATGATGTGCTTTGATATGAAAAGTATATAGTATTTTAACAGCTTTTTATTATGAAAACGGTATTCTTATTGCAGAAATGCAAAAAAAAATGATAAGAAAAACAAAACAACAAATTTTCATTTATAAATATCAACTGTTAACTTTAGCCATTTTCTTTCCATATTCTTTGTGTACCAATTATATTTCCCTATGTATATGTACTCAGGTACATTGGGTGTGTGTACCCAATGTGTGCATAGATGTGCATCGCATGTGAGCATACCTCTCTGTTTCAATAGTGTCTGTCATTTGTGGATATTTGTGTACATATGCAAATGAATATTTATTCACTCTTCCAATTAAAACTTATTGAATTTTCATTATATGCCAGGCACTGTGCTCGACACTTGTTGCCAATAGTGAATGGGAGAGACTCACTTTCTGTCTTTATGGATATTACACTGTCTCGGAGTAGAAAGACGAAGGAAAAAATATACATAAAAAATTATAAGCTGTGACAAACACTGGATTTGGTAGTGCAATACCTTTGGTCCCAGTTGTGATTGATCGTGGCATGGTTAAGTATATCATTTTCTCGGAAGGCAGAGCTGAGACATAAGTCTCAGTTCTTCAGGGATGCGTGATCTCAGCTATAAAACTGAGAAAATTTACAAGTGATGCAACAAATAACCTGGCAGGTGTTCTGTGACCAAAAGAACCTAAATTTTAAGTGCTGACCAGGCTCAGATAAATTCTGAAAACCAAAGCTTAGGTGGTTTCTCAGTCTGGACTGCTGCCATGGCACAAGAAAAAGTGCATGTTAGGAAAGGTGTGAATTCGTGCTCAACAATCAGAAATACTGATTGTATATGCCCCTGACTGACAAGAGCCTAGAAAAGTATTCTGATGTTGTCACCACAGCAGACTAGATTATTATTTTATTTTTATTTGCCTCAGGTTGTCTCTAGTAATTTTGTCCCCCTAGAGACAATGGCTTGCTTACACCAGAGAGCTCACTAGTTAGAGCATCACATTCATACAGAAATGTCATAGGATTGGTCCCGGTTCAAGGCACATATAGAAACAGATTGATGTTTCTGACTATCTGTCTGTCTTTTCCCCCCACTTCCTCTCTCTAACATTAAAAATTAAATAAAAGAAAAAATTACAATGGTTATTTTTTTGGTGTTTTCGCAGCTTAAAATGCATCGAAGAATGAATTATGTTTTTCAAAATCTCACCACAAGGGAAAGTAGGTAGTAAGGTTGTAAAGTACCATATTTCCCCATGCATAATATGCCTCCCTGTAGAAGTCGCACCTTCATTTTGGGCACAAAATTTGAGAAAATGATAACAAATGCGAAGAAACAGGAAATGCAAGTATAATATACTACAACCACTGTATAAGACGCACCCAGTTTTCAAACCCCACATTTTCAAAAAAGATGAGTCCTAAACGAGGGCAAATATGGTATACTCCCACCGAATATCTCTGTGAACCCTTTATTTCTTTCTTTCTTTCTTTTCATTTCTTTTTTTTTTACAGAGACAGTGAGAGAGTCAGAGAGAAGGATAGATAGGGACACACAGACAGACAGAAAGGTAAAGAGTTTTTTTTTTATTATGTGCCAGGTCACAGATCAATCATCAGTTTTTTGTTGTGACACCATATTTGCTCATTGGCTGCTCTCTCATTGTGCCTTGACCAGGGAACTATAGCTGACCCAGTAACCTCTTGCTCGAGCCAGTGAGCCCATTGGACTAAAGCTGGTGAACTTTGCTTAAACCAGATAAGCCCATGCTCAAGCTGGCGACCTTGGGATCTCAAACCTGGGTCCTCCGCATTCCAGTCAAATGCTCTATCCACCGCACCACCGCCTCCTCAGGCTGTGAAAATTTTTATCTTTTACTTTCTCTGAATTTTGTTTAGTATCCTGTTTCATAGTATGTGTGGTAACGTTGTGTATTTTAAGGTTTTTTTCCACTACAATGTATTCATCACAACATTATTCCATAAGTTTTCTTATGTAGTTTTTATTTCCATTAATTTTAAAGTATTTTGTAACTTGAATTTTGATTTTGAGCAGGGGTTATTTAAGAGTGAATTTCTTAACTTAACAAAGGAGGGGTTTCTTAGTTAGTTTTTATTACTGATTTCTAGAGTAAGTGTAATGACAAGAAGAAACATGCCTTATATCATTTCAAAGGTTTGAGGTAGTTGAAACTTGCTTGAAAGAAAATACAGGATTGTCTGTGGGAAATGTTTTCCAAGTGCGCTTCTCTGCTGCCACTCGTGTTCACCTTGGGAATAACAGCTCAGAGCAGTTCCCCTGAAAAAACACAGCAGTTGGGAGTTGTGCTTTATCTATCAATGTTGAAACCAAGACTATTTAGAAGATACTTTATAACTTGTAAATATAAGGAATTTCCAGTTACTGTTTGCTACTCATTTCAACGTTAACTCTAGTGAAAGCAATAGACATAATTGATATTATTTCAATCCTCTGAAGTTGGCTGAAACTTGCTGCATAGCACATACAATAATGGTCTCTGTTTCATGTGCTTCTCTGCTGCCACCTCATGTGCATCTTGGGAATCACGCCTCAGAACAGATCCAAAGGAAAGAAATAGTAGAGAGGATTGTCCACAAACGTAGATTCCAATGTGCCAGTTCAGTAAATATTTTGTGTATTCTTAGTTATTTGATTTCTGGTAATCTATCAATTCACCTTGTTTTTCTTCTTTCCTTCCAGAAATGCTTTCATAAAGCCTTTGAATGTTCCCATCATATACCAGGCACCATGCTAGGAACTGTATGAGTAGTTGGTGCACTCAATGTCTTCCCATTCTACTATTTTTACTTCTGCTTTTGGACTCCTTTATTTAAATCTTCTTAATGTATTGTAAAATAAGATGTGCTTTGATTTGAAAAGTATGTTGAATGTAACTGCTTTTTTATTATAAAAACTGTATTCTTATTGCAGAAGTGCAAGAAAAAATGAATAAAATACAAAACAACAAATTTTCATGCAGAGATAACTACTGTTAATATTATGACATTATCTTTCCATATTCTTAGTGTACCTATTATATTTCTATATCTATACATACTTAGGTACATTGGGTTTGCATACATCTGTGTGTATAGATTTGCATTGCATATGAGCATATCTCTCTGGGTCCACAGTTTCTATCATTTGTGGATACCTGTGTATGCATGCAAATTACTATTTATTCTTTCTTTTATTAAGCACTTATTGTATTCCTATTATGTTCCAGGTACTATGCTCAACACTATTTGCCTATAGTGAAAAAGACAGACTGTCTATATGAATAATACACTGGCATGCTGTAGTCAGAGGAAGAAAAATGTACATAAATAAAATAATTATAAGTTGTAACAAGCAATGGATATAGTAGTTCAATGTCTTTTTTCTAGTTTTCAATAATCATGGCGATATTCAGTATATCAGTTTCTCGAAAGGCAGAGCTGAGACCTAAGTCTCAGTTTTTCAGCAATGCGTGTTCTCAGTTATAAAACTGAGAACACTCTCAATCACTGAAACAAAGACCTTGGGAGGTGTTCTGTGAGCAAAATAACCTAGTTTGTAAATTCTGACCCAGCTCAGATAAATTATTATGTCCAACGTTTAGTAGGTCTCTCAGTCTGGACTGCTGCAACAAATCAAGGAAAGGGGTGCACATTATAAAAGGGGTCACATCGTGTAAACAATCATAAATATTTTTATGCCCCTAAGAGTCAAGAGCAAAGAAAAGTCTTCTGCTGTTGTCACCACAGCAGACTAGACTATTGATTTATTTTTAATTACCTCAGTTTTTCTCTAGTAATTTTCCCCCTAAATACAATGGCTTGCTATCACCAGAGAGCTCATGAGATTGAGCATCACACACATACACTAATGTCATAGATTTGGTCCTTGGTCTAGGCACATAGAGAAACACATTGATGTTTCTGACTATCTGTGTGTCTGTTTTTCCCACTCTTTCTCCCTCTAACATTAATAACTAAATAAAAGAAAAATGACAATGTCTTTTTTTTGTGTGTTTTTTCAGCTTATATTGCTTAGAGGAATGAATTTTTTTTCAAAATATTACCCCAATAGTAAATAAGTGGTGAGGTTGTAAAGTACCATATCTCCCCATGTATAAGTTGCCTCCCTGTATAAGTAGCACCTTAATTTTCAGGCACAAAATTTGAGAAAATGATAACAAATGCAAAGAATCAGGAAATTCAAGAAAACACAACAACCACGGTATAAGATGCACCCAGGTTTCAAACCCCACATTTTTTAAAATGATGAGTTTTATACATAGGAAAATATGGATAGAAACTCCAAATGTCTTTGAGAACATTGCTTTCTTCCCTTTTTTTCTTTTTTCCAGAGTCATAGAGAGAGTGAGAGAGAGGGATAGATAGGGAAAAACAGACAAGAATGGAGAAAAAATTTTTATTATGTGCCAGGTCAAATATCAATAATAATTTTTTTGTAAGGAAACCTTAGTTGCTCATTGACTGCTCTATCATGGTGCCTTGTCCAGGGAGCTACAGCTAACTGAGTAACCTCTTGCTGGAGCCAGTGAGTCCATTGGGCTAAAGCTGGTGAGCTTTGCTTAAACCAGATAAGCCCACACTCAAGCTGGCGACATTGGTATCTCAAACCTGGGTCCTCCTCATTCCATTCAAATGCTCTATCTACCGGGCCACCACCTCCTCAGGCTGTGAAAATTTTTATCTTTTACTTTCTCTGAATTTTGTTTAGTATCCTGTTTCATAGTATGGGTGGTAATGTTGTGTATTTTAAGGGTTTTTCAAGTAAAATATATTCATCACAACATTTTTCCTTAGGTTTTCTTATGTAGTTTTTATTTCCATTAAGTTTAAAGTATTTTGTGGCTTGAATTTTGATTGTGAGCACGGGAATTTTGGAGTGAATTTCTTTACTTAAAAAAGAAAGAGATTTTTTTAGTTAGTTTTTATTACTGATTTCTAGAGTAAGTGTAATGACAAGAAGAAACATGCTTTATATCATTTCAAAGGTTTGAGGTAGTTGAAACTTGCTTTAAAGAAAATACAGGATTGTCTGTGGGAAATGTTTTCCAAGTGCGCTTCTCTGCTGCCACCTCGTGTTCACCTTGGGAATAACAGCTCAGAGCAGGTCACCTGAGAAAACACAGCAGTTGGGAGTTGTGCTTTATCTATCAATGTTGAAACCAAGACTATTTAGAGGATACTTTTATAACTTGTAAATATAAGGAATTTCCAGTTACTGTTTGCTACTTGTTTCAATGTTAACTTTCTTGAAAGCAATAGACATATTTGATATTATTTCAATATTCTGAAGTTGGCTGAAACTTGCTGCATAGCACATATAATAATGGTCACTGTTACATGTGCTTCTCTGCTGCCACCTCTTGTGCATCTTGGGAATCACGCCTCAGAACAGATCCAAAGGAAAGATATAGTAGAGAAGATTGTCCACAAAGGTTGATTCCAATTTGCCGGTTTCGTAAATATTTTGTGTATTCTTAGTGATTTGATTTCTGGGAATCTATCGGTTCACCTTGTTTTTTTTCTTTCCTTCCAGCAATGCTTTAATAAAGCCTTTGAATGTTCCCATCATATGCCAGGCACTGTGCTAGGAATTGTATGTATATTTGGTGCACTCATTGTCTTCCCATTCTACTATTTTTACTTCTTCTTTTGGACTCCTTTATTTAAATTTTCTTAATGTATTGTAAAATGAGATGTGCTTTGATTTAAAAAGTATGTTGAATGTAACTACTTTTTTATTATAAAATCTGTATTCTTATTGCAGAAGTGCAAGAAAAAATGAATAAAATTCAAAACAACAAATTTTCATGCAGAGATAACTACTGTTAATATTATGACATTATCTTTCCATATTCTTAGTGTACCTATTATATTTGTATATCTACAAGTACTAAGGTAAATTTGGTGTACATACATCAGTGTGTATAGATGTGTATTGCATATGAGCATATCTCTCTGTGTCAACAGTTTCTATCATTTGTGGTTATGTGTGTATGCATGCAAATTACTATTTATTCTTTCATTCATTAAATACTTATTGTATTTCTATTATGTTCCTGGTACTTTGCTCTACATTGGTTGCCTATAGTGAAAAAGACAGACTGTCTATATAAATAATACACTGTTATGCTGTAGACACCGGAAGAAAAATGTACATAAATAAAATAATTTTAAGTTGTGACAAGCACTGGATATAGTAGTGCAATGTCTTGTTCCCAGTTTTCATTGATCGTGACGATGTTCAGTATATCAGTTTCTCAAAAGGCAGAACTGAGACCTAAGTCTCAGTTCTTCAGCAATGTGTGCTATCAGCTATAAAACTGAGAAAATTTTAAAGCACTGAAACAAAGAACCTGGGAAGTGTTCTGTGAGCAAAAGAAACTAGCTTGTAAGTGGTGACCCAGGCTCAAATAAATTCTGATGTCCAAAGCTTTGGAGGTCTCTCAGTCTGGACTGCTGCAACAGCACAAGACAAAAGTGTATGTTAGGAAAGGGGTCACCTCATGGAAAAAAATCAGAAATATTTTTTATTCCTCTAACAGTCAAGAGCAAAGAAAAGTCTTCTGGTGTTGTCACCACAGCAGACTAGATTTTTGTTTTATTTTTAATTACCTCAGTTTTTCTCTAGTAATTTTTCCCCCTAAATACAATGGCTTGCTATCACCAGAGAGCTCAGGAGATAGAGCATCACACACATACACTAATGTCATAGATTTGGTCCTTGGTCTAGGCACATACAGAAACACATTGATGTTTCTGACTATCTGTGTGTCTGTTTTTCCCAATCTTCCTCCCTCTAACATTAATAACTAAATAAAAGAAAAATGACAATGTCTTTTTTTGGTGTTTTTTCAGCTTAAATTGCTTAGAGGAATGAATTTCTTTTTTCAAAATATTACACCAATAGTAAATAAGTTGTAAGGTTGTAAAGTACCATATCTCCCCATGTATAAGTTGCCTCCCTGTATAAGTAGCACTTTAATTTTGGGGCACAAAATTTGAGAAAATGATGACAAATGCGAAGAATCAGAAAATGCAAGTAAAACACAACAAACACTGTATAAGATGCACCCAGGTTCCAAACCCCACATTTTTAAAAATGATGAGTTTTATACATAGGAAAATATGGATAGAAAATCCAAATGTCTCTGTGAACATTGCTTTCTTTCCTTTTTTTCTTTTTTCCAGAGTCATAGAGAGAGTGAGAGAGAGGGATAGATATAGACAAACAGACAAGAATGGAGAAAATTTTTTATTATGTGCCAGGTCACAGATCAATAATCATTTTTTGTAAGGAAACCTTAGTTGCTCATTGACTGCTCTCTCATATGTGCCTTGACCAGGGAGCTACAGCTGACCGAGTAACCTCTTGCTGGAGCCAGTGAGCCCATTGGGCTAAAGCTGGTGAGCTTTGCTTAAACCAGATAAGCCCATGCTCAAGCTGGCGACCTTGGGATCTCAAACCTGGGTCCTCCTCATTCCAGTCAAATGCTCTATCCACCGCACCACCGCCTCCTCAGGTTGTGAAAATTTTTTACCTTTTACTTTCTCTGGATTTTGTTTAGTAACCTGTTTCATAGTTTGGGTGGTAACTTTGTGTATTGTAAGATTTTTTCCCCCTAAAATGTATTCATCTCAACAATTTTCATAGGTTTTCTTATGTAGTTTTTATTTCCATTAAGTTTAATATATTTTGTAACTTGAATTTTTGTTTTGAGCAGGAGTTATTTAGGAGTGAATTTCTTAACTTAACAAAGGAAGGGTTTTTTAGTTACTTTTTATTACTAATTTCTGGAGTAAGTGTAATGACAAGAAGAAAAATGCATTATATCATTTCAAAGGATTTGTGGTAGTTGAAACTTGCTTGAAAGGAAATACAGGATTGTCTGTGGGAAATGTTTTCCAAGTGTGCTTCTCTGCTGCCACCTCTTGTTCACCTTGGAAATAACAGCTCAGCGCAGTTCACCTGAAAAAACACAGCAGTTGGGAGTTGTGCTTTATCTACCAATGTTGAAACCAAGACTATTTAGAAGATACATTTATAACTTCTAAATATAAGAAATTTTCAGTTATTCTTTGCTACTTGTTTCAACGTTAACTCTAGTGAAAGCAATAGATATATTGATATTATTTCAATCCTCTGAAGTTGGCTGAAACTTGCTGCATAGCACATACTATAATGGTCTCTTTTACATGTGCTTCTCTGCTGCCACCTCGTGTGCATATTGGGAATCATGCCTTAGTACAGATCCAAAGGAAAGAAATAGTAGAACGGATTGTCTACACACGTTGATTCCAATTTGCCAAATCTGAAATTTTTTGTGTATTCTTAGTGATTTGTTTTCTGTGAATCTATCGATTCATCTTGTTTTTCTTCTTTCCTTCCAGCAATGCTATCATAAAGCCTTTAAATGTTCCCATCTTATACCAGGCACTGTGCTAGGAACTACATAAGTAGTTGGTTCACTCAATGTCTTCCCTTTCTACTATTTTTACTTCTGCTTTTGGGTTCTTTTATTTGAATCTTCTTAATGTATTGTAAAATAAGATGTGCTTTGATTTGAAAAGTATGTTGAATGTAACTGCTTTTTATTATAAAAACTCTATTCTCATTGTAGAAATGCTAAAAAAATGAATAAAATGCAAAACAAATTTTCATACAGAGATAACTGCTGTTAATATTATGACATTATCTTTCCATATTCTTAGTGTACCTATCATATTTCGATATCTATATGTGCTAATGTACATTGGGTGTGCATACATCTGTGTGTATAGATGTGCATTGCATATGAGTATATATCTCTGTGTTCACAGTTTTTATCATTTGTGGTTACTTGTGTATGCATGCAAATTACTATTTATTCTTTCATTCATTAAACATTTATTGTATTTCTATTATGTTCCAGGCACTGTGCTCTACACTGGTTGCCACTGTATAAGATGCACACATTTTTCTAACCAAAGATTTTTCAAAAAAATTGAGTCTTATACAAGGATAAATATTGTATACACCCTCCAAATGTCTCTGTGAACATTTCTTTTTTTTATTTTTCTTTTTTTTACAGAGACTGGGAGAGAGTCTGAGAAAGGAATAGATAGGGACAGACAGACAGAAATGGACAGAGTTTTTATTATGTGCCAGGTCACAGATTATTCATCAATTTTTTGTTGTGACCCCTTACATGTTCATTGACTCCTGTCTCATATGTGACTTGACCAAGAGACTACAACTGATCAAGTGACCGATTGCTTGAGACAGTGACCTTGGGCTTAATCTGGTGAGCTTTGCTCAAATGATATGAGCCCTCGGTCAAGCTGGCTACTTTGGAATCTCAAACCTGGGTTCCCTGCATTCCACTTGAATGCTCTAACCACTGTGCCTTTGCCTGCTCAGGCTGTGAACAGTTTTCTTTTTTTTTTTACTTTCCCTGGATTTTCTTTAGTTTTCTGGTTCTTCATACAGGTAGAAAGGCTGTGTATTTTAAGGTTTTCTTGCCATAAAATATATTGATCCCTACATTGTACAATAGGTTTCATTTTGTAGTTTTTATTCCCAATAATATTAAGGTATTTTGCATCTTGAATTGTGATTTTGAGGGGGGGGGTTATTTAGGAATAATTTTCTTATCGTCAAAAAATGGAATTTTTGGTTAATTTCTAATACTGCTTACTATATTAAGTGTAATGACAACAAGAAACATGTTTTATATCATTTCTATGATTAGAGGTAGTGGAAAATTCCTTGAAAGAACATACAGGATTATCTGTGGTAAATGTTTTCCAAGTGTGCATCCCTGGTTCAATGTCGTGGGCACATTTGGAATAACAGCTCAGATGAGTTCACCTGGAAAAATACATCAGTTGGGTGTTGTCCGTAATCTATCAGTGTTGAATCCAAGGCTATCTAAAAGAAACATTTATAACTTGTAAATATAAATGAATTCTAGTTACTTCTTGCTAGTTCTTTCAACATTAATTGTAGTGAAAGCAAGAGATATACTTGGTATCATTTCAATCCTCTGAAGTTGGCTGGAACTTGCTCCATAGCAGGTAAAATAGTGGTCTCTGTTACATGTGCTTCTCTGCTGACACCTCATATGCATCTTGGGAATCATGCCTCATTACCGGTGCAAAGGAATATTTTGGTTGACAGCGTTGTCTATAAACTGTGATACAAATTTGCAGTTTCTGTAAAGATTTTATGTATCCTTAGTGGTTTGTTTTCTGAAAATCTCTCGGTTCATCTTGTATTTCTCCTTTCTTTCCAGCCATGCTTTCATAAAGCCTTTGAAAGTGCCCATCATATACCAGGCACTGTGCTAGGAACTCATGTACATGCACTCAATGACTTCCATTTCTACGCTTTTACTACTGTCTTTTTAACTTCTTTTTTTTCTGTATTTTTCTGAAGCTGGAAACGAAAGAGAGAGTCAGACAGACTCCCGCATGCGCCTGACCGAGACTCACTGGGCACACGTTATAGTGGGTGAAGCTCTGCCAACCAGGGGCAGATGCTCTGCACCCCCAGGTCATAGTTCTGTTGCGACCAGAGCCATTGCAGTTCCCAGGTTATCTTTGCTCCAATGGTGCCTTGGCTGTGGGAGGGGAGGGGAGAGACAGAGAGGAAGGAGAGGGCAAGGGGTTGAGAAGAAGATGGGCGATTCTCCTGTATGCCTTGGCCAGAAATCAAACCCTGGACTTCTGCACGTGTGGCCGGCGCTCTACCACTGAGCCAACCAGCCAGGGCTTAACTTATTTTACATACATCTACTTCGTGTATTGTAAAATAGGCTGTGCTTTGATTTGACAAGTACGTTAAATCTTAACAGCTTTTTCATTATAAAAAATGCATTCTTATTGCAGGAGTGCAAGAAAAATGATCTAAAAAACAAGAACAACAAATTTTCATACAGATATATCTACTGTTAATATTAGGACATTTTCTTTCCATATTTTTTTTGTGTACCTCTTATATTTCTCTGTGTATATATACTCAGGTACATTGGGTGTGTTTACATCTGTGTGCATAGATGTGAATTGCACATGAGCATGTCTCTCTGGGTCCACAGTGTCTGTTGTTTGTGGATATCTGTGTATGTATGCAAATGACTATGTATTCATTCATTCAGGAAACATTTCTTGTATTTATCTTATGTGCCAGGCACTATGCTCTACATTGGTTGCCTATAGTGAATATGTCAGACTCACTTTATGTCTTTATAAATACTACACTATCATTGCATAAACAGAAAACATATATATACATAAATAATATAATCATAAATTAAATGAGCACTGAATTTGGTAGTGCAAAATCTTTGCTGTCAGTTATGACTTATTGAGGCAAGGTTCAGTATATCAGTTTCTAAGAAGGCAGAGCTGAGCTCGGTTTTTCAGCAATGCGTGTTCTCAGATATAAAACTGAGAAAATATAGAAGTTATGAAACAAAGACCCTGGGAGGTGTTCTGTGAGCAAAAGAACCTTGCTTGTATGTGGTGACCAATGCTCAGATAAATTTGATGACCAAAGCTTAAGAGGTCTCTATGTCTGGACTGCTGCCACAGCACAAGAGAAAGTGCATGTTAGCAAAGGGGTCACTTTGTGCTAAGCAATTAGAAATACTGATTATACCCCTGAATTTTAACAGCAAAGAAAGTCTTTTGGTGTTGTCACCACAGCAGATTAGTTTATCATTTTATTATTTAATTACCTCTGGTTTTCTCTAGTAGGTTTTTTCCCCAAAAGACAATTGTTTGCTCTCTCCAGATAGCTCAGTAGTTAAAGCCTAACACCCATACGCTAATGTCATAGGTTTTTCTCCTGGATCAAGGCATATACAGAAATAGATTGATGTTTCTGACTATCTGTCTCTCTTTTTCCCCCTTTATCTTGCCTCTAAAATAAATAAATAAATAAATAAAAGAAAAAATGGCAATGGCTTTTTTGTTGTTGTTTTTACAGCTTAAATTGCATTGAAGAATGAATTATGTTTTTCAAAATCTCACTCCAATAGGAAATAAATAGTAAGTTTGTAAAGTACCATATTTCCCCATGTATAAGAAGCCTCCCTCTGTAATGCGCACCTTAATTTTGGGGCACAAATTGTACAAAAATTATAACAAATGCCAATAAACGGGAAATGCAAGTAAAAAAATTCTACAACCACTGTATAAGACACACCAAGATCTATCTCCACATTTTTCAAAAGATATGAGTCTTATACATGGGGAAATATGGTATGCACTCTCCAAATGTCTCTGTGAACATTTTGTTTTTCTTTTTCTTATTTTTTTTACGGAGACAATGAGAGAGTAAGAGAGAGGGATAGATAGGGACAGACAGACAGAAATGGAGAAAGTGTTTATAATGTTCTAGGACACAGATCAATCATCAGTTTTTCTTTGTGACCCCTGAGGTTTTCATTGACTCCTGTCTCATATGTGCCTTGACCAGGGAGCTACAGCTGGTCCAGTGACTGCTTGCTTGAGCCAGCAACCTTGGGCTCAAGATGGTGAGCTTAGTTCAAACCACAGGAGGCCTCGCTCAAGCTGGCGCCCTTGGGATCTCAAATTTGGGTCCTGCGCATTAAAATACTTTAACCCCTGCGTCATCGCCTGTTCAGGCTGTGAATATTTTTTTCTTTTACTTTCTCTCGATTTTACTTAGTATCCTGTTTCTTAGTATGGATGGAAAGGTGGTGTATTTTTAGGTTTTCTTGCCCTAAAATAAATTCCTCACTACATTTTTTTCAAAAGTTTCCTTATGTATTTTTTATTTCCATTAATTGTAAAGTATTTTGTAACTGGAATTGTGATTTTAAGGGGAGGGTTTTTTAGGAGTGAATTTCCTTACCTTCAAAAATCAGATTTTTTTGTTAATTTCTATTACTGTTTATTATTATTTGTAATGACAACAGAAAACATGCTTTATATCATTTTTTACGTTAGAGGTAGTTGAAACTTGCTTGAAAGAACATACAAAAAGATCTGTGGGAAATGTTTTCCAAGTGCGCTTCCCTGCTGCCAACTTTTGTGCTCCTTGGGAATAAGAGCTCAGAGCAGATCACCTGGAAAAATCCAGCAGTTGGGTGTTGTGTGTTTTCTATCAATGTTGAATCCAAGGCTATCCAGAAGATACTTTTATAACTTGTAAATATAAAAGAGTTCTAGTTACTGTTTGCTACCTGTTTCAACGTTAACTGTAGTGAAAGCAAGAAATATACTTGATATCATTTCAATCCTCTAAATTTGGCTGGAAATTGCTCCATGCCACATAAAATAATAGTCTCTGTTACATGTGCTTCTCCGCTGCCACCTCGTTTGAATCTTGGGAATCACGGTTCAATACAAGTCTACAGGAAAGTTTTGGTATATAAGATTGTCTACAACCGTTCTTTCCAATTAACTAGTTCTGTGAAGATTTTATGTATCCTTAGTGGTTCGTTTTTTGGGAATCTACCATTTCATTTTGTTGTTCTTCTTTCCTTTTAGCCATGCTTTCATAAAGCCTTTGAAAGTGCCTGTCATATACCAGGCACTGTGCTAAGAACTCATTTCCATTTTACTATTTTTACATCTGTCTTTTTAACTACTGTCATTTAAATCTACTAAATATTTTCTAAAATAAGATGTGCTTTGATTTGACATGTATATTGAATTTAAACAGATTTTATTGTATAAATGATATTCTTATTGCAGAAGTGCAAAAAACTGATAAGAAAAACAAAACAACAAATTTTCATACATAGATATCAGCTGTTAACTTTATGCCATTTTCTCTTTAAATTCTTTGTGTACCAATTATATTTCTCTATGTATATGTACTCATGTACTTTAGGTGCATGTACCCAAAGTGTGCATAGATGTGCATTGCACATGAGTATACCTCTCTGTTTCAATAGTGTCTGTCCTTTGTGGATATCTGTGTACGTATGCAAATGACTAATCACTTTTTCAGTAAAAACTTATTGTATTTTTTTATATGCCAGGCACTGTGCTCGACATTGGTTTTCTATAGTGAATGAGACAGACTCACTTTCTGTCTTTATGCATATTATCTTGTCATGGAGTAGACAGAGGAAAGAAAAATATACATAAAAAAATTAAAGTTGTGACAAACACTGGATTTGGTAGTGCAATACATATGGTTACAGTTGTGATTGATCGTGGCAAGGTTAAGTATATCAGTTTTTCAGAAGGCAGACCTGAGACATAAGTCTTGGTTCTTCACCAATCCTTGATATCAGCTATAAAACTGAGAAAATTTACAAGTGATGAAACAATGAACCTGGGAGGTGTTCTGTGACCAAAAGATCCTAACTTATAAGTGCTGACCCAGGCTCAGATAAATTCGGAAAACCAAAGCTTAGGAGGTTTCTCAGTCTGGACTGCTGCCACGGACAAGAAAAATTGCATGTTAGAAAAGGTATCAATGCGTGCTCTACAATCAGAAATACTGTTTATCACTGTTTATGCCCTTGACTCTCAAGAGCATAGAAAAGTCTTCTGTTGCTGTCACCTCAGCACACTAGATTATTATTTTATTTTTTAATTGCCTCAGGTTTTCTCTAGTAATTTTGTCCCCCTAAAGAGAATGGCTTGCTTACACCAGAGAGTTCAGTAGTTAGAGCATCTCACCCATATAGTAATGTCATAGGTTTGGTCCTGTTTCAAGGCACATAGAGAAACAGATTGATGTTTCTGATATCTGTCTGTTTCCTCCCCCACTTCCTTCCTCTACCATTAATAATTAAATAAAAGAAAGAATGACAATGGCATTTTTTTTTTGTTTTTGCAGCTTATATTGCATACAGGAATGAATTATGTTTTTTAAAATCTCATCACAAGAAAATATAGGTAGTAGGGTTGTAAAGTACCATATTTCCTTACACATAACCTGTCACCCTGTAGAAGACACACCTTCATTTTTGGGCACATAATTTGAGGAAATGATAACAAATGCGAAGAAACAGAAAATGCAAGTAGAAAATACTACAACCACTGTATAAGTCGCATCCTGTTTTCAAACCGCACATTTTTCAAAAAAGATGAGTCTTAAACAAGGTGTAATATAATATACACCGGCCGAATGTCTCTGTGAACATTTGAATTCTTTCTTTCTTTCTTTTTCTTTTTTTTACAAAGACAGGGAGAGAGTCAGAGAGAGGGATAGATAGGGACACACAGACAGGAACGTAAAAGTTTTTTTTATTATGTGCCAGGTCACAGATCAATCATCAGTTATTTGTTGTGTCAACTTAGTTGTTCCTTGACTGCTTTCTCACTGTGCCTTGACCAGGGAACTACAGCTACCGAGTGACCACTTGCTCGAGTAGTGAGCCCATTGGACTGGTGAGCTTTGCTCAAACCAGATAACCCCACGCTCAAGCTGGCGACCTTGGGATTTCAAATCTGGGTCCTTCACATTTCAGTCAAATTCTCTATCCACTGTGCCACCGCCTGCTCGGGCTGTGACAAGCTTTTTCTTTTACATTCCCTGGATTTTATTTAATATCCTGGTTCTTAGTATGGATGGAAAGACCATGTATTTTAAGGATTTTTTCCCCTAAAATATATTCATCACTACAATTTTCCATAGATTTTTTTATGTAGTCTTTATTTTAATTAATTTTAAAGTATTTTGTAACTTGAATTGTGAGTTTGAGGGGGGATTATTTAGGATTGAATTTCTTAACTTAAAAAAGAAAGGGTTATGGCCCTGGCCGGTTGGCTCAGTAGTAGAGCATCGGCCTGGCATGCAGAAGTCCCTGGTTCGATTCCCGGCCAGGGCACACATGAGAAGCGCCCATATGCTTCTCTACCCCTCCTCCTTTCCTTTCTCTCTGTCTCTCTCTTCCCCTCCCACAGCCGAGGCTCCATTGGAGCCAAGATGGCCGGGCGCAGGGGAGGTCTCCTTGACCTCTGTCCCAGGCGCTAGTGTGGCTCTGGTTGCAACAGATTGATGCCCTGGAGGGGCAGAGCAACGCCCCCTGGTGGGCAGAGCGTCGCCCCAGGTGGGCGTGCCGGTTGTATTCCGGTTGGGCTCATGCGGGAGTCTGTCTGACTCTCTCTCCCTGTTTCCAGCTGCAGAAAAATTTAAAAAAAAAAATAAAAAATAATATATATATTATTATATATATATTATATATATAAATATATATAATATATATATATAAAAGAGAAAAAAATAAAAAAGAAAAGGTTTTTTAGTTGGTTTCTATGAATGATTACTAGAGTAAGTATAATGACAACAAGAAACATGCTTTATATGATTTCACATGTTTGAGGCATTTAAAACTTGCTTGAATGAAAATACAGGAATGTATTTGGTAAATGTTTCCCAAGTGCGCTACTCTGCTGCCACCTCATGTGAACCTTGGGAATAACAGCTCAGAGCAGTTCATCTTAAAAAATACAGCTGTTGAGTGTTATGCGTTATCTGTCAACATTTAATTCAAAACTATCTAGAAGATACTTTTATAACTTGTAAATATAAGAGAGTTCTAGTTACCATTTGCTACCTGTTTCAACATTAACTGTAGTGTAAGCAAGAGATATACTTGATATCATTTCAATCCTCTGAAGTTGGCTGGGACTTGCTGCATAGCACAAACAATAATGGTCTCTGTTTCATGTGCTTCTCTGCTGCAACCTCGTGTGCATGTTGGGAATCACGCCTCAGTACAGATGCAAAGGAAAGGAATGGTAGAGCGGATAGTCTACAAACGTGGATTCCAATTTGCCTTTTCTGTAATGTTTTTGTTAATTCTTTGTGGTATTTTTTCTGGGAGTCTATTATTTCATCTTGTTTTTCTTCTTTCCTTCCAGCCATGCTTTCATAAAGCCTTTGAAAGTGCCCATCATATACCAGACACTATGCTAAGAACTCATGTCTCTGCACTCAGTCCCTTCACATTCTACTATTTTTACATCTGTCTTTGGAACTTCTTTCATTTAAATGTATTAATGTATTGTAAAACATGATGTGCTTATTTTGACAAGTATATATAATTTTAACACCTTTTTTATTATAAAAATGGTACACTTATAGCAGAAGTACAAAAAAAATAAGAAAAACCAAACAAAAAATTTTTATACATAGATATCAACTGTTAATGTTATGCCATTTTCTTTTCATATTATATGTGTACCAATTATATTTCTCTATGTATATGTACTCAGGTACATTGGGTGAGTGTACACAATGTGTGCATAGATGTGCATTGCCCATGAGCATACCTCTCTATTTCAACAGTGTCTGTCATTTGTGGATATTTGTGTATGTATACAAATGAATATTTATTCACTGTTCCAGTAAAAACTTATTGAATTTTTGTTATATACCAGGCACTGTGCTCGGCACTGGTTGCCAATAGTGAATGGGACAGACTCACTTTCCATCTTTATGGATATTACACTGTCATGGAGTAGAAAGAGGAAGGAAAAATATACATAAAAAAATTTTAACTTGTGACAAACACTGGATTTGGTAGTGCAATACCTTTAGTCCCAGTTGTGATTGATGGTGGCATGGTTAAGTATATCAGTTTCTCAGAAGGCAGAGCTGAGACATAAGTCTCGGTTCTTCAGGAATGCGTGATCTCAGCTATAAATATGAGAAAATTTAAAAGTGATGCAACAAATATCCTGGGAGGTGTTATGTGACCTAAATATCTTAACTTGTTAGTGCTGACCAGGCTCAGATAAATTCTGAAAACCAAAGCTTAGGAGGTTTCTCAGTCTGGACTGCTGCCACGGCACAAGAAAAAGTGCATGTTAGGAAAGGTGTCAATTCGTGCTCAACAATCAGAAATACTGTTTATGCCCCTGACTGTCAAGAGCATATAAATGTCTTCTGGTTTTGTCAACACAGAAGACTCGATTATTATTTTATTACTTGATTGCCTCAGGTTTTCTCAAGTGATTTTGTCCCTCAAGAGACAATGGCTTGCTTACACCAGAGTGCTCAGTAGTAAGAGCATCACACCCAAACAGTAATATCATAGGTTTGGTCCTGTTTAATGCACATACATATACAGATTGATGTTTCTGACCGTCTGTCTTTTTCCCCCCAATGCCTCCCTCTAACATTAATAATTAAATAAAACAAAAAATGACAATGGCTATTTTTTTGCAGTTTTTGCAGCTTAAATTGCATAGAGGAATGAAATATGTTTTTCAAAATCTCACCACAAGAGGAAATAGGTAGTAAGTTTGTAAAGTACCATATTTCCCCATGCATAATATGCCTCCCTGTAGAAGATGCAACTTCATTTTTGGGCACAAAATTTGAGAAAATGATAACTGCGAAGAATCAGGAAATGCAAGTAAAAAATACTACACCCACTGTATAAGACGCACCCCATTTTCATACCCCACATTTTTCAAAAATGATGAGTCTTTAACGAGGGGAAGTATGCTATACAGTCACCGAATGTCTCTGTGAACCTTTTATTTCTTTCTTATCTTTTTTTTTTTTTTACAGAGACAGGGAGAGAGTCAGAGAGACGGATAGATAGGGACACACAGACAGAAATGTAAGGAGTTTTTTTTTATTCTGTGGCAGATCAAAAATCAATCATCAGTTTTTTGTTGTGACACCTTAGTTATTCATTGACTTCTGTCTTATATGTGCCTTGACCAGGGGCTACAGCTGATTGAGTGACCACTGTCTCGAGTCAGCGACATTGAGCTCAAGCTGGTGAGCTTTGTTCAAACCACATGATCCCACGCTCAAGCTGGCATCCTTGGGATCTCAAAACTGGGTCCTATGCATTCAAGTCAAATGCTGTAACCACTGCACCATTCCTGCTCAGGCTGTGAACATTTTCTCATTACTTTCTCTGGATTTTATTTAGTATCCTGGTTCTTACTATTGGTGAAAAGTCTGTGTATTTTAAGGTTTTCTTGCCCAAAAATATTTTCATCATTACATTTTTTAAATAGGTTTCCTTATGTAGATTTATTTCCATTAATTTTAAGGTATTTTGTAAATTGAATTGTGATTTTGAAGGGGGGGGTTTTTTAGGAGTTAATTTTCTTACCTTAAAAAAAAGGATTTTTAGTTAATTTCTATTACAGTTTTCCATATTGAGTAATGACAACAAGAAACAAGCTTTATATCATTTCTAAGGTTAGAGGTAGTTGAAACTTTCTTGAAAGAACATACAGGATTATATGTGGTAAATATTTTCGAAGTGCGCATTTCTGCTGCCACCTCGTGTGCACCTTGGGAATTACATCTTAGATTAGTTCACCTGGAAAAATACATCAGTGGTCTGCTGTGCGTTATCTATCAATGTTGAATCCAAGGCTATCCTAAAGAAACTTTTATAATTTGTAAATATAAGGAATTTGTAGTTACTGCTTGCTAATTATTTCTACGTTAACTATAGTAAAAATGAGATATATATTCGTATCATTTCAATACTCTGAACTTTTCTGGAACTTGCTTCATAGCACATACAATAATAATCTCTGTTCCATGTGCTTCTCTTATGGCACCACGTGTGCATCTTGTAAATCAAGCCGCAGTACAGGTCCAAAGGAAAACTTTGGTAGAAAAGATTGTCTATACATGGTGATTCCAATATGCCAATTTGTTTACAATTAGTGCATTGCTTTCTGAAAACCTATCGGTTCATCTTGTTTTCCTTCTTTTCTTACAGCCATGCTTTTATATAGCATTTTAAAGTGTCCATCAAATACAAGGCACTGTGCTAGAAACTCATGTCCCTGCACACAATGATTTCCCATTCTACTCTTTGAACTACTGTTTTTTTAACTTTTTATATAAATCTATTTCGTGTATTTTAACATGGAATGTGCTTTGATATGACAAGTATGTTGAATTTCAAGAGCTTATTTATTGTAAAAAAAAAAGTATTCTTATTGCAGAAGAGCAGGAAAAATGATCCCAAAAACAACAACAACAAATTTTCATACAGATATAACTACTGTTAATATTAGGACATTTTCTTTCTATATTCTTTGTGTACCTATTATATTTCTCTATGTATATATACTCAGGTACATTGGGTTTGTGTACATTTGTGTACATAGATGTGCATTGCACATGAGCATATCTCTCTTTGTCCACAGTGTCTGTCATTTGTGGATACCTGTGTGTGTATGCAAATGACTATTTGTTCATTCATTCAGAAAACACTTATTTTATTTCTATTATGTGCCAGGCACTGTGCTCAACACTGGTTGCCTATCGTGAATGAGACAGACTCACTTTATCTCTTTATGAATATGACACTATCATGGGGTAGACAGAAAGAAAATAATATACATAAATAAAATTATCGTAAGTTTAACAAGCACTGAATTTGGTAGTGTAATATCTTTGGTGTAATTATGATTTATTTTGGTGAGGTTCAGTATATCAGTTTCTCAGAAGGTAGAGCTGAGACATAAGTCTTGGTTTTTCAGCAATGCGTGTTCTCAGGTATAAAATGGATAAAATATAGAAGTAATGAAACAAAGACCCAGGAAAATGTTCTGTGAGCAAAAGAACATAGCTTGAATGTGGTGACCAATGCTCAGTTAAATTAATATTGTCCAAAATTAGGAGGTTTCTAAGTCTGGACTGCTGCCATGGCACAAGAGAAAGTGCATGTTAGGAAAGGGGTCACTTTGTGCTAAACAATTAGAAATACTGATTATGCCCTTGAATTTCAAGAGCAAAGAAAAGTCTTCTGGTATTGTCACCACAGCAGACTAGATTATCATTTTATTTTAAAATTACCTTTGGTTTTCTCTAGTAAATTTTTCCCCAAAGACAATGGCTTGCTCTCACCAGAGAGCTCAGTAGCAAAGCATCACACCCATACACTAATGTCATAGGTATGCTCCTGTGTCAAGGCACATATACAAACAGATTGATGTTTATGACTGTCTGTCAGTCTTTTCCCCCCTTTATCCTGCCTCTAACATGAATAAATAAATAAGAAAAATGAAAATGTCTGTTTTGTTTTTGTATTTGCAGCTTAAATTGCATAGAAGAATGAATTATGTTTAACAAAATCTCACCCCAAGAGGAAATAAATGGTAACTTTGTAAAGTACCATATTTCTTAATGTATAAAAAGCCTCCCTGTATAAGACGCACCTTACTTTGGGGGCTCAAAGTTTGCATAAATGATAACAAATGCGAATAAATGAGAAATGCAAGAAAAAATACTACAATCACTGTATAAGATGCACCCAGTTTTCTAACCCCACATTTTTCAAAAAAGATGAGTCTTATTCATGGGAAAATATGGTATACACCCTCCAAATGTTTCTGTGAACATTTCTTTTTTCTTTTTTTTTATTACAGAGAAAGGGAGAGAGTCAGAGAGAGGGATAAATAGGGACAGACAAACCAAAATGAAGAGAGTTTTTATTATGTGCCAGGTCACGGATCAATCATCAGTTTTTTGTTGTGAAACCTTACTTGTTCATTGATTCCTGTCTCATATGTGCCTTGACCAGGGGGCTACAGCTCATAAAGTGACTGCTTGCTTGAGCCAGCGATCTTGGGCTCAAGCTGGTGAGATTTTCTCAGATGACTTGAGCCCACGCTCAAGCTGGCGCCCCTGGGATCTCAAACCTGGGTCCTACGTATTCCAGTCAATTGCTCTAACCACTACACTATCGCCTACACAGGCTGGGAACAATTTTTTCTTTTACTTTCTCGGGATTTTATTTAGTATCCTGGTTCTTAATATGGGTGGAAAGGCTGTGTATTTTAAGGTTTTCTTGCCCTAAAATAGATTCATCCCTACATTTTTCCATAGGTTTCCTTATGTAGTATTTATTTCCATTAATTTTAAGGAATTTTGCAACTTGAATTGTGATTTAGAGCAGAAAGGGGTTATTTAGGAGTGAATTACCTTACCTTCAAAAAAGGGATTTTTAGTTAATTTATATTACTGTTTACTATATTAAGTGTGATGACAACAAGAAACATGCTTTATATCATTTCTAAGGTTAGAGGTAGTTGAAACTTGCATGAAAGTACATACAGGATAATCTGTGGTAAATGTTTTCCAAGTGTGTTTTCTGCTGTCCCCTCGTGTGCACCTTGGGGATAACAGCTAAGATCAGTTCACCCAAATAAATACATCAGTTGGGTGTTGTGTGTTATCTATCAATGTTGAATCCAAGGCTATCTAGAAGAAATTTTTATAACTTGTAAATATAAGGAAGTTCTAGTTTCTTTTTGCTAATTCTTTCAACATTAATTGTAGTGAAAACAAGACATATAATTGGTATCATTTCAATCCTCTGATGTTGGCTGGAACTATCTCCATAGCACATAAAATAATGGTCTTTGTTACATGTGCTTCACTGCTTCCACCACGTTTGCATCTGGGGAATCAAGCCTCAGTACAGGTCCAAAGTTGTAGTTTGGTACAGAGAATTTTCTATAAACGTTGATTCCAATTTGCCGTTTCTGTAAAGTTTTTGTGTATCTTTAGTGGTTTTATTCCTGAAAATTTCTCCAGTCACCTTGTTTTACTTATTTTCTTCCAGGCATGCTTTCATAAACCCTTTGAAAGTGCCCATCATATACCAGGCACTGTGCTAGAAACTCATGTCCCTAAACTCAATGATTTCCCTTCTACTCTTTTAACTACTGTCTTTTGAACTTGTTTTATATAAATAAATTTCGTGTATTGTAAAATAGGATGTGCTTTGACTTGACAAATATGTTAAATTTTAATAGCTTTTTAGTATAAAAAAAGAATTCTTATTGCAGAAGTGCAAGAAAAGTGATCTCAAAAACAACAACAACAAATTTTCATACAGATATATCTACTCTTAATATTAGGATATTTTCTTTCCATATTCTTTGTGTACCTATTATATTTCTGTATGTATATATACTCAGGTACATTGGGTGTGTGTACATCTGTGTAAATAGATGTGCATTGCACATGGGCATATATCTCTGTGTCCAAAGTGTATGTCATTTGTGGATATATATGTATGTATGCAAATGACTATTTATACATTCATTCAGGAAACACTTATTGTATTTGAATAATTTCCAGGTACTGTGCTCGACACTGGTTGCCCATAGTGAATGAGAAAGTCTCACTTTCTGTCTTTATAAATAGTACACTGTAATGGGGTAGAGAGAAAGAAAAAAATATAAATAAATAAAATGAACATAAGTTTAATAAGCACTTAATATGGTAGTGCAATATTTTGGTGTCAGTTATGATTTATTGTGGTGAGGTTCAGAATATCAGTTTCTCAGAGTGCAGAGCTGAGAAATAAGTCTCAGTTTTTCAGCAATGTGTGTTCTCGGGTATAAAACGGAGAAAATATAAAATTAATAAAACAAAGATCCTGGGAGGTGTTCTATGAGCAAAAGAACCAAGCTTTTATGCAATGACCACTGCTCAGTTAAATTAATGATGTCCAAATCTTAGGAGATCTCTCAGTCTGGATTGCTGCCATGGCACAAGAGTAAGTGCATGTGAGAAAAGGGGTCACATTGTGTTAAACTATTAGAAATACTAATTATGCCCTTGAATTTCAAGAGCAAATAAAAGTCTTCTGGTGTTGGCACCACAACAGACTAGATTATCATTTTATTTTTTAATTACCTCTGGTTTTCACTAGTAAATTTATTCACCAAAAGACAATGGCTTGTTCACATCAGAAAGCTCAGTAATTATTGCATCAAACCCATACGCTAATATCATAGGTTTGCTCCTGCGTCAATGCACATACAGAACAGATTGATGTCTCTGTCTGTCTGTCTTTCCCCCTCCCTTTATGCTGCCTAAAACATTAATAAATATATAATAGAAAAAATGAGAATGGCTTTTTTGTTGTTCTTTTTGCAGCTTAAATTGCATAGAAGAAGGAATTATGTTTTACAAAATCTCATTCCAAGAGGGAATAAATGGTAAGGTTGTAAAGTACCATATTTCCCCATTCATAATAGGCTACCCTGTATAAGACACACCTTATTTGGGGGGCTCAAAGTTTGAGTAAATGAGAGCAAATGCGAATAAATGAGAAATGCAAGAAAAAATTCTACAACCAATATATAAGACGCACCGAGTTTTCTAACCACACATTTTTCAAAAAAGATGAGTCTCATTCATGGGAAAATATGATATACACCCACCAAATATCTCTGTGAACATTTCTTTTTTTCTTTTTTTTTTAACAGAGACAGGAGGAGAGTCAGAGAGAGGGATAGATAAGGACAGACAGACAGAGAGAGATTCTTATTATGTGCCAGATCACAAATCAATCATCAATTTTTGGTTTTGACACCTTATTTGTTCATTGTCTCCTTTCTCATCTGTGCCTTGACCAGGGGGCTATATCTCATAAAGTGACCACTTGCTCTAGACAGCGACCTTGGGCTCAAGTTAGTAAGCTTTGCTCAAACCAAATGAGCCCACGCTCAAGATGGAACCCTTGGGATCTCAAACCTGAGTCTTCCACATTCCAGTTAATTGCACCATCGCCTGCTCACACTGTGAACATTTTTTCTTTTATATTCTCTGGATTTTATTTAGTATCCTGGTTCTTAGTATGGGTGGAAAGGCTGAGTGTTTTAAGGTTTAAGGTTTTCTTGCCCTAAAATAGATTCATCACTACATTTTTCTATAGGTTTCCTTATGTAGTTTTTACTTCCATGAATTTTATGGTATTTTGCAACTTGAATTGTGACTTTGAGCAGAAAGAGGTTATTTAGGAGTTAATTACCTTACCTTCAAAAAAGGGATTTTTAGTTAATTTGCATTACTGTTTACTATATTAAGTGTGAGAACAACAAGAAACATGCTTTATATCATCTCTAAGGTTAGAGGTAGTAGAAACTTGCTTGAAAGAACATACAAGATTATCTGTGGTAAATGTTTTCCAAGTGCGCTTCCCTGCTGCCACCTCATGTGCACCTTGGGAATAACAGCTGAGATCAGTTCATCTGGATAAATACATCAGTTGGGTGTTGTGCGTTGTCTATCAATGTTGAATCCAAGACTATCTATTAGAAAGTTTTATAACTTGGATATATAATGAATTTTTACTTACAGCTACTACTTCTTTCAACATTAATTGTCGTGAAATGAAGAATTATTCTTGGTATGATTTCAATCCTTTGATTTTGGCTGGAACTTGCTCCATAGCACATACAATAATGGTCTCTGTTACATGTGCTTCTCTGCTGTTACCTCGTGTGCATCTTGGGAATCAAGCCTAAGTACAGGTCCAAAGGAATAGTTTGGTACACAGCATTTTCTATAAACGTTGATTCCAATTTGCCATTTCTGTAAAGGTTTTGTGTATCCTCAGTGGTTTATTTTCTGAAAAACTCTCGGTTCAACTTATTTTTCTTCTTTACTTCCAGCCATGCTTTCATAAAGCCTTTGAAAATGCCCATCATATACTGGGCACTGTGGTAGGAATTCATGTCCGTGCACTCAATGACTTCCCATTCTACTCTCTTAAATTCTGTCCTTTGAACTTCTTTTACATAAATCAACTTCGTGTATTGTAAAATAGGATGTGCTTTGATTTGACAAGTATGTTGAATTTTAACAGCTTTTTTATTATAAAAATATATTCTTATAGCAGAAATGAAAGAAAAATGATCTCAAAAACAACAACAACAAATTTTCATACAGATATATTTACTGTTAATATTAGGACATTTTCTTCCCTTATTCTTTGTGTACGTATTATATTTCTTTATGTATATATACTCAGGTACATTGGGTGTGTGTACATCTGTGTGCATAAATGTGCATTGCACATGAGCATATCTCTCTGTGTCAACAGTGTCTGTCATTTTTGTTATCTGTGTACATATGCAAATGACAATTAATTAATTCATTCAGAAACACTTATTGTATTTGATTAATTGTCAGGGACTGTGCTCAACACTGGTTGCCTATAGTGAATGAGACAGTCTCACTTTCTGTCTTTATAAATACTACCGTGTAATGGGTTAGACAGAAAGAGAAAAATATACATAAATAAAATAAACATAAGTTTAACAAGCACTTAATTTGGTAGTGCAATATTTTTGGTGTCAGTTATGATTTGTTCTGTTGAGGTTCCGTATATCAGTTTTGCATAAGGCAGAGCTGAGACATAAGTCTTGGTTTTTCAGCAATGCATGTTCTCAAGTATAAAACAAAGAAAATATTGAGGTAATGAAACAAAGACCCTGGGAGGTGTTCTGTAAGCAAAAGAACCTAGCTTCTATGTAGTGACCCATGCTCAGTTAAATTAATGATGTCTAAAGCGACCTTGGGCTCAAGATGATGAGCTTTTGTCAAACCACATGATCTCACGCTCAAGATGGACCTCGTGGGATCTCAAACCTGAGTCCTCCACATTCTAGTCAATTGCTCTAAGCACTGCACCATCACTTGTTCACGCTGTGAATATTTTTTTTTACTTTCTCTGGATTTTATTTAGTATCCTGGTTTATACTATGGATGGAAAGGCTGTGTGTTTTAAGGTTTTCTTGCCTAAAATAGATTCATCACTACATTTTACTATAGGTTTCCTCATGTAGTTTTTATTTCTATTAATTTTAGGGTATTTTGCAACTTGAATTTTGATTTTCAGCAGAAAGAGGTTATTTAGGAGTTAATTTCCTTACCTTCAAAAAAGGGATTTTTAGTTAATTTGTATTACTGTTTACTATATTAAGTGTGAGGACAAGAAACATGCTTTATATCATTTCTATGGTTAGCTTCCCTCTAAGAGTAGCACTCTAAATTTGGGACAGAAAATTTGAGAAAATGATAACAAATGCGAAGAAACTGCAATGCAAGTAAAAATACAACAACCACTGTATAAGATGCACCCAGGTTTCAAACCCCACATTTTAAAAAAATAATTAGTTTTATACATAGGAAAATATGGATAGTAACAACAGATATCTCTGTGAAAATTTTTTCTTTCCTTCTTTTCTTTTTTCCAGAGTCCTAAAGACAAGGAGAGAGCAGAATAGATAGGAAATCAGAGATAAGAATGGAGAATTATTTTTTTATGTGCCAGGTCACAGATCCGTCATCATTTTTTGTAAGGACGACAAGAAACATGCTTTATATAATTTCTATGGTTAGAGGTAGTTGAAACTTGCTTGAAAGAACATACAGGATTATCTGTGGAAAATGTTTTGGAAGAGCACTACCTTGCTGCCACCTCGTGTGCACCTTGGAAATAACAGCTCAGAGCAGTTCACCTGGAAAAGCACAGCAGTTGGCTGTTGTGCATTATCTATCAAGGTTGAATCGAAGGCTATATAGAAGATATTTTCATAACTTGTAAATATAAGGGAGTTCTAGTTACTGTTTGCTACCTGTTTCCATGTTAACTTTAGTGTAAGCAAGAGATACACTTCATATCATTTCAATCTTCTGAAGTTTGCTGGAACTTGCTCCATAGCACATAAAATATTGGTCTCTGTTACATGTGCTTCTCTGCTGCCACCTCGTTTGCATCTTGGGAATCATGCTTCAGTACAGGTCCAAAGGAAAGTTTTGGTAGATAAGATTGTCTACAACCATTGATTCCAATTAGCCGCTTCTGTGAAGTATTTCTGTATCCTTAGTGGTTTGTTTTTGGGAATCTATCGTTTCATCATGTTTCTCTTTTTTCCTTCCAGCCATGCTTTCATAAAGCCTTTGATAGTGCCCTTCATATACCAGGCACTGTGCTAAGAGCTGATGTCCCTGCATTCAGTCACTTCCCATTCTACTATTTTTACATCTGTCTTTTGAAATTCTTTTTTTTAAATCTACTTAATGTATCATAAATTAAGATGTACTTTGTTTTGAAAAGTATATAGTATTTTAACAGCTTTTTATTATGAAAATGGTATTCTTATTGCAGAAATGCAAAGAAATTATAAGAAAAACAAAACAACAAATTTTCATACATAGATATGAACTGTTAACTGTAGCCATTTTCTTTTCATATTCTTTGTGTACCAATTATATTTCTCTATGTATATGTACTCAGGTACATTGGGTGCGTGTACCCAATATGTGCATAGATGTGCATTGCACATGAGCATACCTCTCTGTTTCAATAGTGTCTGTCATTTGTGGATATTTGTCTACATATGCAAATGAATATTTATTCACTCTTCCAGTAAAAACTTATTGAATTTTCATTATATGCCAGGCACTGTGCTTGACACCGGTTGCCATAATGAATGGGAGAGACTCACTTTCTGTCTTTATGGATATTACACTGTCATGGAGTAGAAAGTGGAAGGAAAAAATATACATAAAAATTATAAGTTGTGACAAACACTGGGTAGTGCAATATCTTTGGTCCCAGTTGTGATTGATCATGGCATGGTTAAGTATATCAGTTTCTACAAAGGCAGAGCTGAGACATAAGTCTCATTTCTTCAGGAATGCATGGTCTCAGCTATAAAACTGAGAAAATTTACAAGTGATACAACAAATACCCTGGGAGGTGTTCTGTGACCAAAAGAACTTAAATTGTAAGTGCTGACCAGGCTCAGATAAATTCTGAAAACCAAAGATTAGGAGGTTTCTAAGTCTGGAATGCTGCCACGGCACAAGAAAAAGTGCATGTTAGGAAAGGTGTGAATTCGTGCTCAACAATCAGAAATAATGATTGTATATGCCCCTGACTAACAAGAGCCTAGGAAAGTCTTCTGATGTTGTCACCAGAGCAGACATGATAATTATTTTATTTTTTATGTGCCTCAGGTTCTCTCTAGTAATTTTGTCCCTCTAGAGACAATGGCTTGCTTACACCATAGAGCTCACTACTTAGAGCATCACACTCATACAATAATGTAAGAGGATTGGTCCCGGTTCAAGGTAGATGCAGAAGCAGATTGATGTTTCTGACTATCTGTCTGTCTTTTTCCCCCCACTTCCTCTCTCTAACATTAAAAATTAAATAAAAGAAAAAATGACAATGGCTATTTTTTTGTTATTTTTGAGGCTTAAATTGCATAGAAGAATGAATTATGTTTTTCACAATCTCACCACAAGAGAAAATAGATAGTAAGGTTGTAAAGTACCATATTTCCCCATGCATAATATGCCTCCCTGTAGAAGACGCACCTTCATTTTTGGGCACAAAATTTGAGATAATGATAACAAATGCAAAGAAACAGGAAATGCAAGTAAAATATACTACAACCACTGTATAAGACGCACCCAGTTTTCAAACCCCTCATTTTTCAAAAAAGATGAGTCTTAAAAGAGGGGAAATATGGTATACACCCACCAAATGTCTCTGTGAATCCTTTCTTTCTTTCTTTCTTTCTTTCTTTCTTTCTTTCTTTCTTTCTTTCATTCTTTCTTTTCTTTTCTTTTCTTTTCTTTTCTTTTCTTTTCTTTTCTTTTCTTTTCTTTTCTTTTCTTTTTTTTTCCCAAAGACAGTGAGAGAGTCAGAGAGAGGGATAGATAGAGACACACAGACAGGAAGGTAAAGAGTTGTTTTTTTTTTATGTGCCAGGTCACAGATCAATCATCAGTTTTTTGTTGTGACACCTTAGTTGCTCATTGACTGCTCTCTCATTGTGCCTTGACCAGGGAACTACAGCTGACCAAGTAACCTCTTGCTGGAGCCAGTGCTCCCATTGGGCAAAAGCCTGTGAGTTTTGCTTAAACCAGATAATCCCACGCTCAAGCTGGCGATTTTGGATTCTCAAACCAGCGTCCTCCGCATTCCAGTCAAATGCTGTATCCACCACGCCACCGCCTCCTCAGGCTGTGAAAATTTTTAACTTTTACTTTCTCTGGATTTTGTTTAGTATCCTGTTTCATAGAATGGATGGTAACGTTGTGTATTTTAAGGGATTTTTTCCACTGAAATGTATTCATCACAACACTTTTCCATAGGTTTTCTTATGTAGTTTTTATTTCCATTAGGTTTAATGTATTTTGTAACTTGAATTTTGATTTTGAGCAGGGGTTAATTAGGAGTGAATTTCTTAACTTAAAAAAGGCAGGGTTTTGCAGTGACGTCACGGAAATGGCGCCGTGAGCAGCGCGACCGACAGATCTCCCCAAAATCACAACAAATTTATCAACTAGAAACAGGAAAATTTATCCTCAGAGCATTCTGGAGTTCCACACAAACTGAAAGCGAAAGGACTGTTATCATTTGAATCTGAGAGACGAGGGTGTGGAGGAAGCTACCGCAGGGACGTTCATTCAAGCCGCGAGGAAGTGCGCCTCTGGTGAGTCAGCCCACACTAGGGAGCCGTGAGCAGCAACCGCGAACAGCAGCCGCCGCGAGCAGCCGCCACGAGCAGCCGCAAGCGCGCGCCCGGTTCGATTGCAGAGCGAGCACCGCCCACACTCCGGAGCGGGGAGCAGCCGCTGGCGTGCCCGGTCCGGTTGCAGAGCGAGCACCGCTAACGTTCCCAGCGGCCCGCGCACTGAGAGTGAGAGTCGCCAGCCACCGGTGCCCGGAGCACCCCATTCGCGCGTGTACCCTGGGCATTCCACGCGCCCAGAGTGCCCTGCTGGCCCGCACACCCAGGGTGCCCGATCATCCTGTGCCCAGTGCGCCCCAGCCGCCAGCAGTGGGGGGAGCGGGAGAGGCCCCAGGGTGGTATTCCCTACTTGGGAGATTCTCTCCGTGGGCGGGGCACCTCACCCAGCCATTCAAGCTAACAATCAAGCGTTGGGAGAGGGGCGCGCGCAGGCAGCCTGAAATACCTTCGGGAGCACAGCTGCAACCCAATTACTAAAATTAACTTAACCCGTGAAATCTGCGCACCCTCGGTTCTAATTGATAAGATCTCTCTCAGTTCAGCGACCCAAGACAAGAGGCGTGATATTTTTTAGTGCCTCTTGCTAAAGGGGCGGGGGCAACTTCTGATTGATAGAGCCTCCATATTCAGGGATAAACGCTAACAAGAAGGACTTGGCAGATAATAAGATCTATACTACACTATTCGCAAGCAGAGACTAGTGCCTCTTCTTCCCAGCCAAAACAGGCTACAAAGTGTGGAAAGCCTGGGTTGAAAAGTCCAACTGAATGCTAGGCGCTGAACAGTCACCTTGACAACAATTGACTCCCACCCCCGCCTGATTACACTGGAGGCCCTGACTGCCAGAGCCCTTCCCAAAGCCTTGCACTGAGTGGGGATAGAGTGGGGATTTCCCAGCTCTTTGAGCCTCTTACTCCCCAGGCAGAAGCAGTGGCAGCCTTATAGCTGGATCACCAGGCTGCTAATTCAGGAAGGGGGGACTAGGAGAGAGAATCCACGAAAGCAAACTCTCTCATCGTTGGACCCTGCAAACGCCAACAAGCCTTGACTACCAGCAAGACTAAAGCCAATTATATGACATTGCCATAGAATCCCATCAACTGCAAATCCCTACCTAAGTCTGACACAGGGGCAGAGCCTGGGGAACAGAGTCACCGACCAGGAAGAGGGAGAGAAAAGAAAAAGGAAGAAGTTAACATCTCAAAATCAAGAAAAATCCACAGATTTTACAAATTGTTCCACTAATTTTTTTGTTGCTGTTGTTGTTTGTTTCTTCTATCTTATTGCCTTTATTTCCTCCACCTCGGTCCTTCTATTCTCTGCCCATCTTATGCTTCCCTTTTCTTGAACTACACTACCCATAAGTGTTACATTTTATTTCTCTTCTTCATCCTCACCCTCCTTTAAGGTTATACTCCAAAACACTTAACTCTCACTCTCTCCTCTTTTGTTTTATTTTGTTTTGCTTTATCTTGTTTTTTACTCTTCCTTTTTTATTTCTTCCTTCGTTTTTCTCTTTTTCTTATTTTTTCCTTTCTATTCGTTTTTTCTTTTCTTGTTTTACTTTCATCCCATTTAATCCTCAATCACGAACAAATTAGTTAATTTGGGACTCAAGGCTTTTTTTGGCTTTATTTTTCTTATTCGCTTTTGTTTTGATTTTTTTCTTGTTAGTTTATTTTTGTGGCATTTTGGGTCCTCCCAACTCAAGGTCTCCATTGTATTTAGTCTTCGCTCCACTTAATACAACAGATTTTTACTTATCATTTTTATTTTTTTCTTCTTTATTATTCTTTTTGTTTGTCCTTTTTTCTGGTTCCCTCTTATCCCTCTCATTGTATCTCTCAGTTGACCATCACTCACAAGCAAATCATCTTATGCTTGTCTAAGATTTTCCTCCTTTTATTTATTTATTTTTTTTCCATTTAGTAGGTCCCTACTCCTCTTTTTTGCCCCTTGAACTCTTCACCCCAAATCAGGCCCTCCATTATAGGCACGATATTTCCATGAGGAGGGGAGAGGAGGGAAAGAGAAGAAATAAAAAAAGGGGGAAATAATAAATTATTACTCTTTTTTTGTAGGGTGTTTTACCTTTTTTTTTTTTTTTTTTTTTTACTTTTTACTCTTTATTAATTCTAATTACTGCTATCAACAAGACCATCCTCAGATGCCAATAAGAAAGAGGAAATCGAATATTATGGATACAAAAGAAAGAGAGGTAACACAAATAGATGAGGAAAAATCTATGGAGAAAAGACTTAACATATTGGAAGCCTTGGAGCTAAATGACTGAGAATTTAAAATAGAAATCTTAAAAATACTCAGAGATATACAAGAAAACACAGAAAGGCAATATAGGGAGATCAGAAAACAACTCAATGAACACAAAGAATATATTACCAAGGAAATTGAAACTATAAAAACAAATCAAACAGAAATGAAAAACTCAATTCACGAGCTGAAAAACGAGGTAACAAGCTTAGCTAGCAGAACAGCACAGATTGAAGACAGGATTAGTGAAATAGAAGACAAACAACTTGAGGCACAACAGAGAGAAGAAGAAAGAGACTCAAAAATAATAAAAAACGAGAAAGCCCTACAGGAATTGTCTGACTCCATCAGAAAGAATAACATAAGAATAATAGGTATATCAGAGGGAGAAGAGAAAGAAAATGGAATGGAGAATATACTCAAACAAATAATAGACGAGAACTTCCCAAGCCTGTGGAAAGAACTAAAGCCTCAAATTCAAGAAGCAAACAGAACACCGAGTTTTCTTAACCCCAACAAACCCACTCCAAGGCACATCATAATAAAGATGACACAAACCAATGACAAAGAAAAAATTCTCAAGGCAGCCAGGGAAAAGAAGAGTACAACATATAAAGGAAGGCCTATTAGATTATCATCAGATTTCTCAGCAGAAACTCTACAAGCTAGAAGAGAGTGGACCCCAATATTTAAAGCCCTGAAAGAGAGGAACTTTCAGCCATGAATACTATACCCATCAAAGCTATCCTTCAAGTATGAAGGACATATAAAAACATTCACAAATTCAGAAAAGATGAGAGAATTTATCACGAGAAAGCCCCCACTCCAGGAAATGGAGGGGGGGCTCCATTTCAGATTCAAAGGGGGTTTTCCAACCAGATTCAAAGAACAAAAGAAAACAACACCACAAGTAACAGCTCCACCAAGAACACAATAAAACCAAACTTAAACTGTGACAACAAAGGAAAAAAAGGGGGGAGAGGATGGAGATTAACAGTAGCAAAGGACGATGAAGTGCAGAAATACTTATAAGATAGGGTACTACAATGAATATGGTAGGTACCCTTTTCATTACTTAATGGTAACCACCCTAGAAAAAACCACCACAAAAACACTTGACTTAAAAAAGGTAGCAACAGAGGAAAGAAGTATGGAACACAAACAAACAAAAACAAATGATAGGAAAACAAAAGAGAAGAATCAAACTAGATACAAAACTAACAGAAAGCAATTTATAAAATGGCAGTAGGGAACCCACAAGTGTCAATAATTACACTAAATGTAAATGGATTAAACTTACCAATAAAAAGACACAGAGTAGCAGAATGGATTAAAAAAGAAAATCCAACTATATGCTGCCTACAAGAAACACATCTAAGCAACAAGGATAAAAACAAATTCAAAGTGAAAGGCTGGAAAACAATACTCCAAGCAAACAACACCCAAAAAAAAGCAGGTGTAGCAATACTCATATCTGATAATGCTGACTACAAGACAGAAAAAGTACTCAGAGACAAAAATGGTCATTTCATAATGATTAAGGGGACACTGAATCAAGAAGATATAACAATCCTTAATATATATGCACCAAACCAAGGAGCACCAAAATATATAAGACAGCTACTTATTGACCTTAAAACAAAAACTAACAAAAATACAATCATACTTGGAGACCTCAATACTCTGCTGACGGCTCTAGATCGGTCATCCAAACAGAGAATCAATAAAGAGATAGTGGTCTAAAAGGAAATACTAGAACACCTGGATATGATAGACATCTACAGGACACTTCATCCCCAAGCGACAGAGTATACATTTTTCTCTAGTGTACATGGAACATTCTCAAGAATTGACCATATGTTGGGGCACAAAGACAATATCAGCAAATTTAGAAAAATTGAAATTGTACCAAGCATATTTTCTGATCATAAAGCCTTGAAACTAGAATTCAACTGCAAAAAAGAGGGGGAAAAACCCACAAAAATGTGGAAACTAAACAACATACTTCTAAAAAATGAATGGGTCAAAGAAGAAATAAGCGCAGAGATCAAAAGATATATACAGACAAATGAAAATGAAAATACGACATATCAGAATCTCTGGGATGCAGCAAAAGCAGTAATAAGAGGAAAGTTCATATCACTTCAGGCCTATATGAACAAACAAGAGAGAGCCGAAGTAAACCACTTAACTTCACACCTTAAGGAACTAGAAAAAGAAGAACAAAGACAACCCAAAACCAGCCGAAGAAAGGAGATAATAAAAATCAGAGCAGAAATAAATGAAATAGAGAACAGAAAAACTATAGAAAAAATCAATAAAACAAGGAGCTGGTTCTTTGAAAAGATCAACAAAATTGACAAACCCTTGGCAAGACTCACCAAGGAAAAAAGGCACAGGACTCAAATAAATAAAATCCAAAATGAAAGAGGAGAGATCACCACAGACATCATAGATATACAAAGAATTATTGTAGAATACTATGAAAAATTATATGCCACCAAATACAACAATCTAGAAGAAATGGATAAATTTCTAGAACAATACAACCTTCCTAGACTGAGTCATGAAGAAGCAGAAAGCCTAAACAGACCAATCAGCAGGGAGGAAATAGAAAAAACTATTAAAAACCTCCCCAAAAATAAAAGTCCAGGCCCAGACGGTTATACTAGTGAATTCTATCAAACATTCAAAGAAGACTTGGTTCCTATTCTACTCAAAGTCTTCCAAAAAATTGAAGAAGAAGCAATACTTCCAAACACATTTTATGAGGCCAACATAACCCTCATACCAAAACCTGGCAAGGATGGCACAAAGAAAGAAAACTACAGACCAATATCTCTAATGAATACAGATGCTAAAATTCTAAACAAAATACTGGCAAACCGAATACAACAACATATTAAAAAAATAATACATCATGATCAAGTGGGATTCATCCCAGAATCTCAAGGATGGTTCAACATACGCAAAACGGTTAACGTAATACACCATATCAACAAAACAAAGAACAAAAACCACATGATCTTATCAATAGATGCAGAAAAGGCTTTTGATAAAATACAACACAATTTTATGTTTAAGACTCTCAACAAAATGGGTATAGAAGGAAAATATCTCAAAATGATAAAGGCCATATATGATAAACCATCAGCCAAAATCATTTTAAACGGCATAAAACTGAGGACTTTCTACCTTAAATCAGGAACAAGACAGGGTTGTCCACTCTCTCCACTCTTATTTAACGTGGTGCTAGAAGTTCTGGCCAGAGCAATCAGACAAGACAAAGAAATAAAAGGCATCCATATTGGAAAAGAAGAAGTAAAGATATCACTTTTTGCTGATGATATGATCCTATACATCGAAAACCCGAAGGACTCCACAAAAAGATTATTAGAAACAATAAACCAATACAGTAAGGTCGCAGGATTAACATACAGAAGTCCATAGCCTTTCTCTATGCCAACAATGAAATATTAGAAAAATAACTCAAAAAAATAATCCCCTTCACGATTGCAACAAAAAAAATAAAATACCTAGGAATAAACATAACAAAGAATGTAAAGGACCTATATAATGAAAATTACAAAGCATTGTTAAGGGAAATCGAAAAAGATACAATGAGATGGAAAAATATTCCTTGTTCTTGGATAGGAAGAATAAATATAATCAAAATGGCCATATTACCCAAAGCAATATACAAATTTAATGCAATTCCCATCAAAATCCCTATGAGATTTTTTAAAGAAATGGAACAAAAAATCATCAGATTTATATGGAACTATAAAAAACCCCGAATAGCCAAAACAATCCTAAGGAAAAAGAATGAAGCTGGGGGCATTACAATACCTGACTTTAAACTATATTACAGGGCCACGATAATCAAAACAGCATGGTATTGGCAGAAAAATAGACACTCAGACCAATGGAACAGAATAGAAAGCCCAGAAATAAAACCACATATATATGGTCAAATAATCTTTGATAAAGGGGCCAACAACACACAATGGAGAAAAGAAAGCCTCTTCAACAAATGGTGTTGGGAAAACTGGAAAGCCACATGCAAAAGAATGAAACTCGACTACAGCCTGTCCCCGTGTACTAAAATTAATTCAAAATGGATCAAAGACCTAAATATAAGACCTGAAACAATAAAGTACATAGAATAAGACATAGGTACTAAACTCATGGACCTGGGTTTTAAAGAACATTTTATGAACTTGACTCCAATGGCAAGAGAAGTGAAGGCAAAGATAAATGAATGGGACTACATCAGAATAAAAAGTTTTTGCTCAGCAAGAGAAACTGATATAAAAATAAACAGACAGCCAACTAAATGGGAAATGATATTTTCAAACAACAGCTCAGATAAGGGCCTAATATCCAAAATTTACAAAGAACTCATAAAACTCAACAACAAACAAACAAACAATCCAATAAAAAAATGGGAAGAGGACATGAATAGACACTTCTCCCAGGAAGAGATACAAATGGCCAACAGATATATGAAAAGATGCTCAGCTTCATTAGTTATTAGGGAAATGCAAATCAAAACTACAATGAGATACCACCTCACCCCTGTTAGATTAGCCATTATCAACAAGACGGGTAATAGCAAATGTTGGAGGGGCTGTGGAGAAAAAGGAACCCTCATTCACTGTTGGTGGGACTGTAAAGTAGTACAACCATTATGGAGGAAAGTATGGTGGTTCCTCAAAAAACTGAAAATAGAACTACCTTATGACCCAGCAATCCCTCTACTGGGTATATACCCCAAAACCTCAGAAACATTGATACGTGAAGACACATGTAGCCCCATGTTCATTGCAGCACTGTTCACAGTGGCCAAGACATGGAAACAACCAAAAAGCCCTTCAATAGAAGACTGGATAAAGAAGATGTGGCACATATACACTATGGAATACTACTCAGCCATAAGAAATGATGACATCAGATCATTTACAGCAAAATGGTGGGATCTTGATAACATTATAAGGAGTGAAATAAGTAAATCAGAAAAAAACAAGAACTACATGATTCCATACATTGGTGGAACATAAAAATGATACTTAGAGACATGGACAAGAGTGTGGTGGTTACCAGGGGTGGGGGGAGGGAGGACAGGGGGAGAGTTAGGGGGAGGGGGAGGGGCAAGAGAACTAGATAGAGGGTGGCGAAGGACAATCTGACTTTGGGCGAGGGGTATGCACATACAGTAATGGTCTCTGTTACATGTGCTTCTCTGCTGACACCTCATGTGCACCTTGGGAATCATGCCTCATTACTAGTGCAAAGGAATATTTTGGTTCACAGCATTGTCTATAAACTTTGATTCTAATTTGCAGTTTCTGTAAAGATTTTATGTATCCTTAGTGGTTTGTTTTTTGAAAATCTCACAGTTTATCCTCTTTTTTTTCTTTGTTTCCAGCCATGCTTTCATAAAGCCTTTGAAAGTGCCCATAATATACCAGGCACTGTGCAAGGAACTCATGTACGTGCACTCAATAACTTCCATTTCTACACTTTTAACTTTTGTCTTTTTAAATTCTTTTTTTTCTTTATTTTTCTGAAGCTGGAAACGAGAGAGACAGTCAGACAGACTGCCGCATGCGCCCGACCAAGATACACTCGGCACGCCCACTGGGGGGCGAAGCTCTCCCAACCAGGAGCGGATGCTCTGCACCCCTGGTTCATAACCCTGTTGCGGCCAGAGCCACTGCAGCGCCCGCGTTATCTTTGCTCCAATGGTGCCTCAGCTTTGGGAGGGGAGGGGAGAGACTGAGAGGAAGGAGAGGGCAAGGGGTTGAGAAAAAGATGGGCGCTTCTCCTGTATGCCTGGGCCAGAAATCAAACCCTGGACTTCTGCATGCGTGGCTGACGCTCTACCACTGAGCCAACCAGCCAGGGCTTAACTTCTTTTACATACATCTACTTCGTGTATTATAAAATAGGATGTGCTTTGATTTGACAAGTACGTTGAATTTTAACAGCTTTTTCATTATAAAAAAATGTATTCTTATTACAGGAGTGCAAGAAAAGTGATCTCTAAAAAAGGAAAACAACAAATTTTTATACAGATATATCTACTGTTAATATTAGGACATTTTCTTTTCATATTTTTTGTGTACCTCTTATATTTCTCTGTGTATATATACTCTGGTATATTGGGTGTGTTTACATCTGTGTGCATAGATGTGAATTGCACATGAGCATATCTCTCTGGGTCCACAGTGTCTGTCATTTGTGCATATCTGCATACGTATGCAAATGAATATTTATTTAGTCATTCAGGAAACATTTATTGTATTTCTATTATGTGCCAGGCACTGTGCTTGACACTGTTTGACAATAGTAAATGAGACAGACTCACTTTTTGTCTTTATGAATATTACACTGTCATGGGGTGACAGAAAGAAAAAAAATATACATAAATAAAATAATCATAAGTTTATCAAGCACTGAATTTGGTAGTGCAATATCTTTGGTGTCAGTTATGATTTATTGTGACGATGTTCAGTGTATCAGCTTCTCAGAAGGCAGAGCTGAGACATAAGTCAAGGTTTTTTAGCAATGCATATTCTCAGGTAAAAAATAAGAAAATATAGAAGTTATGAAACAAAGTCCCTGGGAGGTGCTCTGTGAGAAAATGAAGCTAGCTTTTATGTGGTGACCAATGCTCAGATAAATTCTGATGTCAAAAACTTAGGAGCTCTATTAGTCTGGACTGCTGCCATGGCACAAGAGAAAGTCCATGTTAGGAAAGGGGTCATTTTGTCTAAACAATTAGTAATAGTGATTATGCCCCTCAATTTCAAGAGTAAAGAAAAGTCTTCTGGTGTGGTCACCACAGCAGACCAGATTATTATTTTATTTTTTTAATTTCCTCTGGTTTTCTCTAGTAAATTTTTTCCCCAAAAGACAAAGTTTTGCTCTCACCAGAGAGCTCAGTAGTTAAAGCATCACACACATATGCTAATGTCATAGGTTTGCTCCTGGGTCAAGGCACATAAAGAAACAAATTGATGTTACTGACTATCTGTCTGCATTTTCCCCCCTTTATCCTGCATCTAACATGAATAACTAAATAAAAGAAAAAATGACAATGGCTTTTTTGTTGTTGTTTTTGCAGCTTAAATTGCAGAGAAGAATGAGTTATGTTTTTCAAAATCTCACCCCAAGAGGAAATAAATGGTAAGGTCTTAAAGTCCCAGAGTTCCCCATGTATAAGAAGCCTCTTTTTATAAGACGCAGCTTAATTTTGGGGCACATATTTTGTGAAAATGATAAAAAATGCGAATAAACAGGAAATGCAAGTAAGAAAATACTACAACCACTGTATAAGATGCACGCAGTTTTCTAATTCCACAATTTTCAAAAAAGATGAGTCTTATACATGGAGAAATATGGTATACACCCTCCAAATGTCCCTGTGAACATTTGTTTTCTTCCTTTTTTTTTTTTTTTTTTACAGAGACAGGGAGAGAGTCAGAGAGAGAAATAGGTAAGGACAAACAGACAGAAATGGACAGAGTTTTTATTATGTGCCAGGTCACAGATAAATCATCAGTTTTTTGTTTTGACCCTTTACATGTTCATTGACTCCTGTCTCATATGTGACTTTTCCAGGGGCTACAACTGATTGAGTGACTGATTGCTTGAGCCAGTGACCTTGGCCTTAAGCTGGTGAGATTTGCTCAAATCATATGAGCCCTCGGTCAAGCTGGCGACCTTGGAATCTCAAACCTGGGTTCCCTGCATTCCAGTTGAATGCTCTAACCACTGTGCATTGCCTGCTGAGGCTTTGAACAGTCTTTTTTTTACTTTCTCTGGATTTTATTTAGTATCCTGGTTCTTAATATAGATAGAAAGGCTGTGTATTTTAAGGTTTTCTTGCCATAAAGTATATTCATCACTATATTTTTCAATAGGTTTATTCTTTTAGTTTTTATTTTCAATAATATTAATGTATTTTGCAACTTGAATTGTGATTTTGAGGGGGGGGTTATTTAGGAATAATTTCCTTACTGTCAAAAAATGGAATTTTTGGTTAATTTCTATTACTGCTTACTATATTAAGTGTAATGACAACAAGAAACATGTTTTATATCATTTCTAAGGTTAGAGGTAGTGGAAACTTCCTTGAAAGAACATACAGGATTATCTGTGGTAAATTTTTTCAAGTGTGTTTCCCTGCCTCAACCTCGTGTGCACCTTTAGAATAACAGCTCAGATGAGTTCACCTGGAAAAATACATAAGTTGGGTGTTGTGCGTTATCTATCAATGTTGAATCCAAGGCTATCTAAAAGAAACTTTTATAACTTGTTAATATAAGGAAATTCTTGTTACTGCTTGCTAGTTCTTTCAACGTTAATTGTAGTGAAAGCAAGAGATATACTTGGTATCATTTCAATCCTCTGAAGTTGGCTGGAACTTGCTCCATAGCACATACAATAATGTTCTCTGTTACATGTGCTTCTCTGCTGACACTTCGTGTGCATCTTGAGAATCACACCTCATTACTGGTGCAAAGGAATATTTTGGTTGACAGCTTTGTCTATAAACTTTGACTCTAATTTGCAGTTTCTGTAAAGATTTTATGTATCCTTAGTGGTTTGTTTTCTGAAAAGGTCTCAGTTCATCTTGTTTTTCTCCTTTCTTTATAACCATGCTTTCATAGAGCCTTTGAAAGTGCCCATCATATACCAGGCACTGTGCTAAGAACTCATGTATGTGCACTAAATGAATTCCATTTCTATGCTTTTAACTTCTGTCTTTTTAACTTCTTTTTTTTCTGTATTTTTCTGAAGCTGGAAACGAGAGAGACAGTCCGACAGATTCCCGCATGCACCCGACCGAAATCCACTAGGCACGCCCACCAGGGGGCGAAGCTCTGCCAACCAGGGGAGGATGCTCTGCACCCCCGGGTCATAGCCCTGTTGCAACCAGAGCCACTGAAGCGCCCTGATTTTCTTTGCTCCAATGGTGCCTCTGTTGCGGGAGGGGAAGTGAGAGACAGAGAGGAAGGAGAGGGGGAGAGGTGGAGAAGCAGATGGGCGCTTCTTCTATATGACCTGGCCGGGAATCGAACCCTGGACTTCAGCACGCGAGGCTGACGCTCTACCACTGAACCAACCGGCGAGGGCTTAACTTCTTTTATATACACCTACTTCATGTATTGTCAAATAGGATGTGCTTTAATTTGACAGGTATGTTGAATTTTAACAGCTTTTTCATTGTAAAAAATGTATTCTTATTGCAGGAGTGCAAGAAAAATGATCACAAAAACAAGAACATCAACAAATTTTTTTTTTCTCTTTTTTTTTTTTTTTTTTTTAAATAAAATTTTATTAATGGTAATGGGATGACATTAATAAATCAGGGTACATATATTCAAAGAAAACATGTCTAGGTTACCTTGTCATTAAATTATGTTGCATACCCCTCACCCAAAGTCAGATTGTCCTTCGCCACCCTCTATCTAGTTCTCTTGCCCCTCCCCCTCCCCCTAACTCTCCCCCTGTCCTCCCTCCCCCCACCCCTGGTAACCACCACACTCTTGTCCATGTCTCTAAGTATCATTTTTATGTTCCACCAATGTATGGAATCATGTAGTTCTTGTTTTTTTCTGATTTACTTATTTCACTCCTTATAATGTTATCAAGATCCCACCATTTTGCTGTAAATGATCTGATGTCATCATTTCTTATGGCTGAGTAGTATTCCATAGTGTATATGTGCCACATCTTCTTTATCCAGTCTTCTATTGAAGGGCTTTTTGGTTGTTTCCATGTCTTGGCCACTGTGAACAGTGCTGCAATGAACATGGGGCTACATGTGTCTTCACGTATCAATGTTTCTGAGGTTTTGGGGTATATACCCAGTAGAGGGATTGCTGGGTCATAAGGTAGTTCTATTTTCAGTTTTTTGAGGAACCACCATACTTTCCTCCATAATGGTTGTACTACTTTACAGTCCCACCAACAGTGAATGAGGGTTCCTTTTTCTCCACAGCCCCTCCAACATTTGCTATTACCCGTCTTGTTGATAATGGCTAATCTAACAGGGGTGAGGTGGTATCTCATTGTAGTTTTGATTTGCATTTCCCTAATAACTAATGAAGCTGAGCATCTTTTCATATATCTGTTGGCCATTTGTATCTCTTCCTGGGAGAAGTGTCTATTCATGTCCTCTTCCCATTTTTTAATTGGATTGTTTGTTTGTTTGTTGTTGAGTTTTATGAGTTCTTTGTAAATTTTGGATATTAGGCCCTTATCTGAGCTGTTGTTTGAAAATATCATTTCCCATTTAGTTGGCTGTCTGTTTATTTTTATATCAGTTTCTCTTGCTGAGCAAAAACTTTTTATTCTGATGTAGTCCCATTCATTTATCTTTGCCTTCACTTCTCTTGCCACTGGAGTCAAGTTCATAAAATGTTCTTTAAAACCCAGGTCCATGAGTTTAGTACCTATGTCTTATTCTATGTACTTTATTGTTTCAGGTCTTATATTTAGGTCTTTGATCCATTTTGAATTAATTTTAGTACACGGGGACAGGCTGTAGTCGAGTTTCATTCTTTTGCATGTGGCTTTCCAGTTTTCCCAACACCATTTGTTGAAGAGGCTTTCTTTTCTCCATTGTGTGTTGTTGGCCCCTTTATCAAAGATTATTTGACCATATATATGTGGTTTTATTTCTGGGCTTTCTATTCTGTTCCATTGGTCTGAGTGTCTATTTTTCTGCCAATACCATGCTGTTTTGATTATCGTGGCCCTGTAATATAGTTTAAAGTCAGGTATTGTAATGCCCCCAGCTTCATTCTTTTTCCTTAGGATTGTTTTGGCTATTCGGGGTTTTTTATAGTTCCATATAAATCTGATGATTTTTTGTTCCATTTCTTTAAAAAATCTCATAGGGATTTTGATGGGAATTGCATTAAATTTGTATATTGCTTTGGGTAATATGGCCATTTTGATTATATTTATTCTTCCTATCCAAGAACAAGGAATATTTTTCCATCTCATTGTATCTTTTTCGATTTCCCTTAACAATGCTTTGTAATTTTCATTATATAGGTCCTTTACATTCTTTGTTATGTTTATTCCTAGGTATTTTATTTTTTTTGTTGCAATCGTGAAGGGGATTATTTTTTTGAGTTATTTTTCTAATATTTCATTGTTGGCATAGAGAAAGGCTATGGACTTCTGTATGTTAATCCTGCGACCTTACTGTATTGGTTTATTGTTTCTAATAATCTTTTTGTGGAGTCCTTCGGGTTTTCGATGTATAGGATCATATCATCAGCAAAAAGTGATATCTTTACTTCTTCTTTTCCAATATGGATGCCTTTTATTTCTTTGTCTTGTCTGATTGCTCTGGCCAGAACTTCTAGCACCACGTTAAATAAGAGTGGAGAGAGTGGACAACCCTGTCTTGTTCCTGATTTAAGGTAGAAAGTCCTCAGTTTTATGCCGTTTAAAATGATTTTGGCTGATTGTTTATCATATATGGCCTTTATCATTTTGAGATATTTTCCTTCTATACCCATTTTGTTGAGAGTCTTAAACATAAAATTGTGTTGTATTTTATCAAAAGCCTTTTCTGCATCTATTGATAAGATCATGTGGTTTTTGTTCTTTGTTTTGTTGATATGGTGTATTACGTTAACCGTTTTGCGTATGTTGAACCATCCTTGAGATTCTGGGATGAATCCCACTTGATCATGATGTATTATTTTTTTAATATGTTGTTGTATTCGGTTTGCCAGTATTTTGTTTAGAATTTTAGCATCTGTATTCATTAGAGATATTGGTCTGTAGTTTTCTTTCTTTGTGCCATCCTTGCCAGGTTTTGGTATGAGGGTTATGTTGGCCTCATAAAATGTGTTTGGAAGTATTGCTTCTTCTTCAATTTTTTGGAAGACTTTGAGTAGAATAGGAACCAAGTCTTCTTTGAATGTTTGATAGAATTCACTAGTATAACCGTCTGGGCCTGGACTTTTATTTTTGGGGAGGTTTTTAATAGTTTTTTCTATTTCCTCCCTGCTGATTGGTCTGTTTAGGCTTTCTGCTTCTTCATGACTCAGTCTAGGAAGGTTGTATTGTTCTAGAAATTTATCCATTTCTTCTAGATTGTTGTATTTGGTGGCATATAATTTTTCATAGTATTCTACAATAATTCTTTGTATATCTATGATGTCTGTGGTGATCTCTCCTCTTTCATTTTGGATTTTATTTATTTGAGTCCTGTGCCTTTTTTCCTTGGTGAGTCTTGCCAAGGGTTTGTCAATTTTGTTGATCTTTTCAAAGAACCAGCTCCTTGTTTTATTGATTTTTTCTATAGTTTTTCTGTTCTCTATTTCATTTATTTCTGCTCTGATTTTTATTATCTCCTTTCTTCGGCTGGTTTTGGGTTGTCTTTGTTCTTCTTTTTCTAGTTCCTTAAGGTGTGAAGTTAAGTGGTTTACTTCGGCTCTCTCTTGTTTGTTCATATAGGCCTGAAGTGATATGAACTTTCCTCTTATTACTGCTTTTGCTGCATCCCAGAGATTCTGATATGTCGTATTTTCATTTTCATTTGTCTGTATATATCTTTTGATCTCTGCGCTTATTTCTTCTTTGACCCATTCATTTTTTAGAAGTATGTTGTTTAGTTTCCACATTTTTGTGGGTTTTTCCCCCTCTTTTTTGCAGTTGAATTCTAGTTTCAAGGCTTTATGATCAGAAAATATGCTTGGTACAATTTCAATTTTTCTAAATTTGCTGATATTGTCTTTGTGCCCCAACATATGGTCAATTCTTGAGAATGTTCCATGTACACTAGAGAAAAATGTATACTCTGTCGCTTGGGGATGAAGTGTCCTGTAGATGTCTATCATATCCAGGTGTTCTAGTATTTCCTTTTAGACCACTATCTCTTTATTGATTCTCTGTTTGGATGACCGATCTAGAGCCGTCAGCAGAGTATTGAGGTCTCCAAGTATGATTGTATTTTTGTTAGTTTTTGTTTTAAGGTCAATAAGTAGCTGTCTTATATATTTTGGTGCTCCTTGGTTTGGTGCATATATATTAAGGATTGTTATATCTTCTTGATTCAGTGTCCCCTTAATCATTATGAAATGACCATTTTTGTCTCTGAGTACTTTTTCTGTCTTGTAGTCAGCATTATCAGATATGAGTATTGCTACACCTGCTTTTTTTTGGGTGTTGTTTGCTTGGAGTATTGTTTTCCAGCCTTTCACTTTGAATTTGTTTTTATCCTTGTTGCTTAGATGTGTTTCTTGTAGGCAGCATATAGTTGGATTTTCTTTTTTAATCCATTCTGCTACTCTGTGTCTTTTTATTGGTAAGTTTAATCCACTTACATTTAGTGTAATTATTGACACTTGTGGGTTCCCTACTGCCATTTTATAAATTGCTTTCTGTTAGTTTTGTATCTAGTTTGATTCTTCTCTTTTGTTTTCCTATCATTTGTTTTTGTTTGTTTGTGTTCCATACTTCTTTCCTCTGTTGCTACCTTTTTTAAGTCAAGTGTTTTTGTGGTGGTTTTTTCTAGGGTGGTTACCATTAAGTAATGAAAAGGGTACCTACCATATTCATTGTAGTACCCTATCTTATAAGTATTTCTGCACTTCATCGTCCTTTGCTACTGTTAATCTCCATCCTCTCCCCCCTTTTTTTCCTTTGTTGTCACAGTTTAAGTTTGGTTTTATTGTGTTCTTGGTGGAGCTGTTACTTGTGGTGTTGTTTTCTTTTGTTCTTTGAATCTGGTTGGAAAACCCCCTTTGAATCTGAAATGGAGCCCCCCCTCCATTTCCTGGAGTGGGGGCTTTCTCGTGATAAATTCTCTCATCTTTTCTGAATTTGTGAATGTTTTTATATGTCCTTCATACTTGAAGGATAGCTTTGATGGGTATAGTATTCATGGCTGAAAGTTCCTCTCTTTCAGGGCTTTAAATATTGGGGTCCACTCTCTTCTAGCTTGTAGAGTTTCTGCTGAGAAATCTGATGATAATCTAATAGGCCTTCCTTTATATGTTGTACTCTTCTTTTCCCTGGATGCCTTGAGAATTTTTTCTTTGTCATTGGTTTGTGTCATCTTTATTATGATGTGCCTTGGAGTGGGTTTGTTGGGGTTAAGAAAACTCGGTGTTCTGTTTGCTTCTTGAATTTGAGGCTTTAGTTCTTTCCACAGGCTTGGGAAGTTCTCGTCTATTATTTGTTTGAGTATATTCTCCATTCCATTTTCTTTCTCTTCTCCCTCTGATATACCTATTATTCTTATGTTATTCTTTCTGATGGAGTCAGATAATTCCTGTAGGGCTTTCTCGTTTTTTATTATTTTTGAGTCTCTTTCTTCTTCTCTCTGTTGTGCCTCAAGTTGTTTGTCTTCTATTTCACTAATCCTGTCTTCAATCTGTGCTGTTCTGCTAGCTAAGCTTGTTACCTCGTTTTTCAGCTCGTGAATTGAGTTTTTCATTTCTGTTTGATTTGTTTTTATAGTTTCAATTTCCTTGGTAATATATTCTTTGTGTTCATTGAGTTGTTTTCTGATCTCCCTATATTGCCTTTCTGTGTTTTCTTGTATATCTCTGAGTATTTTTAAGATTTCTATTTTAAATTCTCAGTCATTTAGCTCCAAGGCTTCCAATATGTTAAGTCTTTTCTCCATAGATTTTTCCTCATCTATTTGTGTTACCTCTCTTTCTTTTGTATCCATAATATTCGATTTCCTCTTTCTTATTGGCATCTGAGGATGGTCTTGTTGATAGCACTAATTAGAATTAATAAAGAGTAAAAAGTAAAAAAACAAACAAAAAAAAAAACAAAGGGTAAAACACCCCACAAAAAAAAGCAGTAATAATTTATTATTTCCCCCTTTTTTTTCTTTCTTCTCCTTCCCTCCTCTCCCCTCCTCAGGGAAATATCGTGCCTATAATGGAGGGCCTGATTTGGGGTGAAGAGTTCAAGGGGCAAAAAAAAAGGGGAGTAGGGACCTACTAAATGCAAAAAAAAAAAAAAAAGGAAGAAAATCTTAGACAAGCATAAGTTGATCTGCCTGCAGGTGATGGTCAACTAAGAGATATAATGAGAGGGATAAGAGGAAACCAGAAAAAAGGACAAAAGAAGGAATAATAAAGAAGAAAAAAATAAAAATAATAAGTAAAAATTTGTTGTATTAAGTGGAGCGAAGACCAAATACAATGGAGACCTTGGGTTGGGAGGACCCAAAATGCCACAAAAATAAACTAACAAGAAAAAAACAAAAACAAAAGTGAAAAAGAAAAATAAAGCCAAAAAAAACCTTGAGTCCCAAATTAACTAATTTGTTCGTGATTGAGGATTAAATGGGAGGAAAGTAAAATGAGAAAAGAAAAAACGAATAGAAAGGAAAGAATAAGAAAAAGAGAAAAACGAAGGAAGAAATAAAAAAGGAAGAGAAAAAAACAAAATAAAGCAAAATAAAAAAAAAAAAAAAGAGGAGAGAGTGAGAGTTAAGTGTCCTGGAGTATAACCCCAAAGGAGGGTGAGGATGAAGAAGAGAAATAAAATGTAACACTTATGGGTAGTGTAGTTCAAGAAAAGGGAAGCATAAGATGGGCAGAGAATAGAAGGACCGAGGTGGAGGAAATAAAGGCAATAAGATAGAAGAAACAAACAACAACAACAACAACAACAAAAAATTAGTGGAACAAGTTGTAAAGTCTGTGGATTTTTCTTGATTTTGAGATGTTAACTTCTTCCTTTTTCTTTTCTCTCCCTCTTCCTGGTCGGTGACTCTGTTCCCCAGGCTCTGCCCCTGTGTCACATTTAGGTAGGGATTTGCAGTTGATGGGATTCTATGGCAATGTCATATAATTGGCTTTAGTCTTGCTGGTAGTCAAGGCTTGTTGGCGTTTGCAGGGTCCAACGATGAGAGAGTTTGCTTTCGTGGATTCTCTCTCCTAGTCCCCCCTTCCTGAATTAGCAGCCTGGTGATCCAGCTATAAGGCTGCCACTGCTTCTGCCTGGGGAGTAAGAGGCTCAAAGAGCTGGGAAATCCCCACTCTATCCCCACTCAGTGCAAGGCTTTGGGAAGGGCTCTGGCAGTCAGGGCCTCCAGTGTAATCAGGCGGGGGTGGGAGTCAATTGTTGTCAAGGTGACTGTTCAGCGCCTAGCATTCAGTTGGACCTCTCAACCCAGGCTTTCCACACTTTGTAGCCTGTTTTGGCTGGGAAGAAGAGGCACTAGTCTCTGCTTGCGACTAGTGTAGTATAGATCTTATTATCTGCCAAGTCCTTCTTGTTAGCGTTTATCCCTGAATATGGAGGCTCTATCAATCAGAAGTTGCCCCCGCCCCTTTAGCGAGAGGCACTAAAAAATATCACGCCTCTTGTCTTTGGTCGGTGAACTGAGAGAGATCTTATCAATTGAACCGAGGGTGCGCAGATTTCACGGGTTAAGTTAATTTTAGTAATTGGGTCGCAGCTGTGCTCCCGAAGGTATTTCAGGCTGCCTGCGCGCGCCCCTCCCCCAACGCTTGATTGTTAGCTTGAATGGCTGGGTGAGGTGCCCCACCCACGGAGAGAATCTCCCAAGTAGGGAATACCGCCCTGGGGCCTCTCCCGCTCCCTGTGCACGGGCCGCTGGGAACGTTAGCGGTGCTCGGTCTGCAATGCTCGGTCTGCAACCAGACCGGGCGCGCGCCAGCGGCTGCTCGCCGCTCCGGAGTGTGGGCGGTGCTCGCTCTGCAACCGACCCGGGCGCTGCTCGCGGCAGCTCGTGGCGGCGGCTCGCGGCGGCGGCCGGCGGCGGCGGCGGCTCGCGGCTCCCGAGTGCGGGATGACTTACCACAGGCGCACTTCCTCGCGGCTTGAATGAACGTCCCTGCGGTAGCTTCCTCCACACCCTCGTCTCTCAGATTCAAGTGATAACAGTCCTTTTGCTTTCAGTTTGTGTGGAACTCCGTAATGCTCCGAAGATAAATTTTCCTGTTTCCAGTTGATAAATTTGTTGTGATTTGGGGGAGATCTGTCGGACGCGCTGCTCACGGCGCCATTTCCGTGACGTCACTCATCAACAAATTTTTATACAGATATATCTACTCTTAAAATTAGGACATTTTTTCCCATATTTTTTGTGTACCTCTTATATTTCTCTATGTATATATACTCTGGTACATTGGGTGTGTTTACATCAGTGTGCATAAATGTGCATTGCACATGAGCATGTCTCTCTGTGTCCACAGTGTCTGTCATTTGTGCATATCTGTGTCCGTATGCAAATGAATATATATTCATTCATTCAGGAAACATTTATAGTATTTCTATTATGTGCCAGGCACTCTGCTCGACACTCTTTGCCTATAGTGAATGAGACAGACTCACTTTTTGTCTTTATGAATACTACACTGTCATGGGGTGACAGAAAGAAAAAAATATACATAAATAAAATAATCGTAAGTTTATCAAGCACTGTATTTGGGAGTGGAATATCTTTGGTGTCAGTTATGATTTATTGTGGCAAGGTTCAGTATATCAGTTTCTCAGAAGGCAGAGCTGAGAAATCAGTCTCGGTTTTTCAGCAATGCGTGTTCCCAGTTATAAAACTACAAAAATATAGAAGTTATGAAACAAAGACCCTGGGAGGTGTTAAGTGAGCAAAAGAACCTAGCTTGTATGTGGTGACTAATGCTCAGATAAATTCTGATGTCGAAAACTTAGGAGCTCTATTAGTCTGGACTGCTACCACGGCAGAAGAGAAAGTGCATGTTAGCAAAGCAGTCATTTTGTCTAAACAATGAGTAATAGTGATTATGCCCCTCAATTTCAAGAGTAAAGAAATGTCTTCTTGTGTGGTCACCACAGCAGACCAGATTATCATTTTATTTTTTAATTACCTCTGGTTTTCTCTAGTAAATTTTATCCAAAAACACAATGGCTTGCTCTCACCAGAGAGCTCATTAGTTAAAGCATGACACCCATATGCTAATGTCATAGGTTTGCTCCTGGGTGAAGGCACATACAGTAACAAATTGATGTTTCTGACTATCTGTCTGTCATTTCCCCCCTTTATCCTGTCTCTTACATGAATAAATAAATAAAAGAAAAGATGACAATGGCTTTTTTGTTGTTGTTTTTGCAGATTAAATTGCATAGAAGAATGAGTTATGTTTTTCAAAATCTCACCCCAAGAAGAAATAAATGGTAAGATCTTAAAGTACCATATTTTTCCATGTATAAGAAGCCTGCCTTTATAAGACGCACTTTAATTGGGGGCACAAAGTTTGAGAAAATGATAACAAATGCCAATAAATGGAAAATGCATGTAAAAAATACTACAACCACTTTATAAGACGCAAACAGTTTTCTAACCCCACATTTTTCAAACAAGATGAGTCTTATACATGGAGAAATATGGTATACACCCTCAAAAAGTCTTTGTGAATATTTCTTTTTTTTCTTTATTTTCTTTTACAGAAACAGGGAGAGTGTCAGAGACAGGGATAGATAGGGACAGACAGAAAAAATGGAGATTTTTTATTATGTGCCAGGTCACATATCAATATTCAGTTTTTGGTTGTGATCCCTTACATGTTCATTGACTCCTGTCTCATATGTGACTTGACCAGGAGACTACAACTGATCGAGTGACCAATTGCTTGAGCCAATGTCCTTGGTCTTAAGCTGGTGAAATTTTCTCAAATCATATGTGCCCATGGTCAAGCTAACACCCTTGGGATCTCAAACCTGGGTTCCCCGCATTCCAGTAGAATGGGCTAACCACTGGCCATCCCCTGCTCAGGCTGTGAATATTTTTTTCTTTTATTATCTCTGGATTTTATTTAGTATCCTGGTTCTTAGTATGGGTTGAAAGGCTGAGTATTTTAAGGTTTTCTTATCCTAAAATATATTTATCACTACCTTTTCCCATAGGTTTCCTTTTGAAGTTTATATTTCCATTCATTTTAAGGTGTTTTACACCTTGAATTGTGATTTTGAGGGGGGGTTATCTAGGAGTGAATTTCCTTGCCTTCAAAAAAGGAATTTTTAGTTAATTTCTATTACTGTTTACTATATTAAGTGTACTGACAACAAGAAACATGCTTTATATCATTTCTAAGGTTAGATGTAGTTGAAACTTGCTTGAAAGAACATAGAGGATTATCTGTTGTAAATGTTTTCCAAGTGCGCTTCCCTGCTGCCACCTCATGTGCACCTTGGGAATAACAGCTCAGATCAGTTCACCTAGAAAAATACATCAGTTGGCAGTTGTGCGTTATCTATCAATGTTTAATCCAAGTCTATCTAAAAGAAACTTTTAAAACTTGTAAATATAAAAAATTTCTAGTTAGTGCTTGCTACTTCTTTCAACGTTAATTGCAGTGAAAGCAAGAGATATACTTGGTATCATTTCAATCCTCTGAAGTTGGCTGGAACTTGCTCCATAGCACATACAATAATGGTCTCTGTTACATGTGCTTCTCTGCTGACACCTCGTGTTCATTTTGAAAATCATGCCTCAGTACAGTTCCAAAGGAATAGTTTGGTAGAGAACATTGACTATAAACTTTGATTCCAATTTGCCTTTTCTGTAAAGATTTTATATATCCTTAGTGGTTTGTTTTCTGAAAATCTCTCGGTTCATCTTGCTTTTCTCTTTTCTTCCAGCCATACTTTCATAAAGCCTTTAAAAGTGCCCATCATATACCAGGCACTGTGCTAGGAACTCATGTCTCTGCACTCAATGACGTCCATTTCTATGCTTTTATCTTCTCTTTTAACTTCATTTTTTTGTATTTTTCTGAAGCTAGAAACAGGGAGAGACAGTCAGATAGACTCCCACATGCGCCCGACCGAGATCCACTCAGTACGCCCAACAAGGTTGACGCTCTGCCTACCAGGGGTCGATGCTCTGCACCCCCACGTCATCACCCTGTTGTGACCAGAGCCACTCTAGCACCTAGGGAAGAAGGCAAAGAGCCATCCCTAATGCCCGGGCCATCTTTGCTCCAATGGTGCCTTGGCTGCAGGAGGAAAAGAGAGAGACAGAGAGGAAGGAGAAGGGGAGGGGTGGAGAAGCAGATGGGCACTTCTCCTGTGTGCCCTGGCCAGGAATCAAATCCGGGATTTTTGCACGCGAGGCCGACGCTCTACAACTAAGCCAACCAGCCAGGGCTTAACTTCTTTTACATGTATCTACTTCGTGTATTTTAAAATAGAATGTGCTTTGATTTGACAAGTATGTTGAATTTTAATTACTTTTTCATTATATAAAATGTATTCTTATTGCAGTAGTGCACAAAAAATGATCTGAAAAACAACCACAACATATTTTCATACAGATATAACTACAGTTAATATTAGGACATTTTCTTTCCATATTCTTTGTTTACCTATTTTATTTCTCTATGTGTACTCAGGTATATTGGGTGTGTGTACATCTGTGTGCATAGGTGTGAATTGCACATGAGCGTATCTCTCTGTGTCCACAGTGTCTGTTATTTTTGAATATCTGTGTATGTATGCAAATGACTATATATTCATTCATTCAGAAACATTTATTGTATTTCTATTATGTGTCAGGAACTGTGCTCGACATTGGTTGCCTATAGTGAATGAGTCAGACTCACTTTCTGTCTTTATGAATACTACACTGACATGGCATAGAAAGAAAAAAATATATATATACATTAATAAAATAATCATAAATTAAAAGAGCACTGAATTTGGTAGTGCAATATCTTTGGTGTTAATTATAACTTATTGATGAAAGGTTCAGTATATCAGTTTCTCAGAAGGCAGAGCTCAGACATAAGTCAGTTTTTCAGCAATGCATGTTCACAGATGTAAAACTGAGAAAATATAAAAGTTATGAAACAAAGACCATGGGAGGTGTTCTGTGAACAAAAGAACCCAGCTTGTATGTGGTGACCAATGCTCAGATAAATTCTGATGTCCAAGGCTTAGGAGGTCTCTCAGTCTGGACTGCTACCATGGCACAAGAGAAAGTGCATGTTAGGAAAGGGGTCACTGTGTGCTAAAGAATTAGAAATAGTGATTATGCACCTGAATTTAAAGAGCAAAGAAAAGTCTTCTGGTGTTGTCACCACAGCAGACTAGATAATCATTTTATTTTTAATTACTTCTGATTTTTTCTATAAAATTTTTTCCCCAAAAGACAATGGTTTGCTCTCACCAGAGAGCTCAGTAGTAAAAGCATCACACCCATATCCTAATGTCATAGGTTTGCTCCTGGGTCAAGGCACATACAGTAACAGATTGATGTTTCTGACTATCTGTCTGTATTTTTTCCACTTTATCCTGCATCTAACATGAATAAATAAATAAAAGAAAAAATGACAATTGCTTTTTTTTGTTGTTTTTTCAGCTTAAACTGCATATAATAATGAATTATATTTTTCAAAATCTCACCCCAAGAGGAAATAAATGGTAAGGTCTTAAAGTCCCATATTTCCCCATGTATAAGAAGCCTCCTTGTATAAGACGCACCTTAATTTTGGGGCACAAATTTTGAGAAAATGATAACAAATGCGAATAAATGGGAAAAGCAAGTAAAAAATACTACAACCACTGTATAAGACGCACCAAGTTTTCTAACCCCACATTTTTCAAAAAAGATGAGTCTTATACAAGGGGAAATATGGTATACACCCTCCAAATGTCTCTGTGAACATTTCTTTTTTTCCTTTTTTTTTTTTTACGGAGACAGGGAGAGAGTCAGAGAGAGAGAGAGAGAGATATAAACAGACAGACAGAAATGGGCAGAGTTTTAATGAGGGGCCATTTCACAGATCAATCATCAGTTTTTCGTTGTGAGTCATTACATGTTCACTGACTCCTGTCTCATATGTGCCTTGAGAAGGGGGCTACAGCTGAATGAGTGACCGCTAGCTAGAGCCAGCGACCTTGGGAATCAGCTGCTGAACTTTGCTCAAACCACATGAGCCCACATTCAATCTGGCGCCCTTGGGATCTCAAGCCTGGTCCTCTGCATTCCAGTCAAATGCTCTAACCACTGTGCAATCACCTGCTCAGGCTGTGAACTTTTTTTTTTTACTTTCTCTGGATTTTATTTAGTATCCTGGTTCTTAATATAGGTAGAAAGGCTGTGTATATTAAGGTTTTCTTGCCATAAAATATATTCATCACTACATGTTTTCAATAGGCTTCCTTATGTAGTTTTTATTTCTAATAATTTTGAGGTATTTTGCAACTTGAATTGTGATTTTTAGCAGAGGGATTATTTAGGAATAATTTCCTTACCGTCTAAAAGGGATTTTTAGTTAATTTCTATTACTGTTTACTATATTAAATGTAATGACAACAAGAAACATGCTTTATATCATTTCTAAGGTTAGATGTAGTGGAAACTTCCTTGAAAGAACATACAGGATTATCTGTGGTAAATGTTTTCCAAGTGCGCTTCCCTGCCTCCACCTTATGTGCACCTTTGGAATAACAGCTCAGATTAGTTCACCTGGAAAAATACATCTGTTGGGTATTGTGCGTTATCTATCAATGTTGAATCTAAGGCTATCTAAAAGAAACTTTTATGACTTGTAAATATAAGTAAATTCTAGTTACTGCTTGCTACTTCTTTCAATGTTAATTGTAGTGAAAGCAAGAGATATACTTGGTATCATTTCAATCCTCTGAAGTTGGCTGGAACTTCCTCCATAGCACATACAATAATGGTCTTTGTTACATGTGCTTCTCTGCTGACACCTCGTGTGCATCTTGGGAATCACGCCTCATTACTGTTGTAAAGGAATATTTTGATAGACAGCGTTGTCTATAAACTTTGATTCTAATTTGCAGTTTCTGTAAGGATTTTATGTATCCTTAGTAGTTGTTTTCTGAAAATCTCTCCGTTCATCATGTTTTTCTCTTTTCCTTTCAGCCATGCTTTCATAAAGCCTTCGAAAGTGCCCATCATTTACAAGGCACTGTGCTTGAAACTCATGTACATTCACTCAATGACTTCTTTTTCTACGCTTTTAAATTCTGTCTTTTTAACTTTCTTTTTTTCTGTATTTTTCTGAAGCTGGAAACTAGAGAGACAGTCAGACAGACTCCCGCATGCACCCAACCGAGATCCACTCGGCACGCCCACGAGGGGGTGATGTTCTGCCCACCAGGGGCCTATGCTCTGCAACCCCAGGTCCTAGACCTGTTGCAACCAGAGCCACTCTTGCGCCTGGGGCAAAACCAAGGAGCCAATTCCAGCGCCCGGGTTATTTTTGCTTTAATGGAGCCTCTGCTGTGGGAGGGGAAGGGAGAGAGAGAAAGGAAAAAGAGGGGGAGAGGTGGAGAAGCAGGTGGTTGCTTCTCCTGTGTGCTGTGGTTGGGAATCAAACCCGGGACTTTTGCATGCGAGGATGACACTCTAGCACTGTGCCAACCAGCCAGGGGTTAACTTCTTTTATATACATCTACTGTATATAAAATAGGATGTGCTTTGATTTTAAAAGTATGTTAAATTTTAACATCTTTTTTATTATAAAAATGTATTCTTATTGCAGAATTGCAAGAAAAACTATCTCTAAAACAACAACAACAAAATTTCATAGAGATATATCAACTGTTAATATTATGACATTTTCTTTTCCTATTCTTTGTGTACTTCTTATATTTCTCTATGTATATATATTGAGGTAAATTGGGTTTGTGTACATCTGTGTGCATAGATGTGCATTGCACATGAGCATATCTCTCTGTGTCCACAGTGTCTGTTAATTCTGGATATCTGTGTATGTATGCAAATGATTATTTATTCATTCATTCATTCAAGAAACACTTATTGTATTTCTATTATGTGCCAGGCACTGTCCTCAACGCTGGCTGTCTATAGGGAATGAGACAGACTAACTTTCTGTCTTTATGAATACTACACTGTCATGGGGTAGACAAAAAGAAAAATATATACATAATTAAAAAATTGTAATTTTAAGAAGCACTGAATTTGGTAGTGCAATATTTTTGGTGTCAGTTATGATTTATTGTGGCGAGGTTCAGTATATCAGTTTCTTAGAAGGCTGAGCTGAGACATAAGTCTCAGTTTTTCAGCAATGCATGTTCACAGATGTAAAACTGAGAAAATATAGAAGTTATGAAACAAAGACCAAGGGAGGTGTTCTGTGAACAAAAGAACCCAGCTTGAATGTGGTGACCAATGCTCAGATAAATTCTGATGTCCAAGGCTTAGGAGGTCTCTCAGTCTTGACTGCTGCCACGGCACAAGAGAAAGTGCATGTTAGGAAAGGGGTCACTTTGTGCTAAAGAATTGGAAACAGTGATTATTCACCTGAATATAAAGAGCAAAGAGCCTGACCTGTGGTGGCGCAGTGGATAAAGCGTCGACCTGAAAATGCTGAGGTTGCCGGTTCGAAACCCTGGGCTTGCCTGGTGAAGGCACATATGGGAGTTGATGCTTCCAGCTCCTTCCCCCTATCTCTCTCTCTCTCTCTCTCTCTCTCTGTCGGCCTCTGTCTCCTCTCTAAAATAAATAAATAAAATAAAAAATAAAAATTGAAAAAAAATAAATAAAGAGCAAAGAAAAGTCTTCTGGTGTTGTCACCACAGCAGACTAGATAATCATTTTAATTTTAATTAACTCTGATTTTTTTCTAGAAAATTTTGTCCCCAAAAGACAATGGCTTGCTCTCACCAGAAAGCTCAGTATTAAAAGCATCAAACCCATACGCTAATGTCATAGGTTTGCTCCTGGGTCAAGGCAGATACAGTAACAGATTGATATTTCTGACTATCTGTCTGTATTTTCCCCACTTTATCCTGCATCTAACATGAATAAATAAATTTAAAAAAATGACAATGGCTTTTTTGTTGTTGTTTTTGCAGCTTAACCTGAATAGAATAATGAATTATATTTTTCAAAATCTCACCCCAAGAGGAAATAAATGGTAAGATCTTAAAGTCCCATAATTCCCTATGTATAAGAAGCCTCCTTGTATAAGACGCACCTTAATTTTGTGGCACAAGTTTTGAGAAAATGATAACAAATGCGAATAAATGGGAAATGCAAGTAAAAAATACTACAACCACTGTATAAGACGCACCCAGTTTTCTAACCCCACATTTTTCAAAAAAGATGAGTCTTATACAATGGGAAATATGGTATTCACCCTCCAAATGTCTCTGTGAACATTTCTTTTTTTCCTTTTTTTTTATGGAGACAGAGAGAGAGTCTCAGAGAGAGATAGATAGGGACAGACAGACAGAAATGGGCAGAGTTTTAATTATGGGCCATTTCACAGATCAATCATCAGTTTTTCGTTGTGAGCATTACGTGTTCACTGACTCATGTCTCATATTTGCCTTGAGAAGGAGGCTACAGCTGAACGAGTGACCGCTAGCTCGAGCCAGCGACCTTGGGCACAAGCTGCTGAGCTTTGCTCAAACCACATGAGCCCACGCTCAAGTTGGCGCCCTTGGGATCTCAAGCCTGGGTCCTCAGCATTCCAGTCAAATGCTCTAACCACTGCGCAATTGCCTGCTCAGTCTGTGAAAAATTTTTTTTACTTTCTCTGGATTTTATTTAGTATCCTGGTTCTTAATATAGGTAGAAAGGCTGTGTATATTAAGGTTTTCTTGCCATAAAATATATTCATCACTACATTTTTTCAATAGGTTTCCTTATGTAGTTTTTATTTCCAATAATTTTGAGGTATTTTGAAACTTGAATTGTGATTTTTAGTGGGGGGGTTTATTTAGGAATAATTTCCTTACCATCAAAAAAGGGATTTTTAGTTAATTTCTATTACTGTTTACTATATTTAGTGTAATGACAAAAGAAACATGCTTTATATCATTTCTAAGGTTAGAGGTAGTGGAAACTTGCTTGAAAGAACATACAGGATTATCTGTGGTAAATGTTTTCCAAGTGCGCTTCCCTGCCTCCACCTCGTGTGCACCTTTGGAATAACAGCTCAGATCAGTTCACCTGGAAAAATACATCTGTTGGGTGTTGTGCATTATCTATCAATGTTGAATCCAAGGCTATATAAAATAAACTTTTATAACTTGTAAATATAAGTAAATTCTAGTTACTGCTTGCTACTTCTTTCAATGTTAATTGTAGTGAAAGCAAGAGATATACTTGGTATTATTTCAATCCTCTGAAGTTGGCTGGAACTTGCTCCATAGCACATACAATAATGGTCTCTGTTTCAGGTGCTTCTCTGCTGACACCTCGTGTGCATCTTGGGAATCACGCCTCATTACTGGTGCAAAGGAATATTTTGGTATACAGCGTTGTCTATAAACTTTGATTCTAATTTGCAGTTTCTGTAAAGATTTTATGTATTTTTAGTGGTTTGTTTTCTGAAAATCTCTCGGTTCATCTTTTTTTTCTTTTTTTCTTCCAGTCATGCTTTCATAAAGCCTTTGAAAGTGCCCATGATATACTAGGCACTGTGCTAGAAACTCATGTACATTCATTCAATGACTTCCATTTCTACACTTTTAACTTCTGTCATTTTAACTTATTTTTCTGAAACTGGAAACTAGAGAGACAGTCAGACAGACTCCCACATGCGCCCAACCGAGATCCACTCGGCACGCCCACCAGGGGCCGATGCTCTGCAGCCCCGGGTCATAGACCTGTTGCGACCAGAGACACTCTTGCACCTGGGGTAGAAGCCAAGGAGCCATCTCCAGCGCCCAGGTTATCTTTGCTCTAATGGAGCCTCTGCTGCGGGTGGGGAAGGGAGAGACAGAGAGGAAGTAGAGGGGGAGAGGTGGAGAAGCAAGTGGTCGCTTCTCCTGTATGCCATGGCCGGGAATCAAACCCGGGAAGTCTGGACGCGAGGCTGACACTCTAGCACTGTGCCAACCAGCCAGGGCTTAACTTGTTTTATATACATCAACTTCGTGTACTGTAAAATAGGATGCACTTTGATTTGAAATGTATGTTAAATTTCAACACCTTTTTTATTATAAAATATGTATTCTTATTGCAGAATTGCAAGAAAAATGATCTCTAAAACAACAACAACAAATTTTCATAGAGATATATCAACTGTTAATATTATGACATTTTCTTTTCCTATTCTTTGTGTACTTCTTATATTTCTCTATGTATATATACTCAGGTACATTGGGTTAGTGTACATCTGTGTGCATAGGTGTGCATTGCACATGAGCATATCTCTCTGTGTCCACAGTGTCTGTAATTTCTGGATATCTGTGTACGTATGCAAATTATTTATTTATTTATTCATTCATTCATTCAAAAAACACTTATTGTATTTCTAATATGTGCAAGGCACTCTGCTCAAAACTGGCTGTTTATATGGAATGAGACAGACTAACTTTCTGTCTTTATGAATACTACACTGCCATGGGGTAAACAGAAAGAAAAAAATATATACATAAATAAAAAAATCGTAATTTTAAGAAGCACTGAATTTGGTAGTGCAATATTTTTGGTGTCAGTTATGATTTATTGTGGCGAGGTTCAGTATATCATTTCCTCAGAAGGCAGAGCTGAGACATAAGTATAAGTTTTTCAGCAATGCATGTTCTCAGATATAAAACTGAGAAAATATAGAAGTTATGAAACAAAGACCCTGGGAGGTGTTCTGTGAGCAACAGATCCTAGCTTTTATGTGGTGGACAAAGCTCAGGTAAATTCTGATGTCCAAAGCATAGGAGGTCTCTCAGTCTGGACTACTGCCAAGGCACAAGAGAAAGTGCATGTTAGGAAAGGGGTCACTTTGTGCTAAGCAAGTAGAAATGGTGATTCTGCCCCTGAAATCCAAGAGTAAAGAGAATTCTTCAGGTGCTTGCACCACAGCAGATTAGATTATCATTTTATTTTTTAATTTCTCTGTTTTTTTCTAAAAAATTTTCTCCCCAAAAGACAATGGCTTGCTCTCACCAGATAGCTCAGTAGTTAAAGCATCATGCCCATATGCTAATGTCATAGGTTGCTCCTGGGTCAAGACATACACAGATACAGATTGATGTTTCTGACTATCTGTCTGTCTTTTTCCCCCTTTATCTTGCCTCTAAAATAAATACACAAATAAAAGAAAAAATGACAATTGCTTTTTTGTTGTTGTTTTTGCAGCTTAAATTGCATAGAAGAATGAATTATGTTTTTCAAAATCTCACCCCAAGAGGAAATAAATGGTAAGGTTGTAAAGTACCATATTTCCCCATGTATAAGAACCCTCCCTGTATAAGAAGCACCTTAATTTTGGGGCACAAATTGTGAGAAAATGATAACAAATGCCAATAAATGGGAAATGCAAGGAAAAAAATACTACAACCACTGTATCAGACGCACCAAGTTTTCTATTCCCACATTTTTGAAAAGATATGAGTCTTATACATGGGGAAATATGGTATACACTCTCCAAATGTATCTGTGAACATTTTGTTTTCTTTTTCTTTTTTTTTACAGAGACAGGGAGAGAGTCAGAGGGAGGGTTAGATAGGGACAGACAGACAGAAATGGAGAAAGTGTTTATTATGTGCCAGGACACAGATCAATCATCAGTTTTTTGTTGTGACCCCTTACATGTTCATTGACTCCTGTCTCATATGTGACTTGACCAGGGGGCTACAACTGATCGAGTGACCAATTGCTTGAGCCATTGACCTTGGGCTTAAGCTGGTGAGCTTTGCTAAGATCATATGAGCTCATGGTAAAGCTGGCACCCTTGGGATCGCAAACCTGGGTCCTCCGCATTCCAGTCGAATGCTTTAACCACTGCCCTATTGCCTGATCAGGCTGTGAACTTTTTTTTTTTTTACTTTCTCTGGATTTTATTTAGTATTCTGGTTCTTAATATAGGTGGAAAGGCTGTGTATTTTAAGGTTTTCTTGCCATAAAATATATTCATCAGTACCTTTTTCCATAGGTTTTTTTTTTAGTTTATATTTTCATTAATTTTAAGGTGTTTTACAACTTGAATTGTGATTTTGAGGGGGGGTTTATCTAGGAGTGAATTTCTTTACCTTCAAAAAAGGGATTTTTAGTTAATTTCTATTACTGTTTACTATATTTAGTGTAATGACAACAATAAACATGCTTTATATAATTTCTAATGTTAGAGGTAGTTGAAACTTGCTTGAAAGAACATACAGGATTATCTGCGGTAACTGTTTCCCTAGCGCACTTCCCTGCTGCCACCTCGTGTACACCTTGGGAATAACAACTCAGATCAGTTCACCTAGAAAAATATATCAGTTGGGTTTGGTGAATAATCTATCAATGTTCAATCCAAGGCTATCTAAAAGAAACTTTTATAACTTGTAAATATAAGGAATTTCTAGTTAGTCCTTGCTACTTCTTTCAACATTAATTGTAGTGAAAGAAAGAGATATACTTAGTGTCATTTCAATCCTCTGAAGTTGGCTGGAATTTGCTCCATAGCACATACAGTAATGGTCTCTGTTACATGTGCTTCTCTGCTGCTACCTCCTGTGCATTTTGAAAATCATGCCTCAGTACAGGTCCAAAGGAATAGTTTGGTAGAGAGCATTGTCTATAAACTTTGATTCCAATTTGCCTTTTCTGTAAAGATTTTATATATCCTTAGTGGTTTGTTTTCTGAATATCTCTTGGTTCATCTTGTTTTTCTCCTTTCCTTCCAGCCATGTTTTCATAAAGCTTTTGAAAGTGCCCATCATATACCAGGCAATGTGCTAGGAACTCATGTCTCTGCACTCAATGACTTCCATTGCTACACTTTAACCTCTGTCTTTTTAACTTTTTTTTGTATTTTTCAGAATCTAGAAACAGGGAGAGACAGTCAGACATACTCTCACATGCGCCCGACCGAGATCCACTCGGTATGCCCACCAACGGCGACACTCTGCCCACCAGGAGTCGATGCTCTGCACCCCCGGAACATCGCCCTGGTGTGACCAGAGCCAGTCTAGCGCTTGGGGCAGAAGCCAAGGAGCAATCCCCAGTGCCTGGGCCATCTTTGCTCCAATGGTGACTTGGCTGCAGGAGGGGAAGAGAGAGACAGAGAGGAAGGAGAGAGGGAGGGGTGGAGAAGCAGATGGGTGCTTCTCCTGTGTGCCCTGGCCAGGAATCAAACCCGGGACTTCAGCACGCAAGGCCGACGCTCTACCACTGAGCGAACCAGCCAGGGCTTAACTTCTTTTATATGTATCTACTTCGTGTATTGTAAAATAGGATGTGCTTTGATTTGACAAGTATGTTGCATTTTAACAGATTTTTCATTATATAAAATGTATTCTAATTGTAGTAGTGCACGAAAAATGATCTCAAAAACAACCACAACAAATTTTTATACAGATATATCTACAGTTAATATTAGGACATTTTCTTTCCATATTCTTTGTGTACCTATTTTATTTCTCTATGTATATATACTCAGGTCCATTGGGTGTGTGTACATCTGTGTGCATAGATGTCATTACACATGATCTTATCTCTCTGTGTCCACAGTGTCTGTTATTTGTGGATATCTGTGTATGTATGTAAATGACTATGTATTCATTCATTCAGGAAACATTTATTGTATTTCTATTATGTGCCAGGCACTATGATTGACATTGGTTGCCTATAGTGAATATGTCAGACTCACTTCATGTCTTTATAAATACTACACTGTCATGGCGTAAACAGAAAAAATATATATACATAAATAAAATAATCGTAAATTAAACGAGCACTGAATTTGGTAGTGCAATATCTTTGGTGTCAGTTATGACTTATTGAGGCAAGGTTCAGTATATCAGTTTCTCAGAATGCAGAGCTGAGCTTGGATTTTCAGCAATGCATGTTTTCAGATATAAAACTGAGAAAATATAGAAGTTATGAAACAAAGACCCTGGGTGGTGTTCTGTGAGCAATAGAACCTAGCTTTTATGTGGTGACCAATGCTCAGATAAATTTGATGTCCAAAGCTTAGGAGGTCTCTCAGTCTGGACTGCTGCCATGGCACCAGAGATAGTGCATGTTTAGGAAAGGTGTCACTTTGTGCTAAAGAATTAGAAATAGTGATTATGCACCTGAATTTAAAGAGCAAAGAAAAGTCTTCTGGTGTTGTCACCACAGCAGACTAATTTATCATTTTATTATTTAATTTCCTCTGGTTTTCTCTAGTAAGTTTTTTCCCCAAAAATCAATGGCTTGCTCTCACCAGATAGCTCAGTAGTTAAAGCAAAACACCCATATGCTAATGTCATAGGTTTGCTCCTGGGTCAAGGCATATACAGAAACAGATTGATGTTTCTGACTATCTGTCTGTTTCCCTGCCCACTTCCTTCCTCTACCATTAATAATTAAATAAAAGAAAGAATGACAATGGCTTTTGTTTTTGTTTTTGCAGCTTATATTGCATAGAGGAATGAATTATGTTTTTAAAATCTCACCACAAAAAAAAATAGGTAGTAGAGTTGTAAAGTACCATATTTCCCCATGCATAACCTGTCTCCCTGTAGAAGACACACCTTCATTTTTGGGCACATAATTTGAGAAAATGATAACAAATGGGAAGAAACAGAAAATTCAAGTAAAAAATACTACAACCACTGTATGAGACGCACCCTGTTTTCAAACCACACATTTTTCAAAAAAGATGAGTCTTAAACGAGGGGTAATATGATATACACCCGCCGAATGTCTCTGTGAACATTTGATTTCTTTCTTTCTTTTTTTTTTTTTCATAGACAGGGAGAGTGTCAGAGAGAGGGATAGATAGGGACACACAGACAGGAACGTAAAGAGTTTTTTTTATTATGTTCCAGGTCACAGATCAATCATCAGTTATTTGTTGTGTCAACTTAGTTGTTCCTTGACTGGTTTATCATTGTGCCTTGACCAGGGATCTACAGCTACTGAGTGACCTCTTGCTCGAATAGTGAGCCCATTGGGCTAAAGCTGGTGAGCTTTGCTCAAACCAGATAATCCCACGCTCAAATTGGCGACCTTGGGATTTCAAATCTGGGTCCTTTGCATTCCAGTCAAATGCTCTATCCACTGAGTCATTGCCTGCTCAGGCTGTGACAAGTTTTTTCTTTTACTTTCTCTGGATTTTGTTTAGTATCCTGTTTCATAGTATTGGTGGAAAGGCTTTGTATTTTATGGGTTTTTTGCACTAAAATATATTCATCACAACATTTTTTCATAGGTTTTCTTATGTAGTTTTTCTTTCCATTAAGTTTAAAGTATTTTGTAACTTGAATTTTGATTTTGAGTGGGGTTATTTAGGACTGAATTTCTTAACTTAAAAAAGGAAGGGTTTTTCAGTTAGCTTTTAGTTCTGATTTCTATAGTACGTGTAATGACAACAAGAAACATGCTTTATATGATTTCAAAGGTTTGAAGTAGTTGAAACTTGCTTGAAAGTATATACAGGATTGCCTGTGGAAAATGTTTTCCAAATACGCTTCTCTGCTGCCATCTCGTGTTCAACTTGGGAATAACAGCTCAGAGCAGATCACCTGGAAAAATACAAAAGTTGGGTGCTGTGCGTTATCTATCAATGTTGAAACCAAGACTATTTAGAAGATAATTTATAACTTGTAAATATAAGGAATTTCTAGTTACTCTTTGCTACTTGTTTCAACTTTAACTCTAGTGAAAGCAATAGACATACCTGATATAATTTCAATCCTCTGAAGTTTGCTGAAATTTACTGCATAGCACATACAATAATGGTTGCTCTTACATGTACTTCTCTGCTGCCACCTCGTGTGCATCTTGGGAATCAAGCCTTAGTACAGATCCAAAGGTTAGGAATGGTAGTGAAGATTGTCTAAAAATGTTGATTTCAAATTGCTATTTCTGTAAATCTTTTGTGTATTCTTAGTGATTTCATTTCTGGGAATTTATCAGTTCATTTTGTTTTTTTTTTCTTTCCTTCCAGCAATGCTTTCATAAGATTTTTTCAATGTCCCTATCATATATCAGGCACTGTGCTAGAAACCACATGAGTGTTGCTGCACTAAATGTCTTTCCATTCTACTATTTTTACTTCTGTCTTTTGAACTCCTTTATTTAAATCTTCTTAATGTATTGTAAAATAGGATGTGCTTTGATTTGACAAGTATATTCAATTTCACTACATTTTTATTTTATTTTATTATATTTATTTATTTTTGTATTTTTCTGAAGCTGGAAATGGGGAGAGACAGTCAGACAGACTCCCACATGCGCCCGACCGGGATCCACCCAGCAAGCCCAACAGGGGCGATGCTCTGCCCACCAGTGGGCGATGCTCTGCCCCTCTGGGGTGTTGCTCTGCCACGACCAGAGCCACTCTAGTGCCTGGAGCAGAGGACAAGGAGCCAACACCTGCGTCCAGGCCATATATGCTCCAATGGAGCCTTGGCTGAGGGAGGGGAAGAGAGAGACAGAGAGGAAGGAAGGGGAGTGGAGAAGCAAATGGGTGATTCTCCTAAGTGCCCTGGCCAGGAATCGAACCCAGTTCCCCCACATGCCAGGCCGACGTTCTACCACTGAGCCAACCCGCCAGGGCCTGACTACTTTTTTATTATAAAACTGTATTTTTATTGCAAGTGCAAAAAATTATAAGAAAAGGCAACAACAAATTTTCATACAGAGATATCTACTGTTAATATTATGACATTATCTTTCCATATTCTTAGTGTACCTATTATATTTCTCTATCTACACATTCTAAGGTACATTGGGTGTGCATGAATCTGTGTGCATAGATATGCATTGCACATGAGCATATCTGTCTGTGTCCACAGTGTCTATCATTTTTGGATACCTGTCTATGCATGCAAATTACTATTTATACTTTCATTCATTAAAAAATTATTGTATTTTTATTATGTGCCAGGCACTGTGCTCGACACTGGTTGCCTATAATGAAAGAGACAGAATAACTTTCTCTCTCTGTGAATAATAGACTGTCATGCTGAAAACAAAGGAAGAAAATATATACATAAATAAAATAATTATAAGTTGTGACAAGCACTGGATATGGTAGTGCAATGTCTTTTTCCCAGGTTTCATTGATCAAGGCGACGTTCAGTATATCAGTTTCTAAAAAGGCAGAGCTGAGACATAAGTCTCACTTCTTCAGCAATGCATGTTCTCAGCTATAAAACTGAGAAAATTCTCAAGTGCTGAAACAAAGACCCTGGGAGGCTTTGTGTTACCAAAAGAACCTGGCTTGTAAGTGGTGACCCAGGCTCAGATAAATTCTGATGTCCAAAGCTTAGGAGGTCTCTCAGTCTGGACTGCTGCAACAGCACAAGAAAAATGTGCATGTTAGGAAAGAAGTCACACCGTGGTAAACAATCAGAAATATTGTTTATGCCCCTGATTGTCATAAGCAAAGAACAGTCTTCTGGTGTTGAAACAACAGCAGCCTAGATTATTATTTTCCTTTTTAATTACCTCAGTTTTCTTCAGTAATTATTTCCCCCTAAAGACAATGGCTTGCTATTACCAGAGAGCTGAGTAGATAGAGCATCACACCCATACACTAATGTAATAGGTTTGGATCTGGGTCTAGGCACATACAGAAACACATTGATGTTTCTGACTATCTGTCTGTCTGTTTTCCCCCCTCTTCCTCCCTCTAACATTAAGAAGTAAATGAAAGAAAAATGACAATTGCTTTTTTTGTTGTTTTTGCAGCTTAAATTGTGTAGAGGAATGAATTATGTTTTTCAAAATCTTACCCCAAAATGAAATAAGTGGTAAGGTTGTAAAGTACCTTATTTCCTCATGTAAAGTAGCCTCCCTGTATAAGAAGCACCTTAATCTTGGGGCACAAAATTTGAGAAAATGATAACAAATGCGAAGAAACAGGAAATGCAAGTAAAAATTCAACAACAACTGTATAAGATGCACCCAGTTTTCAAACCCCACATTTTAAAAAATGATGAGTTTTATAAATAGGAAAATATGGATAGAACCTCCAAATGTCTCTGTGAACATTTCTTTCTTTCTATTTTCTTTCTTTTTTACAGAGACATAGAGAGAGTCAGAGAGAGGGATAGATAGGGACAGACAGACAGAAATGGAGAAAGTTTTTATTATGTTCCATGTCACAGATCAATCATCAGTTTTTCGTTGGGACACCTTAGTTGTTCATTGACTACTCTCTCATATGTGCCTTGACCAGGGGGCTATAGCTGAACAAGTGAACCCTTGCTCGAGCCAGCGACCTTGGGCTCAGCTGTTGAGCTTTGCTAAAACAAGATGAGCCCACAATCAAGCTGACAACCTAGGTATCTCAAAACTAGGTAATGCATTCCAGTCAAATGCTCTACCCACTGTGCCACTGCCTTGTCACTCTGTGAACTTTTTTTTTTTTACATTCCCTGGATTTTATTTAGAATCCTGGTTCTTAGTATGGGTGGAAAGACCATGTATTTTAAGGATTTTTTCCCCTAAAATATATTCATCACTAAAATTTTCCATAGATTTTTTTATGTATTCTTTATTTTCATTAATTTTAAAGTATTTTGTAACTTGAATTGTGAGTTTGAGGTGGGGTTATTTAGGATTGAATTTCTTAACTTAAAAAAGAAAGGGTTTTGGCCCTGGCCAGTTGGCTCAGTAGTAGAGCATCAGCCTGGCATGCAGAAGTCCTGGGTTTGATTCCCGGCAGAACACACATGAGACGCGCCCATATGCTTCTCGAACCGTCCTCCTCTCCTTTCTCTCTGTCTCTCTCTTCCCCTCCTGCAGCCAAGGCTCCATTGGAGCAAAGATGGCCCGAGCACAGGGGATGTCTCCTTGGCCTCTGCCCCAGGTGCTAGTGTGCTCTGGTTGCAACAGAGTGATGCCCCAGAGTGGCAGAGCATCGCCCCCTGGTGGGCAGAGCATCGCCCTCGGGTGGGCGTGCCGGGTGGATCCCGTTTGGGCACATGCGGGAGTCTGTCTGACTCCCTCTCCCCACTTCCAGCTGCATAAAAATTAAAAAATATATATATATATATATATATATATATATATATATATATATATATATATATGTGAAAAAAATAAAAAAGAAAGGGTTTTTTAGTTAGTTTCTATGAATGATTACTAGAGTAAGTATAATGACAACAAGAAATATGCTTTATATGATTTCAAAGGTTAGAGGTATTTGAAACTTGCTTGAAAGAACATACAGGATTATCTGTGGAAAATGTTTTTCAAGAGCGCTTCCCTGCTGCCACCTCATGTGCACCTTGGAAATAACAGCTCAGAGCAGTTCACCTGGAAAAACACATCAGTTGGGTGTTGTGCGTTATCTATCAATGTTGAATCAAAGGCTATCTAGAAGATACTTTCATAACTTGTAAATATAAGGGAATTCTAGTTACTGTTTGCTACCTGTTTCAATGTTAACTGTAGTGTAAGCAAAAGATACACTTCATATCATTTCAATCTTCTGAAGTTTGCTGGAACTTGCTCCATAGCACGTAAAATATTGGTCTCTGTTACATGAGCTTCTCTGCTGCCACCACGTTTGCATCTTGGGAATCATGCTTCAGTTCTGGTCCAAAGGAAAGGTTTGGTAGATAAGATAGTCTACAACCATTGATTCCAATTAGCCGCTCCTGTGAAGTATTTCTGTATCCTTAGTGGATTTTTTTCTGGGAATCTATCATTTCATCTTGTTTTACTTTTTTCCATAATATACCAGGTCTTTGGTAAGAACTCATGTCTCTGCATTCAGTCCCTTCCCATTATACTATTTTTACATATGTCTTTGGAACTTTTTTTTTTAAATCTACTTATTGTATTGTAAATTATGATGTGCTTTGATTTGACAAGTATTTAGAATTTTAAGAGCTTTTTAGTATAAAAACGGTATTCTTATTGCAGAAATGCAAAAAAAAGATAAGAAAAACAAAACAGCAAATTTTCATACATAGATATCAACTGTTAACTTTAGCCATTTTCTTCCAATATTCTTTGTATACCAATTATATTTCTCTATGTATATGTAATGTACTCAGGTACATTGGGTGCATGTACCCAATGTGTGCATAGATGTGCATTGCTCATGAGCATAACTCTCTGTTTCAATAGTGTCTGTCATTTGTGGATATTTGTGTATGTATGCAAATGAATATTTATTCACTCTTCCAGTAAAAACTTATTGAATTTTCATTATATGCCAGGAATTGTGCTTGACACTGGTTGCCAATAATGAATTGGAGAGACTCACTTTCTGTCTTTATGGATATTACACTGTCATGGAGTAGAAAGAGAAAGGAAAAAATATACATAAAAAATTATAAGTTGTGACAAACACTGGATTTGGTAGTGCAATACTTTTGGTCCCAGTTGTGATTGATCGTGGCATGGTTAAGTATATCAGTTTCTCGGAAGGCAAAGCTGAAACATAAGTCTCGGTTCTTCAAGAATGCGTGATCTCAGCTATAAAACTGAGAACATTTACAAGTGATGAAACAAATAACCTGGGAGGTGTTCTGTCACCAAAATACCTAAATTGTAAGTGCTGACCAGTCTCAGATAAATTCTAAAAACCAAAGCTTTGGAGGTTTCTCAGTCTGGACTGCTGCCACAGCACAAGAAAATGTGCGCGTTATGAAAGGTGTGAATTCGTGCTCAACAATCAGAAATACTGATTGTATACGCCCCTGAGTGACAAGAGCCCAGGAAAGTCTTCTGATGTTGTCACCACAGCAGACTAGATTATTATTTTATTTTTTATTTTCCTCAGGTTGTCTCTAGTAATTTTGTCCCCGTAGAGACAATAGCTTGCTTACACCAGAGATCTCACTAGTTAGTGCATCACACTCATACTGTAATGTCATAAGATTGGTCCCAGTTCAAGGCACATACAGAAACAGATTGATGTTTCTGACTATCTGTCTGTCTTTTTTCCCCCACTTCCTCTCTCTAACATTAAAAATTAAATAAAGAAAAAATGACAATGGCTAGTTTTTTTATGTTTTCATAGCTTAAATTACATAGAAGAATGAATTATGTTTTTCCAAATCTCTCCACAAGAGGAAATAGGTAGTAAGTTTGTAAAGTACCATATTTCCCCATTCATAATATGCCTCCCTGTAGAAGACGCACCTTGATTTTAAGGCACAAAATTTGAGAAAATGATAACAAATTCAAAGAAACAGGAAATGCCAGTAAAATATACTACAACCACTATATAAGACGCACCCAGTTTTCAAACCCCACATTTTTCAAAAAAGATGAGTCTTAAACAAGGGCAAATATGGTATACACCCGCCGAATGTCTCTGTGAACCCTTTCTTCCTTTCTTTCTTTCTTTCTTTCTTTCTTTCTTTCTTTTTTTCTTTCTTTCTTTCTTTCTTTCTTGCTTCCTTTCTTTCTTTTTTGTCTTTTCTTTTTTACAGAGACAGTGAGAGAGTCAGAGAGAGGGATAGATAGGGACACACAGACAGGAAAGTAAAGAGTTTTTTTTATTATGTGCCAGGTCACAGATCAATCATCAGTTTTTTGTTGTGACAGCTTAGTTGCTCAATGACTGCTCTCTCATTGTGCCTTACACAGGGAACTACAGCTGACCCAGTAACCTCTTGCTGGAGCCAGTGAGGCCATTGGGCTAAAGCTGGTGAGCTTTGCTTAAACCAGATAAGCCCACGCTCAAGCTGGTGACCTTGGGATCTCAAACCTGGGTCCTCCGCATTCCAGTCAAATGCTCTATCCACCGTGCCAACACCTCCTCAGGCTGTGAAAATTTTTATCTTTTACTTTCTTTGGATTTTGTTTACTATCCTGTTTCATGGGATGGCTGGTAACGTTATGTATTTTAAGGTTTTTTTCCACGAAAATGTATTCACCACAATATTTTTCCATAGGTTTTCTTATGTAGATTTTATTTCCATTAAGTTTAAATAATTTTGTAACTTGAATTTTGATTTTGTGTAGGTGTTATTTAGGAGTGAATTTCTTAACTAAAAAAAGGAAGAGTTTTTTACTTAGTGTTTATTCCTAATTTCTAGAGTAAGTGTAATGACAAGAAGAAACATGTTTTATATCATTTCAAAGGTTTGAGGTACTTGAAACTTGCTTGAAATAAAATACAGGATTACCTGTGGGAAAATATTTTCCAAGTGCACTTCTCTGCTGCCAACCCGTGTTCACGTTGTGAATAACAGCTCAGAGCAGTTCACCTGAAAAAACACAGCAGTTGGGAGTTGTGCTTTATCTATCAATGTTGAAACCAAGACTATTTAGAAGATACTTTTATAACTTGTAAATACAAGGAATTTCCAGTTACTGTTTGCTACTCGTTTCAACGTTAACTCTAGTGAAAGCAATAGACATATTTGATATTATTTCAATCCTCTGAAGTTGGCTGAAACTTGCTGCATAGCACATACAATAATGGTCTCTGTTACATGTGCTTCTCTGCTGCCACCTCGTGTGCATCTTGGGAATCACGTCTCAGAACAGATCCAAAGGAAAGAAATAGTATATAGGTTTGTCTACAAATGTTGATTCCAATTTGCCGGTTCTGTAAATATTTTGTGTATTCTTAGTGATTTGATTTCTGGGAATCTATCGGTTCATCTTGTTTTTCTTCTTTCCTTCCAGCAATGCTTTCATAAAGCCCTTGAATGTTCCCATCATATACCAGGCACTGTGCTAGGAACTCTATGTGTAGTTGGTGCACTCGATGCCCTCCCATTCTACTATTTTTACTTCTGCTTTTGGACTCCGTTATTTAAATCTTCTTAATGTATTGTAAAATAAGATGTGCTTTGATTTGAAAAGTATGTGAATGTAACTGCTTTTTTATTATAAAAACTGTATTCTTATTGCAGAAGTGCAAGAAAAAATGAATAGAACACAAAACAACAAATATTCATGCAGAGATAACTACTGTTAATATTATGACATTATCTTTCCAAATTCTTAGTGTACCTATTATATTTATATATCTATACATACTAAGGTACATTGGATGTGCATACATCTGTGTGTAAAAATGTGCATTGAATATGAGCATATCTCTCTGGGTCCACAGTTTCTATCATTTGGAGATACCTGTGTATGCATGCAAATTACTATTTCTTCTTTCATTCACTAAAAAGCTTTTTGTGTTTTTATTATGTTCCAGGCACTGAGCTCTACACTGGTTGCCTAAAGTGAAAGAGACAGATGGTCTATATGAATAATACACAGCCATGCTGTAGACAGAGGAAGAAAATTATACATAAATAAAATAATTATAAGATGTGATAAGCACTGGATATAGTAATGCAATGTCTTGTTCCTATTTTTCATTGATTGTGGCGATGGTCAGTATATCAGTTTATCAAAAGGAAGAGCTGAGACCTGAGTCTGAGGTCTTCAGCAATGCGTGTTCTCAGCTATAAAACAGAGAAAATTCTCAAGCGCTGAAACAAAGACCCTGGGATGTGTTTTGTAAGCAAAAGAACCTAGCTTGTAAGTGGTGACCCAGGCTCAGATAAATTCTGATGTCCAAAGCTTAGGAGGTCTCTCAGTCTGGACTGCTGCAACAGCACAAGAAAAAAGTGCATGTTAAAAAAGGGGTCACATCGTGGAAAACAATCTGAAATATTTTTTATGCCCCTAACAGTCAAGAGAAAAAAGTCTTCTGGTGTTGTCACCACAGCAGACTAGATTATTGTTTTCTTTTTAATTACCTCAGTTTTTCTCTAGTAATTTTTCTCCCTAGATACAATGGCTTGATATCACCAGAGAGCTCAGTAGATAGAGCATCACACACATACACTAATGTCATAGCTTTGGTCCTTGGTCTAGGCACATACAGAAACACATTGATGTTTCTGACTATCTGTGTGTCTGTTTTCTGCCCTAATTCTCACTCTAACATTAATAACTCAATAAAAGAAAAATGACAATGGCTTTTTTTGGTTTTTCTGCAGCTTAAATTGTGTGGAGGAAGGAATTATTTTTTTCAAAATCTCACTCCAAGAGGAAATAAGTGGTAACGTTGTAAAGTACCATATCTTCCCATGTATAAGTAGCCTCCATCTATAAGTAGCACCTTAATTTTGAGGCACAAAATTTGAGAAAATGATAACAAATGCGAAGAAACAGGAAATGCAAGTAAAAATACAACAACCACTGTATACGATGCACCCAGTTTTCAAACCCCACATTTTTAAAAATAATGAGTTTTATATAGAGGAAAATATGGATAGAAACTACAAATGTCTCTGTGAACATTTCTTTCTTTCCTTTTTTTCTTTTGTCCAGAGTCATAGAGAGAGTGAGAAAGGGGGATAGATAGGGACAGACAGACAAGAATGGAGAAAATTTTTTATTATGTGCCAGGTCACAGATCAATCATCTTTTTTTCGTAAGGACACCTTAGTTGTTCATTGACTGCTCTCTCATATGTGCCTTGACCAGGGGGCTACAGCTGACTGAGTGACCCCTTCCTTGAGCCAGCGACATTGGGATCAAGCTGTTGAGCTTTGCTAAAACGAGATGAGCCCACGCTCAAGCTGGTGAATTTGGGATCTCAAATCTGGGTACTGCGCATTCCAGTCAAATGCTCTACCCACTGCACCACTGCCTTGTCAGTCTGTGAATATTTTGTTTTTTTTACATTCTCTGGATTTTATTTAGTATCCTGGTTCTTAGTATGGTTGGAAAGGCTGTGTATTTTAAGGTTTTATTCCTCTAAAATATATTCATCACTACATTTTTTATAGATTTTCTTATGTAGTTTTCTTTTCATTAATTTTAAGGCATTTTGCAACTTGAATTGTGATTTTGAGGGGTGTTATTTAGGAGTGAATTTCATTACCTTAAAAAAAGGGATTTTAGAAAATTTCTAATACTGTTTAGTATATTAAGTGTAATGACGACCAGAAACATGCTTTATATCATTTCTAAGGCTAGAGGTAGTTGAAACTTGCTTGAAAGAACATACAGGATTATCTGTGGAAAATGTTTTCCAACAGCGCTTCCCTGCTGCCACCTCGTGTGCACCTTGGAAATAACAGCTAAGAGCAGTTCACCTGGAAAAACACATCAGATGGGTGTTGTGCGTTATCTATCAATGTTGAATTGAAGGCTATCTAGAAGATACTTTCATAACTTGTAAATATAAGGGAATTCTAGTTACTGTTTGCTACCTGTTTCAATGTTAACTGTAGTGTAAGCAAGAGATACACTTCATATCATTTCAATCTTCTGAAGTTTGCTGGAACTTGCTCCATAGCACATAAAATATTGGTCTCTGTTATATGTGCTTCTCTGCTGCCACCTCGTTTGCATCTTGGGAATCATGCTTTGCTACAGGTCCAAAGGAAAGGTTCGGTGGATAAGTTTGTCTACAACCATTGATTCCAATTAGCCGCTTCTGTGAAGTATTTCTGTATTTTTAGTGGGTTTTTTTCTGGGAATCTATCGTTTCATCTTCTTTTACTTTTTTCCTTCCAGCCATGCTTTCATAAAGCTTTTGAAAGTGCCCTTCATATACCAGGCACTGTGCTAAGAATTCATGTCCTTGCCTTCAGTCACTTCCCATTCTACTATTTTTACATCTGTCTGTTGAACTTTTTTAATTTAAATCTACTTAATGTATTGTAAATTCTGATGTGCTTTGATTTGACAAGTATTTAGAATTTTAACAGCTTTTTAGTATAAAAATGGTATTATTATTGCAGAAATGCAAAAAAAATGATAAGAAAAATAAAACAACAAATTTTCATACATAGATATCAACTGTTAACTTTAGCCATTTTCTTTCCATATTCTGTGTGTACCAATTATATTACTCTATGTATATGTACACAGGTATATTAGGTGCATGTACCCAATGTGTGCATAGATGTGCATTGCACATGAGCATACCTCTCTGATTTAAGTGTCTGTCATTTGTGGATATTTGTGTACCTATGCAAATGAATATTTAGTCACTCTTCCAGTAAAAACTTATTGAATTTTCATTATATGCCAGGCATTGTGCTTGACACTGTTTGCCATAGTGAATGAGAGAGACTCACTTTCTGTCTTTATGGATATTACACTGTCATGGAGTAGAAAGAGGAAGGAAAAAATATACATAAAGGAATTATAAGTTGTGACAAACACTGGATTTGGTAGTGCAATAACTTTGGTCCCAGTTGTGATTGATCGTGGCATGGTTAAGTATATCAGTTTCTCGGAAGACAAAGCTGAGACATAAGTCTCGGTTCTTCAGGAATGCGTGATCTCAGCTATAAAACTGAGAACATTTACAAGTGATGCAACTAATAACCTTGGAGGTGTTCTGTGACCAAAAGAACCTAAATTGTAAGTGCTGACCAGGCTCAGATATATTCTGAAAACCAAAGCTTTGGAGGTTTCTCAGTCTGGACTGCTGCCAGGGCACAAGAAAAAGTGCGCGTTAGGAAAGGTGTGAATTCCTGCTTAACAATCAGAAATACTGATTGTATACGCCCCTGACTGACAAGAGCCTAGGAAAGTCTTCTGATGTTGTCACCACAGCAAATTGGTTATTATTTTATATTTTATTTGCCTCAGGTTGTCTCTAGTAATTTTGTCCCCCTAGAGACAATGGCTTGCTTACACCAGAGAGCTCACTAGTTAGAGCATCACACTCATACAGTTATGTCATAAGATTGGTCCCTGTTCAAAGCACATAAAGAAACAGATTGTTGTTTCTGACTATCTGTCTGTCTTTTTCCTTCCACTTCCTCTCTCTAACATTAAAAATTAAATAAAAGAAAAAAATACAATGGCTATTTTTTTGTTGTTTTCGCACCTTAAGTTGCATAGAAGAATGAATTATGTTTTTCCAAATCTCTCCACAAGAGAAAATAGGTAGTAAGTTTGTAAAGTACCATATTTCCCCATGCATAATATGCCTCCCTGTAGAAGACGCACCTTGATTTTGGGGCACCAAATTTGAGAAAATGATAACAAATGCGAAGAAACTGGAAATGCAAGTAAAATATACTACAATCACTGTATAAGACGCACCCAGTATTCAAACCCAACATTTTTCAAAAAAGATGAGTCTTAAAGGAGGGCAAATATGGTATACACCCGCCGAATGTCTCTGTGAACCCTTCCTTTCTTTCTTTCTTTCTTTCTTTCTTTCTTTCTTTCTTTCTTTCTTTTTTTCTTTCTTTCTTTTTTTGTCTTTTCTTTTTTACAGAGACAGTGAGAGAGTCAGAGAGAGGGATAAATAGGGCAAACAGACAGGAAGGTCAAAAGTATTTTTTTTTATTATGTGCCAGGTCACAGGTCAATCATCAGTTTTATGTTGTGACATCTTAGTTGCTCATTGACTGCTCTCTCATTGTGCCTTAAACAGGGAACTACAGCTGACCCAGTAACCTCTTGCTCAAGCCAGTGAGCCCATTGGCCTAAAGCTGGTGATCTTTGCTTAAACCAGATAAGCCCACGCTCAAGCTGGCAACCTTGGGATCTCAAACCTGGGTCCTCCGCATTCCAGTCAAATGCTCTATCCACCGCGCCACCACCTCCTCAGGCTGTGAAAATTTTTATCTTTTACTTTCTCTGGATTTTGTTTAGTATCCTGTTTCATAGGATGGCTAGTAACGTTGTGTATTTTAAGGTTTTTTTCCACTACAATGTATTCATCACAACATTTTTCTATAGGTTTTCTTATGTAGATTTTATTTCCATTAAGTTTAAAGTATTTTGTAACTTGAATTTTGATTTTGAGTGGGGGTTATTTAGGAGTGAATTTCTTAACTTAAAAAAGGAAGAGTTTTTTAGTTAGTTTTTATTACTGATTTCTAGAGTAAGTGTAATGACAAGAAGAAACATGTTTTATATCATTTCAAAGGTTTGAGGTACTTGAAACTTGCTTGAAAGAAAATACAGGATTGTCTGTGGGAAATGTTTTCCAAGTGCACTTCTCTGCTGCCACCTTGTGTTCACCTTGGGAATAACAGCTCAGAGCAGTTCACCTGAAAAAAACACAGCAGTTGGGAGTTGTGCTTTATCTATCAATGTTGAAACCAAGACTATTTAGAAAATACTTTTATAACTTGTAAATACAAGGAATTTCCAGTTACTGTTTGCTACTCGTTTCAACGTTAACTCTAGTGAAAGCAATAAACATATTTGATATTATTTCAATCCTCTGAAGTTGGCTGAAACTTGCTGCATAGCACATACAATAATGGTCTCTGTTACATGTGCTTCTCTGCTGCCACCTCGTGTGCATCTTGGGAATCACGTCTCAGAACAGATCCAAAGGAAAGAAATAGTAGATAGGTTTGTCTACAAATGTTGATTCCAATTTGCCGGTTCTGTAAATATTTTGTGTATTCTTAGTGATTTGATTTCTGGGAATCTATCAGTTCATCTTGTTTTTCTTTTTTCCATCCAGCAATGCTTTCATAAAGCTCTTGAATGTTGCCATCATATACCAGGCACTGTGCTAGGAACTCTATGAGTAGCTGGTGCACTCAATGTCTTCCCATTCTACTGTTTTTACTTCTGCTTTTGGACTCCTTTATTTGAATCTTCTTAATGTATTGTAAAATAAGATGTGCTTTGATTTGAAAAGTATGTGAATGTAACTGCTTTTTTATTATAAAAACTGTATTCTTATTGCAGAAGTGCAAGAAAAAATGAATAGAATACAAAACAACAAATTTTTATGCAGATATAACTACTGTTAATATTATGACATTATCTTTCCACACTCTTAGTTTACCTATTATATTCCTATATCTATACGTATTAAGGTACATTGGGTGTGCATACATCTGTGTGTATGGATGTGCATTGCATATGAGCATATCTCTCTGGGTCCACAGTTTCTATCATTTGGGGATACCTGTGTATGTATGCAAATTACTATTTCTTCTTTCATTCACTAAATAGCTTTTTGTGTTTTTATTATGTCCCAGGCACTGAGCTCTACACTGGTTGCCTAAAGTGAAAGAGTCAGATGGACTATATGATTAATACACAGCCATGCTGTAGACAGAGGAAGAAAAATATACATAAATAAAATAATTATTAGATGTGATAAGCACTGGATATATTAGTGCAATGTCTTGTTCCTAGTTTCCATTGATCGTGGCGATGTTCAGTATATCAGTTTCTCGAAAGGAAAAGCTGAGACCTAAGACTCAGGTCTTCAGCAATGCGTGTTCTCGGCTATAAAATTGAGAAAATTATCAAGCGCTGAAACAAAGACCATGGGAGGTGTTTTGTGAGCAAAAGAACCTAGCTTGTAAGTGGAGACCCAGGCTCAGATAAATTGCAATGTCCAATACTTAGGAGGTCTCTCAATCTGGACTGCTGCAACAGCACAAGAAAAAAGTGCGTGTTAAAAAAAGGGTCACATCGTGGTAAACAATCAGAAACATTTTTTATGCCCCTAACAGTCAAGAGCAAAGAAAACTCTTCTGGCATTGTCACAACAGCAGACTAGATTATTGTTTTCTTTTTAATTACCTCAGTTTTTCTCTAGTAATTTTTCTCCCTAGATGCAATGGCTTGATATCACCAGAGAGCTCAGTAGATAGAGCATAACACACATACACTAATTTCATAGCTTTGGTCCTTGCTCTAGGCACATACAGAAACACATTGATGTTTCTGACTATCTGTGTGTCTGTTTTCACCCCTCATTCTCACTCTAACATTAATAACTCAGTAAAAGAAAAATGACAATTCCTTTTTCTGTATTTTTTTTTCAGCTTAAATTGCGTAGAGAAATGAATTATTTTTTTCAAAATCTCACTCCAAGAGGAAATAAGTGGTAACGTAGTAAAGTACCATATCTCCCCATGTAAAAGTAGCCTCCCTCTATAAGTAGCACCTTAATTTGGGGGCACAAAATTTGAGAAAATGATAACCAATGCGAAGAAACAGGAAATGCAAGTAAAAATACAACAACCACTGTATATGATGCACCCAGGTTTCAAACCCCACATTTTAAAAATTGAAGAGTTTTATTTATAGGAAAATATGGATAGAAACTCCAAATGTCTCTGTGAACATTTCTTTCTTTCCTTTTTTTCTTTTTTCCAGAGTCATAGAGAGAGAGAGAAAGGGAGATAGATAGGGACAGACAGACAAGAATGGAGAAAATTTTTTATTATGTGCCAGGTCACAGATCAATCATCTTTTTTTCATAAGGACACCTTAGTTGTTCATTGACTGCTCTCTCATATGTGCCTTGACCAGGGGGCTACAGCTGACCGAGTGACCCCTTGCTCGAGCCAGCGACATTGGGATCAAGCTGTTGAGCTTTGCTAAAACGAGATGAGCCCACGCTTGAGCTGGCGAATTTGGGATCTCAAACCTGGGTACTGCGCATTCCAGTCAAATGCTCTACCCACTGCGCAACTGCCTTGTCAGTCTGTGAACATTTTGTTTCTTTTACATTCTCTGGATTTTATTTAGTATCCTGGTTCTTAGTATGGGTGGAAAGGCTGTGAATTTTAAGGTTTTATTCCTCTAAAATATATTCATCACTACATTTTTTATAGATTTTCTAATGTAGTTTTTTATTTTCATTAATTTTAAGGTATTTTGCAACTTGAATTGTGATTTTGAGGGGTGTTATTTAAGAGTGAATTTCATTACCTTAAAAAAGGGATTTTAGTTAATTTCTATTACTGTTTATTATATTAAGTGTAATGATGACCAGAAACATGCTTTATATCATATCTAAGGTTAGAGGTAGTTGAAACTTGCTTGAAAGAACATACAGGATTATCTCTGGAAAATGTTTTCCAAGAGCGCTTCCCTGCTGCCACCTCATGTGCACCTTGGAAATAACAGCTAAGAGCAGTTCACCTGGAAAAACACAGCAGTTGGGTGTTGTGCGTTATCTATCAATGTTGAATCGAAGGCTATCTAGAAGATACTTTCATAAGGGAATTCTAGTTACTGTTTGCTACCTGTTTCAATGTTAACTGTAGTGTAAGCAAGAGATACACTTCATATCATTTTAATCTTCTGAAGTTTGCTGGAACTTGCTCCATAGCACATAAAATATTGGTCTCTGTTACATGTGCTTCTCTGCTACCACCTCATTTGCATCTTGGGAATCATGCTTCAGTTCAGGTCCAAAGGAAAGTTTTGGTAGGTAAGATTGTCTACAACCATTGATTCCAATTAGCCGCTCCTGTGAAGTATTTCTGTATCCTTAGTGCGTTTTTTTCTGGGAATCTCTCGTTTCATCTTGTTTTACTTTTTTCCTTCCAGCCATGCTTTCATAAAGCTTTTGAAAATGCCCTTCATATACCAGGCACTGTGCTACGAACTCATGTCCCTGCCTTCAGTCACTTCCCATTCTACTCTTTTTACATGTGTCTTTTGAACTTCTTTAATTCAAATCTACTTAATGTATTGTAAATTATGATATGCTTTGATTTGACAATTATTTAGAATTTTAAGAGCTTTTTAGTATAAAAACGGTATTCTTATTGCAGAAATTCAAAAAAAAGATAAGTGAAACAAAACAACAAATTTTCATACATAGATATCAACTGTTAACTTTAGCCATTTTCTTTCCATATTCTTTGTGTACCAATTATATTTCTCTATGTATATGTACTCAGGTACATTGGGTGCGTGTACCCAAAGTGTGCATAGATGTGCATTGCACATGAGCATACCTCTCTGTTTCAATAGTGTCTGTCATTTGTGGATATTTGTGTACCTATGCAAATGAATATTTAGTCACTCTTCCAGTAAAAACTTATTGAATTTTCATTATATGCCAGGCTTGTGCTCGACACTGGTTTCCATAGTGAATGGGAGAGACTCACTTTCTGTCTTTATGCATATTACACTGTCATGGAGTAGAAAGAGGAAAAAATATATACATAAAAAATTATAAGTTGTGACAAACACTGGATTTGGTAGTGCAATAACTTTGGTCCCAGTTGTGATTGATCGTGGCATGGTTAAGTATATCAGTTTCTCGGAAGACAAAGCTGAGACATAAGTCTCGGTTCTTCAGGAATGCGTGATCTCAGCTATAAAACTGAGAACATTTACAAGTAATGAAACAAATAACCTGGGAGGTGAACTGTCACCAAAAGAACCTAAATTGTAAGTGCTGACCAGGCTCAGATAAATTCTGAAAACCAAAGCTTAGGAGGTTTCTCAGTCTGGACTGCTGCCACGGCACAAGAAAAAGTGCATGTTAGGAAAGGTGTGAATTCGTGCTCAACAATCAGAAATACTGATTGTATATTTTCCTGACTGACAAGAGCCTAGAAAAGTCTTCTGATGTTGTCACCACAGCAGACTAGATTATTATTTTATTTTTTATTTGCCTCAGGTTGTCTCTAGTAATTTTGTCCCCCTAGAGACAATGGCTTGCTTACACCAGAGAGCTCACTAGTTAGTGCATCACACTCATACAGGTATGTCATAGGATTGGTCCCGGTTCAAGGCACATACAGAAACAGATTGATGTTTCTGACTATCTGTCTGTGTTTTTCCTCCCACTTCCTCTCTCTAAGATTAAAAATTAAATAAAAGAAAAAATGACAATGGCTATTTTTTTGTTGTTTTTGCAGCTTAAATTGCATAGAAGAATGAATTATGTTTTTCCAAATCTCTCCACAAGAGAAAATAGGTAGTAAGTTTGTAAAGTACCATATTTCCCCATTCATAATATGCCTCCCTGTAGAAGACGCACCTTGATTTTGGGGCACAAAATATGAGAAAATGATAACAAATGCAAAGAAACAGGAAATGCAAGTAAAATATACTATATGTTTAAGACACACCCAGTTTTCAAACCCCACATTTTTCAAAAAAGATGAGTCTTAAACGACGGCATAGATGATTAACACCCGCCAAATGTCTCTGTAAACCCTTTCCTTCTTTCTTTCTTTCTTTCTTTCTTTCTTTCTTTCTTTCTTTCTTTCTTTTTTCTTTCTATCTTCTTTCTTTCTTTTTTTGTCTCTTCTTTATTACAGAGACAGTGAGAGAGTCAGAGAGAGGGATACATAGGGCAAACAGACAGGAAGGTAAAGAGGTTTTTTTAATTATGTGCCAGGTCACAGATCAATCATCAGTTTTATGTTGTGACATCTTAGTTGCTCAATGACTGCTCTCTCATTGTGCCTTACACAGGGAACTACAGCTGACCGAGTAAACTCTTTCTCGAGCCAGTGAGTGCATTGGGCTAAAGCTGTTGATTTTTGCTTAAACCAGATAAGCCCACGCTCAAGCTGGCGACCTTGGGATCTCAAACCTGGGTCCTCCGCATTCCAGTCAAATGCTTTATCCACCGCGCCACCACCTCCTCAGGCTGTGAAAATTTTTATCTTTTACTTTCTCTGGATTTTGGATTTTGTTTAGTATCCTGTTTCATAGGATGCGTGGTAACTGTGTATTTTAAGGATTTTTTCCACGAAAATGTATTCATCACAACATTTTTCCATAGGTTTACTTACGTAGATTTTATTGCCATTAAGTTTAAAGTATTTTGTAACTTAAATTTGGATTTTGTGTAGGGGTTATTAAGGAGTGAATTTCTTAACTTAAAAAAGGAAGAGCTTTTTAGTATTTATTACTGATTTCTAGAATAAGTGTAATGACAAGAAGAAACATGCTTTATATCATTTCAAAGGTTTGAGGTAGTTGAAACTTGCTTGAAAGAAAATACAGGATTGTCTGTGGGAAGTGTTTTCCAAGTGCGCTTCTCTGCTGCGAACTCATGTTCACATTGGGAATAAGAGCTCAGAGCAGTTCACCTGAAAAAACACAGCAGTTGGGAGTTGTGCTTTATCTATCAATGTTGAAACCAGGACTTTTTAGAAGATATTTTTATAACTTGTAAATACAAGGAATTTCCAGTTACAGTTTGCTACTCGTTTAAACGTTAACTCTAGTGAAAGCAATAGACATATTTGATATTATTTTGATCCTCTGAAGTTGGCTGAAACTTGCTGCATAGCACATGCTATAATGGTCTCTGTTACATGTGCTTCTCTGCTGCCACCTCGTGTGCATCTTGGGAATCACGCCTCAGAACAGATCCAAAGGAAACAAATAGTAGAGAGGATTGTCTACAAACGTTGATTCCAATTTGCCGGTTCTGTAAATATTTTGTGTATTCTTAGTGATTTGATTTCTGGGAATCTATCAGTTCAACTTCTTTTTCTTCTTTCCTTCCAGCAATGCTTTCATAAAGCCTTTGAATGATCCTATCATATACCAGGCACTGTGCTAAGAACTGTATGAGTATTTGGTGCACTCAATGTCTTCCCATTCTACTATTTTTACTTCTGCTTTTGGACTCCTTTATTTAAATCTTCTTAATGTATTGTAAAATATGATGTCCTTTGATTTGAAAAGTGTGTTAAATGTAACTGCTTTTTTATTATAAAAATGGTATTCTTATTGGAGAAGTGCAAGAAAAAATGAATAGAATACAAAACAACAAATTTTCATCCAGAGATAACAACAGTTAATATTATGACATTATCTTTCTATATTATTAGTGTACCTATTATATTTCTATATCTCTATGTACTAAGGTACATTGGGTGTGTATACATCTGTGTGTATAGATGTGCATTGCATATGAGGATATCTCTTGGGTCCACAATTTCTATCATTTGTGGAAACCTGTGTATGCATGCAAATTACTATTTATTCTTTCATTCATTAAACACTTATTGTATTTCTATTATGTTCCAGGCACTGTGATCTAAACTAGTTGCCTATAGTGAAAGAGACAAACTGTCTATATAAATAATACACTGTCATGCTGTAGACAGAGGAAGAAAAATGTACATAAATAAAATAATTATAAGTGGTGACAAGCACTGGATATAATAGTGCAATGTCTTGTTCCCAGTTTTCATTGATCATGGCGATGTTCACTATATCAGTTTCTCGAAAGGCAGAGCTGAGACCTAAGTCTCAGTTCTTCAGCAATGCGTGTTCTCAGCTATAAAACTGAGAATATTCTCAAGTGCAGAAACAAAAACCCTGGCAATTGTTCTGTGAGCAAAAGAACCTAGCTTGTAAGTGGTGACCCAGGCTCAGATAAATTCTGATGTCCAAAGCTTAGGAGGTCTCTCAGTCTGGACTGCTGCAACAGCACAAGAAAAAAGTGCATGTTAGGAAACGGGTCACATCGTGATAAACAATCAGAAATATTTTTTATGCCCCTAACAGTCAAGAGCATAGAAAAGTCTTCTGGTGTTGTCACCACTGGAGACTAGATTATAGTTTTATTTTTAATTACTTCAGTTTTTCTCTAGTAATTTTTTCTTCTAAATACAATGGCTTGCTATCACCAGAGAGCTCAGGATATAGAGCATCACACACATACACTAATGTCATCCCTTTTGTCTTTGGTCTAGGCATATACAGAAACAAATTGATGTTTCTGACTATCTGTGTGTCCGTTTTCCCCTCCACTTCCTCCCTCTAAAATTAATAACTAAATAAAAGAAAAATGACAATAGCTTTTCTTTGGTGTTTTTTCACCTTAAATTGCTGAGAGGAATAAATTATTCTTTTCTAAATCTCACCCCAAGAGAAAATAAGTAGTAAGGCTGTTAACTACCATACATCCCCATGTATAATTAGCCTTGCTCTAAAAATAGTACCTTAATTTAGGGGCACAAAATTTGAGATAATGATAAAAAATGCGAAGAAACAGAAAATGCAAGTAAAAATACAACAACCACTGTATAAGATGCACCCAGGTTTCAAACCCTACATTTCTAAAAATCATGAGTTTTATAAATAGGAAATTATGGATAGAAACTCCAAATGTCTCTGTGAACATTTCTTTCTTTCTTTTTTTTTCTTTTTTCCAGAGTCATAGAGAGAGTGAGAGAGAGGGATAGATAGGGACAGACAGACAAGAATGGAGAAAATTTTTTATTATATGCCAGGTCACAGATCAATCATCAATTATTCATAAGGACACCTTAGTTGTTCATTGACTGCTCTCTCATATGTGCCTTGACCAGGGGGCTACAGCTGACTGAGTGACCCCTTGCTTGAGCCAGCAACATTGGGATCAAGCTGTAGAGCTTTGCTAAAACGAGATGAGCCCACGCTTAAGCTGGCAAATTTGGGATCTCAAATCTGGGTACTGTGCATTCCAGTCAAATGCTCTACCCACTGCACCACTGCCTTGTCAGTCTGTGAACATTTTGTTTCTTTTACATTCTCTGGATTTTATTTAGTATCCTGGTTTTTAGTATGGGTAGAAAGGCTGTGAATTTTAAGGTTTTATTCCTCTAAAATATATTCATCACTACATTTTTTATAGATTTTCATATGTAGTTTTTATTTTCATTAATTTTAAGGCATTTTGCAACTGGAATTGCGGTTTTGTGGGGGTGGTTATTTAGGAGTGAGTTTCATTACCTTAAAAAAAGGGATTTTAGTTAATTTCTATTACTGTCTAGTATATTAAATGTAATGACACCAAGAAACATGCTTTATATCATTTCTAAGGTTAGACGTAGTTAAAACTTGCTTGATAGAACATACAGGATTATCTGTGGAAAATGTTTTCCAAGAGCGCTTCTTTGCTGCCACCTCGTGTGCACCTTGGAAATAACAGCTCAGAGCAGGTCACCTGGAAAAACACAGCAGTTGGGTGTTGTGCGTTATCTATCAATGTTGAATCAAAGGCTATCTAGAAGATACTTTCATAATTTGTAAATATGAGGGAGTTCTAGTTACTGTTTGCTACCTGTTTCAATGTTAACTGTAGTGTAAGCAAGAGATACAGTTCATATCATTTCAATCTTCTGAAGTTTGCTGGAACTTGCTTCATAGCACATAAAATATTGGTCTCTGTTACATGTGCTTGTCTGCTACCACCTCGTTTGCATCTTGGGAATCATGCTTCAGTACATGTCCAAAGGAAAGTTTTGGTAGATAAGATTGTCTACAACCATTGATTCCAATTAGCCGCTTCTGTGAAGTATTTCTGTATTTTTAGTGGCATGTTCTCTGGGAATCTATTGTTTCATCTTGTTTTTCTTTTTTTCTTCCAGCCATGCTTTCATAAAGCCTTTGAAAGTGCCCTTCATATACCAGGCACTGTGCTAAGAACTCATGTCCCTGCACTCAGTCACTTCCCATTCTACTATTTTTACATCTGTCTTTTGAAATTCTTTTATTTAAATCTACTTAATGTATTGTAAATTATGATGTGCTTTGATTTCAAAAGTATATAGCATTTTAACAGCTTTTTATTATAAAATTGGTATTCTTATTGCAGAAATGCAAAAAAATGATAATGAAAACAAAACAACAAATTTTCATACATAGATATCAGCTGTAAACTTTAGCCATTTTCTTTCCATATTCTTTGTGTACCAATTATATTTCCCTATGTATATGTACTCAGGTACATTGGGTGCGTGTACCTAATGTGTGCATAGATGTGCATCGCACATGAGCATACCTCTCTGTTTCAATAGTGTCAGTAATTTGTGGATATTTGTGTACATATGCAAATGAATATTTAGTCACTCTTCCAGTAAAAACTCTTTGAATTTTCATTATGTGCCAGGCACTGTGCTCGACACTGGTTGCCAGTAGTGAATGGGAGAGTCGCACTTTCTGTCTTTATGGATATTACACTGTCATGGTGTAGAAAGAGGAAGTAAAAAATATACATAAAAAAATTATATAAGTTGTGACAAACACTGGATTTGGTAAAGCAATACTTTGGTCAAAGTTGTGATTTATCATGGCATGGTTAAGAATATCAGTTTCTCGGAAGACAGACCTGAGACATAAATCTCGGTTCTTCAGGAATGCATTCTCAACTATAGAACTTAGAAAAATTACAAGCATTGCAAGAAATACCGTGGGAGGTGTTCTGTGACCAAAAGAACCTAAATTTTAAGTGCTGACCAGGCTCAGATAAATTCTGAAAACCAAAGCTTAGGAGGTTTCTCAGTCTGGACTGCTGCCATGGCACAAGAAAAGTGCATGTTAGGAAAGGTGTGAATTCAAGCTCAACAATCAGAAATACTGATTGTATATGCCCCTGACTGACAAGAGCCAAGAAAAGTCTTCTGATGTTGTCACCACAGCAGACTAGATTTTTATTTTATTTTTTATTTTCCTCAGGTTTTCTCTAGTAATTTTTTCCCCTAGAGACAATTGCTTGTGTACACCAGAGAGCTCACTAGTTAGAGCATCACACTCACACAATAATGTCATAGAATTGGTCCCAGTTCAAGGCACATACAGAAACTGATGGATGTTTCTGAATGTCTATCTTTTTCCTCCCACTTCCTCTCTCTAACATTAAAAATTAAATAAAATAAAAAATGACAATGGCTATTTTTGGTTGTTTTTGCGCCTTAAATTGCATAGAAGAATGAATTATATTTTTCAAAATCTCACCACAAGAGAACATAGGTAGTAAGGTTGTAAAGTACCATATTTCCCCATGCATAATATGCCTCCCTGTAGAAGACGCACCTTCATTTTGGGCACAAAATTTGAGAAAATAATAACAAATGCGAAGAAACAGGAAAAGCAAGTAAAATATACTACAGCCACTGTATAAGACTCACTCAGTTTTCAAATTCCACATTTTTCAAAAAAGGTGAGTTCTAAACGAGGGCAAATATGGTATACACCCATGGAATATCTCTGTGAACCCTTCATTTCTTTCTTTCTTTTCTTTTTTTTCTTTTTTTTTTAATAGAAACAGTGAGAGAGTAGACGGATAGATAGAGACAAACAGACAGCAAAGGTAAAGAGATTTTTTTATTATTATTATGTGCCAGGTCACAAATCAATCATCAGTTTTATGTTGTGACACTTTAGTTGCTCATTGACTGCTTTCTCATTGTGCCTTGACCAGGGAACTACAGCTGACCGAGTAACCTCTTGCTCGAGCCAGTGAGCCCATTGGGCTAAAGCTGGTGAGCTTTGCTTAAACCAGATAAGCCCATGCTCCAGCTGTCAACCTTGGGATCTCAAACTTGGGTCCTCCGCATTCCAGTCAAATGCTCTATCCACCGCGCCACCGCCTCGTCAGGCTGTGAAAATTTTTATCTTTTACTTTCTCTGGATTTTGTTTAGTATTCTGTTTCATAGTATGGGTGGTAACGTTGTGTATTTTAAATTTTTTTTTCCACTAAAATGTATTCATTACAACATTTTTCCATAGGTTTCCTTATGTAGTATTTATTTTCATTAGGTTTAAAGTATTTTGTAACTTGAATTTCGATTTTGAGCAGTGGTTATTTAGGAGTGAATTTCCTAACTTAAAAAAGGTAGGGTTTTATAGTTAGTTTTTATTACTGATTTCTAGAGTAAGTGTAATGAAAACAAGATACATGCTTTATATCATTTCAAAGGATTGAGGTAGTTGAAACTTGCTTGCAGGAATATAAAGGATTGTCTGTGGGGAATGTTTTCCAAGTGCGCTTCTCTGCTGCCACTCGTGTTCACCTTGGGAATAACAGCTCAGAGCAGTTCACCTGAAAAAACACAGCAGTTGGGAGTTGTGCTTTATCTATCAATGTTGAAACCAAGACTATTTAGAAGGTACTTTTATAACTTGTAAATATAAGAAATTTCCTGTTACTGTTTGCTACTCGTTTCAACATTAACTCTAGTGAAAACAATAGACATATTTAATATTATTTCAATCCTCTGAAGTTGGCAAAATGTTGCTGCATAGCACATACAATAATGGTCTCTGTTACATGTGCTTCTCTGCTGCCACCTCGTGTGCATCTTCAGAATCACGCCTCAGAACAGATCCAAAAGAAAGAAATATTAGAGAGGATTGTCCTCAAAAGTTGATTCCGATTTGCCGGTTCTGTAAATGTTTTGTGTATTCTTAGTGATTTGATTTCTGGGAATCTATCGGTTCACCTTGCTATTCTTCTTTCCTTCAAGTAATGCTTTCATAATGCCTTTGAATGTTCCCATCATATAACAGGCACTGTGCTAGAAACTCTATGATTAGTTGGTGCACTCAATGTCTTCCAATTCTACTATTTTTACTTCTGCTTTTGGACTCCTTTATTTAAATCTTCATAATGTATTGTAAAATAAGATGTGCTTTCATTTGAAAAGTATGTGAATGTAACTGCTTTTTTATTATAAAAACTGTATTCTTATTGCAGAAGTGCAAGAAAAAATGAATAGAATACAAAACAGCAAATTTTCATCCAGAGATAACTACTGTTAATATTATGACATTATCTTTCCATATTCTTAGTGTACCTATTATATTTCTATATCTATACGTACTAAGGTACATTGGGTGTGCATACATCTGTGTGTATAGATGTGCATTGCATATGAGCATATCTCTCTCTCTGGGTTTACAGTTTCTATCATTTGTGGATACCTGTGTATGCATGCAAATTACTATTTATTCTTTCATTCATTAAACACTTATTGTATTTCTATTATGTTCCAGGCACTGTGCTTTACACTGGTTGCCATAGTGAAAGACACAGACTGTCTATATGAATAATACATTGTCATGCTGTAGACAGAGAAAGAAAAATGTACATAAATAAAATAATTATAAGTTGTGACAAGCACTGGATATAGTAGTGCAATGTCTTGTTATCAGTTTTCATTGATCTTGGAGATATTCAGTATATCAGTTTCTCAAAAGTCAGAGCTGAAACCTAAGTCTCAGATCTTCAGCAATGTGTGTTCTCAGCTATAAAACTGAGAAAATTCTCAAGCGCTGAAACAAAGACCCTGGGAAGTGTTCTGTGTGCAAAAGAACCTAGCTTGTAAGTGGTGACCCAGGCTCAGATAAATTCTGATGTCCAAAGCTTAGGAGGTCTCTCAGTCTGGACTGCTGCAACAGCAGAAGAAAAAAGTGCATGTTAGCAAAGAGATCACATTGTGGTAAACAATCAGAAATATTTTTTATGCCCCTAACAGTCAAGAGCAAAGAAAAGTCTTCTGGTGTTCTCACCACAGCAGACTAGATTATTGTTTTCTTTTTAATTACCTCAGGTTTTCTCTAGTAATTTTCCCCCTATATACAATGGCTTGTTATCACCAGAGAGCTCTGTAGATAGAGCATCACACACACACTCTAATGTCATAGGTTTGGTCCTTGGTCTAGGCACATAAAGGAACACATTGATGTTTCTGACTGTTTGTCTGTTTTCCTCCCTTCTTCCTCCCTCTAACATTAATAACTAAATAAAAGAAAAATGAAAAAACTTTTCTTTGGTGTTTTTTCAGCTTAAATTGATTAGAGGAATGAATTATTTTTTTCAAAATCTCACCCCAACAGGAAATACGTGGTAAGGTTGTAAAGTAACATATCTCCCCATGTATAAGTAGCCTCCCTCTATAAGTAGCACCTTAATTTGGGGGCACAAAATTTGAGAAAATGATAACAAATGTGAAGAAACAGAAAATGCAAGTAAAAATACAACAACCACTGTATAAGATGCACCAAGGTTTCAAACCCCACATTTTTAAAAATGATGAGTTTTATACATAGGAATATATGGATAGAAACTCCAAATGTCTCTGTGAACATTTCTTTCTTTCCTTTTTTTCTTTTTTCCAAAGTCATAGAGAGAGTGATAGAGTGGGACAGATAGGGACAGACAGACAACAATGGAGATAATTTTTTTATTATGTGCCAGGTCACAGATCAATCATAATTTTTTTTTAAGGACACCTTAGTTGTTCATTGACTGCTCTCTCATATGTGCCTTGACCAGGGGGCTACAGCTGACTGAGTGACCCTTTGCTCGAGCCATCAACATTGGGATCAAGCTGTTGAGCTTTGCTAAAAAGAGATAAGCCCATGCTTGATCTGGCAAATATGGGATCTCAAATCTGGGTACTGCGCATTCCAGTCAAATGCTCTACCCACTGCACCACTGCCTTGTCAGTCTGTGAACATTTTGTTTCCTTTACATTCTCTGAATTTTATTTAATATCCTGGTTCTTAGTATGGGTGGAAAGGCTGTGTATTTTAAGGTTTTATTCCTCTAAAATATATTCATCACTATATTTTTTATAGATTTTCTTATGTAGGTTTTATTTTCATTAATTTTTAGTTATTTTGCAGCTTGAATTGTCATTTTGAGGGGGTTTATTCAGGAGTAATTTTTTACCTTTAAAAAATGAGATTTTAGTTAATTTCTATTACTGTTTATTATATTAAGTATAATGATGACAAGAAACATGCTTTATATCATCTAAGATTAGAGGTAGTTGAAACTTGCTTGAAACAATATACAGGATTATCTGTGGAAAATGTTTTCCAAGAGCACTTCCCTGTTGCCACCTCGAGTGCCCTTTGGAAATAACAGCTCAGAGCAGTTCACCTGGAAAACACAGCAGTTGTTGTTGTGCATTACCTATCAATGTTGAATCGAAGGCTATCTAGAAGATACTTTCATAACTTGTAAATATAAGGGAATTCTATTTACTGTTTGCTACCTGTTTCAATGTTAACTGTATTGTAAGCAAGAGATACAGTTCATATAATTTCAATCTTCTGAAGTTTACTGGAACTTGGTCCATAGCACATACAATATTGGTCTCTGTTACATGTGCTTCTCTGCTGCCACCTCGTTTGCATCTTGGGAATCAAACTTCAGTATAAGTCCAAAGAAAAATTTTGGTAGATAAGGTTGTCTACAACCATTGATTCCAATTAGTTGCTTCTGTGATATTTTTCTGTATCCTTAGATGTTTTTTTTCTGGGAATCTATCGTTTCATCCTGTTTGTTTTGTTTTGTTTTTTGCTTTCAGCCATGCTTTCTTAAAGCCTTTGAAAGTGCCCTTCACATACCAGAGACTGTGCTAAGAGCTCATGTCCCTGCACTCAGTCACTTCCCATTCTACTATTTTTACATCTGTCTTTTGAAATTCTTTTATTTAAATCTACTTAATGTATTGTAAATAATGATGTGCTTTGATTTGACAAGTATTTCGAATTTTAAAAGATTTTTAGTATAAAAACAGTATTCTTATTGCAGAAATGCAAAGAAAATGATAAGAAAAACAAAACAACAAATTTTCATACATAGATATCAACTGTTAACTTTAGCCATTTTCTTTCCATATTCTTTGTGTTCCAATTATATTTGTCTATGTATATGTACTCAGGTACATTGGGTGCATGTACCTAATGTGTGCATAGATGTGCATCGCATGTGAGCATACCTCTCTGATTTAAGTGTCTGTCATTTGTGGATATTTGTGTACATATGCAAATGAATATTTATTCACTCTTTTAGTAAAAACTTATTCAATTTTTAGTACATTCCAGGCACTGTGCTCGACACTGTTTTCCAGTAGTGAATGGGACAGACTCACTTTCTGTCTTTTTGGATATTACACTGTCATAAAGTAGAAAGACGATGGAAAAATATACATTAAAAAATTATAAGTTGTGAGAAACACTGGATTTGGTAGTGCAATACCTTTGGTCCCAGGTGTGATTGATCGTGGATGGTTAAGTATATCATTTTCTCGGAAGGCAGAACTGAGACATAAGTCTCGGTTCTTCAGGAATGCGTGTTCTCAGCTATAAAACTGAGAACACTTACAAGTGATGAAACAAATACCCTGGGAGGTGTTCTGTGACCAAAAGAACCTAACTTGTAATTACAGACCTAGGCTCAGATAAATTCTGAAAACAAAAGCTTAGGAGGTTTCTCAGTCTGGACTGCTGCCAGGGCACAAGAAAAAGTGCACGTTAGGAAAGGTGTGAATTCGTGCTCAACAATCAGAAATACTGATTGTATATGTCCCTGACTGTCAAGAGCCTAGAAAATCTTCTGGTGTTGTCACCACAGCAAACTAGATTATTATTTTATTTTTTATTTGCCTCAGGTTTTCTCTAGTAATTTTGTCCCCCTAGAGACAACGGCTTTCTTACACCAGAGATCTCACTATTAAGAGCATCACACTCATACAGTAATGTCATAGGATTGGTCCTGGTTCAAGGCACATACAGAAACAGATTGATGTTTCTGACTATCTGTCTGTCTTTTTCCCCCCACTTCCTCTCTCTAACATCAAAAATTAAATAAAAGATAAAATGACAATGGCTATTTTTTTGTTGTGTTCGCAGCTTAAATTGCATAGAAGAATAAATTATGTTTTTCAAAATCTCACCACAAAAGAAAATAGGTAGTAAGGTTGTAAAGTACCATATTTCCCCATGCATAATATGCCTCACTGTAGAAGAGGCACCTTCATTTTTGGGCACAAAATTTGAGAAAATGATAACAAATACGAAGAAATAGGAAATGCAAGTAAAATATACTACAACCACTGTATAAGATGCACCCAATTTTCAAAACCCACATTTTTCAAAAAAGTTTAGTCTTAAACAAGGGCAAAGATGATATACACTCGCTGAATGTCTCTATGAACCTTTTATTTCTTTCTTTCTTTTCTTTTCTTTTTTTTTACAGAGACAGTGAGCGAGTCAGAGTAAGGGATAGATAGGGACACACAGACAGGAAGGTAAATAGTATTTTTTTTATTATGTGCCAGTTCACAGATCAATCATCAGTTTTTTGTTGTGACGCCTTAGTTGCTCATTGACTGCTCCCTCATTGTGCCTTGACCAGGGAACTACAGCTGATCGAGTAACCTCTTTTTCAAGCCAGTGAGCCCATTGGGCTAAAGCTAGTGAGATTTACTCAAACCAAATAAGCCCACACTCAAGCTGGCGACCTTGGGATCTCTACCTGGGTCCTCCGCATTCCAGTCAAATGCTCTATCCACCCTGCCACCGCCTCTTCAGGCTGTGAAAATTTTTATCTTTTACTTTCTCTGGATTTTGGATTTTGTTTAGTATCCTGTTTCATAGTATGGGTGGAAACGTTGTGTATTTTAAGGTTTTTTTACACTAAAATATATTCATCACAACATTTTTCCATAGGTTTTCTTATGTAAATTTATTTCCATTAAGTTTAAAGTATTTTGTAACTTGAATTTTGATTTTGAGTAGAGGTTATTTAGGAGTGAATTTCTTAAATTAGGAAGGATTTTTTAGTTAGTTTTTATTACTGATTTCTAGAGTAAGAGTAATATCAAGAAGAAACATGCTTTATATCATTTCAGAGGTTTGAGGTAGTTGAAACTTGCTTGAAAGAAAATACAGGATTGTCTGTGGGAAATGTTTTCCAAGTGCGCTTGTCTGCTGCCAGCTCCTGTTCACTTTGGGAATAACAGCTCATATCAGGTCACCTGAAAAAACACAGCAGTTGAGAGTTGTGCTTTATCTATCAATGTTGAAACCAAGACTATTTAATAGATACTTTTATAACTTGTAAATACAAGGAATTTCCAGTTACTGTTTGCTACTCGTTTCAACATTAACTCTAGTGAAAACAATAGACATATTTGATATTATTTCAATCCTCTGAAGTTGGCTGAAACTTGCTGCATAGCACATACAATAATGGTCTCTGTTACATGTGCTTCTCTGCTGCCACCTCGTGTGCATCTTGGGAATCAAGCCTCAGTACAGATCCAAAGAAAAGAAATAGTAGAGAGGATGTCTACACACGTTGATTCCAATTTGTTGGATCTGTCAATTTTTTGTGTATTCTTAGTGATTTGATTTCTGGGAATCTATCGATTCATCTCGTTTTTCTTCTTTCCTTCCAGCAATGCTATCATAAAGCCTTTTAATGTTCCCATTATATACCAGGCACTGTGCTAGGAAATACATGAGTAGTTGGTGCATTAATGTCTTCTGATTCTCTATTTTTACTTCTGCTTTTGGGCTCTTTTATTTAAATCTTCTTAATGTATTGTAAAATAAGATGTGCTTTGATTTGAAAAGTATGTTGAATGTAGCTGCTTTTTTATTATAAAAACTCTATTCTTATTAAAGAAATGCAAGAAAAAATGAATAGAAAACAAAACAAATTTTTATACAGAGATAACTACTTTTATTATTATGACATTATATTTCCATATTCTTAGTGTACCTATTATATTTCTATATCTATACGTACTAAGGTACATTGGGTGTGCATACATCTGTGTGTATGGATGTGCATTGCATATGAGCATATCTCTCTGTGTCCACAGTTTTTTTCATTTGTGGATACCTGTGTATGCATGCAAATTACTATTTATTCTTTCATTCATTAAACACTTAATTTATTTCTATTATGTTCCAGGAACTGTGCTCTACACTGGTTACCACTGTATAAGACACATGCATTTTTCTAACCTAACATTTTTCAGAAAAGATGCGTCTTATACATGGAGAAATATGGTATACACCCTCCAAATGTCTCTGTGAACATTTCTTTTTTTCCTTTTTTTTTTTTACAGAGACTGGGAGAGAGTCTGAGAAAGGAATAGATAGGGACAGACAGACAGAAACGGACAGAGTTTTTATTATGTGCCATGTCACAGATCAATCATCAATATTTTGTTATGACCCCTTACATGTTCATTGACTGCTGTCTCATATGTGACTTGACCAAGGGACTACAACTGATCGAGTGACCGATTGCTTGAGCCAGTGACCTTGGGCTTAAGCTGGTGAGCTTTGCTCAAATCATATGAGCCCTCAGTCAAGCTGGCCTCCCTGGAATCTCAAACCTGGGTTCCCTGCATCCAGTCAAATGCTCTAAGCACTGTGCCATCGCCTGCTCAGGCTGTGAACAGTTTTTTTTTTACTTTCTCTGGATTTTATTTAGTATCCTGGTTCTTAATATAGGTAGAAAGGCTGTGTATTTTAAGGTTTTTTTGCCATAAAATATATTCATCATTACATTTTACAATAGGTTTTTTTTGTACTTTTTATTTCCAATAATATTAAGGTATTTTGCATCTTGAATTGTGATTTTAAGGGGGGAGTTATTTAGAAATAATTTCCTTACCATCAAAAAATGGAATTTTTGGTTAATTTCTATTACTGTTTACTATATTAAGTGTAATGACAACAAGAAACATGTTTTATATCATTTCTAAGGTTTGAGGTAGTGGAAACTTGCTTGAAAGAACATACAGGATTATCTGTGGTAAATGTTTTCCAAGTGTGCTTCCCTGACTCAACCTCATATGCACCTTTGGAATAACAGCTCAGATGAGTTCACCTGAAAAAATACATCTGTTGGGTGTTGTCCGTTATCTATCAGTGTTGAATCCAAGGCTATCTAAAAGAAACATTTATAACTTGTAAATATAAATAAATTCTAGTTACTGCTTGCTAGTTCTTTCAATGTTAATTGTAGTGAAACAAGACATAAACTTGGTATCATTTTAATCCTCTGAAGTTGGCTGGAACTTGCTCCATAGCACTTACAATAATGGTCTCTGTTACATGTGCTTCTCTGCTGACACCTCATGTGCACCTTGGGAATCACGACTCATTACTGGTACAAAGGAATATTTTGGTTGACAGCGTTGTCTATAAACTTTGATTCTAATTTGCAGTTTCTGTAAAGATTTTATGTATCCTTAGTGCTTTGTTTTCTGAAAATCTCTCAGTTCATCTTGTTTTTCTCCTTTCTTTCCAGCTATGCTTTCATAAAGCCCTTGAAAGTGCCCATCATATACCAGGCACTGTGCTAGGAACTCATGTACATGCACTCAATGACTTCCATTTCTACACTTTTAACTTCTGTCTTTTTAACTTTTTTTTTCAGTATTTTTCTGAAGCTGGAAACGAGAGAGACAGTCAGACAGACTCCCGCATGCGCCCAACGAGATCCACCCAGCATGCCCACTAGGGGGCGAAGCTCTGCCAACCAGGAGCGGATGCTCTGCACCGCCAGATTGTAGCCCTGTTGCGACCAGAGCCACTCTTGCACCTGGGGAAGAACCAAGGAGCCATCTCCAGCACCTGGGTTATCTTTGCTTTAATGGAGCCTCTGCTGCAGGAGGGGAAGGGAAAGACAGAAAGGAAGGAGAGGGGGAGAGGTGGAGAAGCAGGTGGTCACTTCTCCTGTGTGCTGTGGCCGGGAATCAAACCCGAGACTTTTGCACGCGAGGCCGACATGCTAGCATTGTGCCAACCAGCCAGGGCTTAACTTCTTTTATATACAACTACTTCGTGTATTGTAAAATAGGATGTGCTTAGATTTGAAAAGTATGTTAAATTTTAACATCTTTTTTATTATAAAATATGTATTCTTATTGCAGAATTGCAAGAAAAATGATTTCTAAAACAACAACTTTTCATACAAATATATCAACTCTTATTATTATGACATTTTCTTTTCCTATTCTTTGTGTACTTCTTATATTTCTCTATGTATATATACTCAGGTACATTGGGTTTGTGTACACCTGTGTGCATAGATGTGCACTGCACATGAGCATATCTCTCTGTGTCCCAAATGTCTGTCATTTGTGGATATCTGTGTATGTATGCAAATGATTATTTATTCATTCATTCATTCAATAAACACTTATTGAATTGCTATTATGTGCCAGGCACTGTCCTCAATGCAGGCTGTCTATAGTGAATGAGACACACTCGCTTTCTGTCTTTATGAATACTACACTGTCATGGGGTAGACAGAAAGAAAAAATATATACATAAATTAAAAAATCATAAGTTTAAGAAGCGCTGAATTTGGTAGTGCAATATTTTTGGTGTCAGTTATGATTTATTGTGGCGAAGTTTAGTATATCAGTTCCTCAGAAGGCAGAGCTGAGACATAAGTCTCAGTTTTTCAGCAATGCGTTTTCTCAGGTATAAAACTGAGAAAATATAGAAGTTATGAAACAAAGACCCTGGGAGGTGTTCTGTGAGAAATAGATCCTAACTTTTATGTGGTGGCCAAAGTCAGATAAATTCTGATGTCCAAAGCATAGGAGGTCTCTCAGTCTGGACTACTGCCAAGGCACAAGAGAAAGTGCATGTTAGGAAAGGGGTCACTTTGTGCTAAGCAAATAGAAATAGTGATTATGCCCCTGAAATCCAAGAGTAAAGAGAATTATTCAGGAGCTGTCACCACAGCAGATTAGATTATCATTTTATTTTTTAATTACCTCTAGTTTTCTCTAGTAAATTTTCCCCAAAAAATGCAATGGCTTGCTCTCACCAGAGAGCTCAGTAGTTAAAGCATCACACCTGTATGCTAACGTCATAGGTTTGCTCCTGGGTCAAGGCATATACAGAAACAGATTGATGTTTCTGACTCTCTGTCTTTTTCTCCTTTTATATAGCCTATAAAATAAATAAAATAAAAAATGACAATGGCTTTTTTGTTGTTGTTTTTTCAGCTTAAATTGCATAGAAGAATGAATTATGTTTTACAAAATCTCACCCCAACAGGAAATAAATGGTAATGTTGTAAAGTACCATATTTCCCCATGTGTAAGAAGCCTCCCTGTATAAGACGCACCTTAATTTTGGGGCACAAATTGTGAGAAAATTATACAAATTCCAATTAACAGGAAATGCAGGTAAAAAATACTACAACCACTGTATAAGACGCACCCAGTTTTCTAACTCCTCATTTTTCAAAAGATATGAGTCTTATACATGGGGAAATATGGTATACACTCTCCAAATGTCTCTGTGAACATTTCTTTTTTTCTTTTTTTTTTTTCACAAAAACAGGGAGAGAGTCAGAGAGAAGGATAGATAGGGACAGACAGACAGAAATGGAGAAAGTTTTTATTATGTGCCAGGACACAGATCAATCATCAGTTTTTCTTTGTGATCCCTTACGTGATCATTGACTCCTGTCTCATATATGCATTGACCAGGGGGCAACAGCTGATCAAGTGACCACTTGCTCAAGCCAGCGACCTTGGACCGATGCTGGTGAGCTTTGCTCAAACCACAGGAGCCCATGCTCAAGCTGGCGCCCTTGGTATCTCAAACCAGGGTCCTGCGCATTCTAGTTAAATACTCTAACCCCTGCGTCATCGCCTGTTCAGGCTGTGAACATTGTTTTTTTTACTTTTTCTGAATTTTATTTAGTATCGTGTTTCTCAGTATGGGTGGAAAAGCTGTGTATTTTAAGGTTTTCTTGCCCTAAAATATATTCATCACTATATTTTTATGTAGGCTTCCTTATGTAGTTTTTATTTCCAATAATTTTAAGGTATTTTGCAACTTGAATTATGATTTTAAGGGGAGGCTTATTTAGGAGTGAATTTCCTGACCTTCAGAAAAGAAATTTTTCATTAATTTCTATTACTATTTACTATATTATGTGTAATGACAACAGGAAACATGCTTTATATCATTTCTAACGTTTGAGGTAGTTGAAACTTGCTTGAAAGAACATACAGTATTATCTGTGGTAAATGTTTTCCAAGTGTGCTTCCTTGCTGCCACCTCCTGTGCACATTGAAAATAACATCTCAGATCAGTTCACCTGGAAAAATACATCAGTTGTGTGTTGTGAATTATATATCAATGTTGAAGGCAAGGCTAACTAAAGTAAACTATTATAACTTGTAAATATAAGGAATTACTAGTTACTGCTTGCTCCTTCTTTCAACGTTCATTGTAGTGAAAGCAATAGATACACTCATTATCATTTCCATCCTATGAAGTTGGCTGGAACTTGCTCCATAATAACGGTCTCTGTTACATGTGCTTCCCTGCTGACATCTCGTGTGCATCTTGGAAATCATGCCTCAGTACAGGTCCAAAGGAATATTTTGTTAGAGAGCATTCTCTATAAACGTTGATTCCAATTTACCGTTTCTGTCAAGTTTTTGTGTATTTTTAGTGGTTTGTTTTCTGAAAATCTCTCGGTTCATCTTGTTTTTCTCTTTTCCTTCCAGCCATGCTTTCATAAAGCCTTTGAAAGTGCCCATCATATACCAGGCAGGGTTCTAGGAACTCATATCCCTGCACTCAATGACTTCCCATTCTACTCTTTTAAATTTTGTCTTTTGAACTCCCTTTATATAAATCTACTTCGTGTATTGTAAAATAGGTTGTGCTTTGATTTGACAAGTATGTTGAATTTTAACAGCTTTTTTATTTTAAAAAATGTATTCTTATTTCAGAAGTCAAGAAAAATGATCTCAAAAGCAACAACAACAAATTTTCATACAGATATATCTACTGTTAATATTAAGACATTTTCTTTCCATATTCTTTGTGTACCTATTATATTTCTTTATGTATATATACTCAGCTATATTGGGTGTGTGTACATCTGTGTGCATAGATGTGCATCACACATGAGCGTATCTCTCTGTGTTTACAGTGTCTGTCATTTGTGGATATCTGTGTACATATGCAAATGATTACTTATTAATTCATTCTGGAAACACTTATTGTATTTCATTTATGAGCCAGGCAGTGTGCTTGACACTTTTTGCCTATAGTGAATGAGACAGACTCACTTTCTGTCTTTATGAATACTACACTTTCATGGGGTAAACAGAAAGAAAAAAATATACATAAAAAAATAATCATGAGGATGACGTCAGAGTAATGGCGGGGTAGGAAGCGATACTGATAAATCTCCCCCAAACCTCAACAAGATCTTCAACCAGAAACAGAAAAACCTATCCTTGGAGCCTCCAGATGTTTTGCAATACACCCAAAGGTATGATCGAGTGAAAAATTGGCTAAATGTATAACCAAACCCTGAAGAAAATAGGGAGTAAGAAATGCTCTGCCTTCCTCACTAACCTAAACAGGGCGATTTTCACTGGAAACTGAGAATATAGAAACTAAGGTGGGCAAAGGGGGTGAATAGATCCAGGCCGCGGCACAAACAGCTGAACCAGGCTGTGGCACGGAGATCCAAGCCAAGGAAAACTGTTCTTGTGACAACCCGGGCAATACAGCTAACACTCGCACCAAACCCAGACAAAGAAAGACAAGCGGGGCAGCCATTTTACCTGATCCCCTGGTTGGTGCATAGTGGGCGAGAGATTCCTTCCAAAGCCCCTGGAGGGTGCGCCCGTGTTAATCCACAGAGAGGCAGAATCAGAGGCCTTTGTGTGGGCTGAAAGCCTCCGGGCTGCCCCAGCATCCGGGGAGAGCTGTACACGGGGAGGGAGCGAGAGCTAATTCCAACACTGAAACTTTTCAGTGTGGGCGGGGGTTTCACTCAGAGGGCAAGACTCTGGCCTCACATCCTGGTCTGCGTGCACGGAGAGTGGGCAGGAGACTCCTCCCAGCACCTCAGGAGTGGGAGCCAGTGTTGTCCCATGGAGGGGCAGAGTCGGGGACCTTTGTGTGGGCCGAGGGCGGAGTCACAGGCTGCCCCAGCACCTTGAAAAAGCTGCACACAGGGACGGAGCAAGAGCCAATTCCAACACTGGAACTTTTCAGTGCGGATGGGGGGTTTCACTCAGAGGACGAGACTTCCGGTCTAACATCCTGGTCTGCGTGTGCAGACCCGCCCATGTTACCGGACAGAGTGTCAGAGCCAGAGGTCTTTGAGTGGGCGGCTCTGACTGACTGAGCCTTACCCAGAGCCCTGTGCTGAGTGGGAATAGAGTGGGGAGTTGCCAGCTCTTTGAGCCTCTTACTATCCAGGCAGAGGCAGCAGCAACCCCATAGCTGGATTATCAGGCTACTAATTGAGGAAGGAAAGACTAGGAGAGAGGCTCCAGGAACACAGACTCTCTCACTGTCGGAGCCTATAGTCAAGGCTAATGAGCCTTGACTGCCAACGAGACAGAAGCACAATACATGACATCGACATAGAGACTTATCAACTGCAAACCTCTACCTGAGCGTGCCAAAGGGGCAGAACCCGGGGTACAGAGTCACCGACCAGGAAGAGGGAGAGAAAAGAAAAACCAAGAAGATAACCTCTCAAAATCAGAATAATCCGCAGACTTTATAACCTATCCAATTTTATTATATTTGTTCGTTTGTTTCTCTTATCTTCATCCTGGATTTTTTTTTTCTTTTTTTTCCTCCTCCAATTTGGTCGTTTAACTCACTACCGGTCTTACTCTCTCCTCTCCTTGAACTACACTACCCATAAGTGTTACATCTCCCATTATCTTTTCTTTCCTCTTTCTTTCTCTCTATGAGGGTTGCACTCCAAAACCCTTAACTCTCTCTCTCTCTCTCTCTCTCTCCCTCTCTCTCCTCTTTTTTCTTTTTTCTTCTTTTAGTGGTTCCCTCTTTTTTTCTCTCTCTCTCTTTCTTTTCTCCCTCTATATTAGTTTCTTCCTTTCTACTTTACATCTCCTCTCATTCAAACCTCAATAACAAACAAATTATTTTATCTGGGACTCAAACTTATGTTTGTGGCATTTTGGGGGTTTTTTACTTCACCTTTTTAACTCACTAGCAGTGCTCCCATCCCTGGCTCTCCATTTTATCAAGCTCTTGTTCCACTAAATACAATAGTAATTTTTTAATTTGTCCCCCCATTTTCCTGTTTCCCTCTTACTCCTCTCATTATAACTCTTAGTCAACCAACACCTAAATGCAAATCATTTTATTCTTTATCCAAATTTTTTCATTATTTGCTTTTTGTGGGTCCATACCCCCCCCTTTTTCATTTCTTTATTATTATTTTTTCTTACCCCTTTATTACTTTTCCCCAATTCAAGCCCTCCATTACAAGCATTGTTTGTTCTATTGAATACAATATAATTCACAGTTCACCACAAGATTTTCTCAAGAAAGAGGGGAGAGTAGAGGAGAGAAAAAAAGGAGGGGGGGAATAATTTCCTTTTTTTAAATTTTTATTTTATTTTATTTTTCTTTATTTCATTATTAATTTTTTTAAAAAAAGTGAATAAATTTTCATTTGCATATGTACACAAATATCCACGAATGACAGACACTTAAATCAGAGAGGTATGCTCACATGCAATGCACATCTATGCACACATTGGGTACATGCACCCAATGTACCTGAGTACATATACATAGAGAAATATAATTGGCACACAAAAAATATGGAAAGAAAATGGCTAAAGTTAACAGTTGCTATCTATGTATGAAAATTTGTTGTTTTGTTTTTATTATCATTTTCTTTGCATTTCTGCAATAAGAATACTGTTATTATATTAAGTGTAATGACGACAAGAAACATGCTTTATATCATCTAAGATTAGAGGTAGTTGAAACTTGCTTGAAACAATATACAGGATTATCTGTGGAAAATGTTTTCCAAGAGCGCTTCCCTGTTGCCACCTCGAGTGCCCTTTGGAAATAACAGCTCAGAGCAGTTCACCTGGAAAACACAGCAGTTGTTGTTGTGCATTACCTATCAATGTTGAATCGAAGGCTATCTAGAAGATACTTTCATAACTTGTAAATATATGGGAATTCTATTTACTGTTTGCTACCTGTTTCAATGTTAACTGTATTGTAAGCAAGAGATACAGTTCATATAATTTCAATCTTCTGAAGTTTACTGGAACTTGGTCCATAGCACATACAATATTGGTCTCTGTTACATGTGCTTCTCTGCTGCCACCTCGTTTGCATCTTGGGAATCAAACTTCAGTATAAGTCCAAAGAAAAATTTTGGTAGATAAGGTTGTCTACAACCATTGATTCCAATTAGTTGCTTCTGTGAAGTTTTTCTGTATCCTTAGATGTTTTTTTCTGGGAATCTATCGTTTCATCTTGTTTGTTTTGTTTTTTTTTGCTTTCAGCCATGCTTTCTTAAAGCCTTTGAAAGTGCCCTTCATATATCAGGCACTGTGCTAAGAGCTCATGTCCCTGCACTCAGTCACTTCCCATTCTACTATTTTTACATCTGTCTTTTGAAATTCTTTTATTTAAATCTACTTAATGTATTGTAAATTATGATGTGCTTTGATTTGAAAGTATTCATTAATACTATCTTTAAAACCACCCTCAGATGCCATTAAGGAAGAGAAAATTGAATATCATGGATACAAAAGAAAGAGAGGTAACACAGATAGATGAGGAAAAATCTATGGAGAAAAAATTTAATATATTGGAAACCTTGGAGTTAAATGACAGAGAATTCAAGATAGAAATCCTAAAAATACTCAGAGATATACAAGAAAACACAGAAAGGCAATTTAGGGAGCTCAGAAAACAACTCAATGAACACAAAGAATATATGTCCAAGGAAATTGAAACTATAAAAACAAATCAGAGATGAAAAACTCAATTCACGAGCTGAAAAATGAGGTAACAAGCTTGGCTAATAGAACAGGCCAGATAGAAGAGAAGATTAGTGAAATAGAAGACAAGCAACTTGAGGCACAACAGAGAGAGAAAGAAAGAGACTCAAAAATTTAAAAAAATGAGATAGCCCTACAAGAATTATCTGACTCCATCAGAAAGAATAACATAAGAATAATAGGTATATCAGAGGGAGAAGAGAGAGAAAATGGAATGGAGAACATACTCAAACAAATAATAGATGAGAACTTCCCAAGCCTGTGGAAAGAACTAAAGTCTCAAATTCATGAAGCAAACAGAACTCCGAGTTTTCTTAACCCCAACAAACCTACTCCAAGGCACATCATAATGAAATTGGCACAAACCAATGGCAAAGAAAAAATTCTCAAGGCAGCCAGGGAAAAGAAGAATACAACATATAAAGGAAGGCCCATTAGATTATCATCAGATTTCTCAGCAGAAACTCTACAAGCTAGAAGAGAGTGGACCTCAATATTTAAAGTCCTGAAAGAGAGGAACTTTCAGCCATGAATACTATACCCATCAAAGCTATCCTTCAAATATGAAAGAGAAATAAAAACATTCACAGATACAGAAAAGATGAGGGAATTTATCATCAGAAAAGCCCCACTCCAGGAATTACTAAAGGGGGTTTTCCAATCAGATACAAAGAACAACAAAAAAAATAAAGCCACAAGTAAAAGCTCCAAGAAGAACACAATAAAACCAAATTTAAACTGTGACAACAACAAAAAGAAAGTTGGGAGAGGATGGAGATTAACAGTAGCAAAGGATGATGGAGTGCAAAAGTACTCACAAAATAGTACACTACAATGAACAGGGTAGGAACCCTCTTCATTACCTAAAGGTAACCACCATTGAAAAAACCACCACAGAAGCACATGAGATAAAAAAGATAGCAACAGTGGAAAGATGTATGGAATACAACCAAATAAAAACAAAAGATAAAAAAACGAAAGAGAAGGATCAAACAAGACACAAAACTAACAGAAAGCAAGATATAAAATGGCAATAGGGAACTCACAAGTGTCAATAATTACACTAAATGTAAATGGATTAAACTCACCAATAAAAACGCACAGCGTAGCAGAATGGATTAAAAAAGAAAATCCAACTGTATGCTGCCTAGAGGAAACTCATCTAAGTAACAAGGATAAAAACAATTCAAAGTGAAAGGCTGGAAAACAATACTCCAAGCAAATAACATCCAAAAAAAAGCAGGCATACCAATACTCATATCTGATAATACTGACTACAAGACAGAAAATGTACTCAGAGACAAAAATGGCCATTTCATAATGGCTACGGGGACACTGAATCAAGAAGACATAACAATTCTTAATATATATGCACCAAACCAAGGAGCACCAAAATATATAAGACAGCTACTTATTGATCTTCAAACAAAAACTGACAAAAATACATTCATACTTGGAGACCTCAATACACTGCTGACGGCTCTAGATCGGTCATCCAAACAGAGAATCAACAAAGATATAGTGGCCTTAAACAAAACACTAGAGCACCTGGATATGATAGACATCTACAGGACATTTCATCCCAAAGTGACTGAGTATACATTTTTCTCCAGTGTACATGGATCATTCTCAAGAATTGACCATATGTTGGGCCACAAAAACAACATCAGCAAATTCAGAAAAATCGAAGTTGTACCAAGCATATTTTCTGATCATAAAGCCTTGAAACTAGAATTCAACTGCAAAAAGGAGGAAAAAAATCCCACAAAAATATGGAAACTAAACAACATACTTTTAAAAAATGAATGGGTCAAAGAAGAAATAAGTGCAGAGATCAAAAGATATATACAGACTAATGAAAATGACAATATGACATATCAGAATCTATGGGATGCACCAAAAGCAGTGATAAGAGGGAAGTTCATATCACTTCAGGCATATATGAACAAACAAGAGAGAGCCCAAGTGAACCACTTAACTTCCCACCTTAAGGAACTAGAAAAAGAAGAACAAAGAAAACCCAAAACCAGCCGAAGAATGGAGATTATAAAAATCAGAGGAGAAATAAATGAAATAGAGAACAGTAAAACTATAGAAAAAATTAATAGAACAAAGAGCTGGTTCTTTGAAAAGATCAATAAAATTGCCAAACCCTTGGCAAGACTTACCAAGGAAAAAAGAGAAAGAACTCATATAAACAAAATCCAAAATGAAAGAGGAGAAATCACCACGGACACCGTAGATATACAAAGAATTATTGTAGAATACTATGAAAAACTATATGCCACTAAATTCAACAATCTAGAAGAAATGCATAAATTCCTAGAACAATACAACCTTCGTAGACTGAGTCAAGAAGAAGCAGAAAGCCTAAACAGACCTATTAGTAGAGAAGAAATAGAAAAAACCATTAAAAACCTCCCCAAAAATAAAAGTCCAGGCCCTGACGGCTATACCAGCGAATTTTATCAAACATTCAAAGAAGACTTGGTTCCTATTTTACTGAAAATCTTCCAAAAAATTGAAGAAGAAGCAATACTTCCAAACACATTTTATGAGGCCAACATAACCCTCATACCAAAACCAGGTAAGGATGGCACAAAAAAACAAAACTACAGACCAATATCTCTAATGAATACAGATGCTAAAATACTAAACAAAATACTAGCAAATCGAATACAACATATTAAAAAAATAATACATCATGATCAAGTGGGATTCATCCCAGAATCTCAAGGATGGTTCAACATACGTAAAATGGTTAACGTAATAAACCATATCAACAAAACAAAGAACAAAAACCACATGATCTTATCAATAGACGCAGAAAAGGCTTTTGATAAAATACAACACAATTTTATGTTTAAGACTCTCAACAAAATGGGTATAGAAGGAAAATATCTCAACATGATAAAGGCCATATATGATAAACCGTCAGCTAACATCATATTAAATGGCACAAAAATTAAGGCTTTCCCCTTAAATCAGGAACAAGACAGGGTTGTCCACTCTCTCCACTCTTATTTAATGTGGTACTAGAGGTTCTAGCCAGAGCAATCAGACAAGACAAAGAAATAAAAGGCATCCATATCAGAAAAGAAGAAGTTAAGGTATCACTTTTTGCAGATGATGTGATCCTATACATCGAAAACCCCTAAGAATCCACAAAAAGACTACTAGAAACAATAAGCCAATACAATAAGGTCACAGGATACAAAATTAACATACAGAAGTCAATAGCCTTTCTATATGCCAACAATGAAACAATTGAGAATGAACTCAAAAGAATAATCCCCTTCACAATTACAACAAAAAAAATAAAATACTTAGGAATAAACATAACAAAGAATGTAAAGGACTTATATAATGAAAACTATAAACCATTGTTAAGAGAAATTGAGAAAGATATAATGAGATGGAAGAATATTCCTTGTTCTTGGTTAGGAATAATAAATATAATCAAGATGGCTATATTACCCAAAGCAATATACAAATTGAATGCAATTCCCATCAAAATTCCAATGACATTTTTTAAAGAAATGGAGCAAAAAATCATCAGATTTATATGGAACTATAAAAAACCCCAAATAGCCAAAGCAATCCTAAAGAAAAAGAATGAAGCTGGGGGCATTACAATTCCTGACTTCAAACTCTATAATAGGGCCACGACAATCAAAACAGCATGGTATTGGCTGAAAAATAGACACTCAGACCAATGGAACAGAAGAGAAAGTCCAGAAATAAAACCACATATATATAGTCAAATAATTTTTGATAAAGGGGCCAACAACACACAATGGAGAAAAGAAAGCCTCTTCAACAAATGGTGCTGGGAAAACTGGAAAGCCACAGGCAAAAGAATGAAACTGGACTACAGTTTGTCCCCCTGTACTAAAATTAACTCAAAATGGATCAAAGATCTAAACATAAGACTTGAAACAATAAAGTACATAGAAGAAGACATAGGTACCAAACTCATGGACCTGGGTTTTAAAGAGCATTTTATGAATTTGACTCCAATGGCAAGAGAAGTGAAGGCAAAAATTAATGAATGGGACTACATCAGACTAAGAAGTTTTTGCTCAGCAAGAGAAACTGATAACAAAATAAACAGAAAGCCAACTAAATGGGAAATAATATTTTCAAACAACAGCTCAGATAAGGCCTAATATCCAAAATATACAAAGAACTCATAAAACTCAACAACAAACAAACAAACAATCCAATAAAAAAATGGGAAGAGGACATGAACAGACACTTCTCCCAGGAAGAAGTACAAATGGCCAACAGATATATGAAAAGATGCTCATCTTCTTTAGTTATTAGAGAAATGCAAATCAAAACTGCAATGAGATACCACCTCACACCTGTTAGATTAGCTATTATTAACAAGACAGGTAATAGCAAATGTTGGAGAGGCTGTGGAGAAAAAGGAACCCTCATACACTGCTGGTGGGAATGTAAACTAGTACAACCATTATGGAAGAAAGTATGGTGGTTCCTCAAAAAACTGAAAATAGAACTACCTTATGACCCAGTAGTCCCTCTACTGGGTATATACCCGAAAAACTCAGAAACATTGATACGTAAAGACACATACAGCCCCATGTTCATTGCAGCATTGTTCACAGTGGCCAGGACATGGAAACAACCAAAAAGCCCATCAATAGACGACTGGATAAAGAAGATGTGGCACATATACACTATGGAATACTACTCAGCCATACGAAATGATGACATCGGATCATTTACAGTAAAATGGTGGGATCTTGATAACATTATACGAAGTGAAATAAGTAAATCAGAAAAAACCAGGAACTGCATTATTCCATACATAGGTGGGACATAAAAGTGAAACTAAGAGACATTGATAAGAGTGTGGTGGTTACGGGGGGAGGGGGGAAAGGGAGAGGGAAAGGGGGAGGGGGAGGGGCACAAAGAAAACTAGATAGAAGGTGACAGAGGACAATCTGACTTTGGGTGATGGGTATGCAAAATAATTGAAAGACAATATAACCTGGACTTGTTGATCTTTGAATATATGTAACCTGATTTATTGATGTCGCCCCATTAAAAAAATAAAATTATAATTAAAAAAAATAATCATAAGTTTAACAAGCACTGAATTTAGTAGTGCAATATTTTTGGTGTCAGTTATGATTTATTGTGCTGAGGTTCTTTATATCAGATTTTCAGAAGGCAGAGCTGAGACATAAGTCTCAGTTTTTCAGCAATGCATGTTCAGAGATGTAAAACTTAGAAAATATAGAAGTTATGAAACAAAGACCCAGGGAGGTGTTCTGTGAACAAAAGAACCCAGCTTGAATGTGGTGACCAATGCTCAGATAAATTCTGATGGCCAAGGCTTAGGAGGTCTCTCAGTCTGGACTGCGGCAACGGAACTAGAGAAAGTGCATTTTAGGAAAGGGGTCACTTTTTGCTAAAGAATTAGAAATAGTGATTATTCACCTGAATTTAAAGAGGAAAGAAAAGTCTTCTGGTGTTGTCACCACAGCAGACTAGATAATCATTTTATTTTTAATTACCTATGATTATTTCTATAAAAACTTTTCCCCAAAAGACAATGCCTTGCTCTCACCAGAAAGCTCAGTAGTAAAAGCATCACACCCATAAGCTAATGTCATAGGTTGCTCCTGGGTCAAGGCACATACAGTAACAGATTGATGTTTCTGACTATCTGTCTGTATTTTCCTTATTTTATCCTGCATTTAACATGAATAAATAAATAAAAGAAAAAATGACAATGGCTTTTTTGTTGTTGTTTTTGCAGCTTAAACTGCATAGAATAATGAATTATATTTTTCAAAATCTCACCCCAAGAAGAAATAAATGGTAAGGTTTTAAAGTCACATATTTCCCTATGTATAAGAAGCCTCCTTGTATAAGACGCATCTTAATTTTGGGGCACAAATTTTGAGAAAATGATAACAAATGCGAATAAATGGAAATGCAAGTAAAAAAATACTACAACCACTGTATAAGACGCACCCACTTTTCTAACCCCACATTTTTCAAAAAAGATGCGTCTTATACATGGGGAATATGGTATACACCCTCCAAATGTCTCTGTGAACATTTCTTTTTTTTCCTTTTTTTTTTTTTTACAGAGACAGGGAGAGAGTCAGGGAGAGAGATAGATAGGGACAGAAAGACAGAAATGGGCAGAGTTTTAATTATGGGCCATGTCACAGATCAATCATCAGTTTTTCGTTGTGAGCGTTAAGTGTTCACTGACTCCTCTCTCATATTTGCCTTGACAAGGGGGCTACAGCTGAACGAGTGACCGCTAGCTCGAGCCAGCGACCTTGGGCACAAGCTGCTGAGCTTTGCTCAAACCACATGAGCCCACGCTCAAGCTGACGCCCTTGAGATCTCAAGCCTGGGTCCTCCGCATTCCAGTCAAATGCTCTAACCACTGCGCAATTGCCTGCTCAGTCTGTGAACAATTTTTTTTTACTTTCTCTGGATTTTATTTAGTATCCTGGTTCTTAATATAGGTAGAAAGGCTGTGTATATTAAGGTTTTCTTGCCATAAAATATATTCATCACTACATTTTTTCAATAGGTTTCCTTATGTAGTTTTTATTTCCAATAATTTTGAGGTATTTTGAAACTTGAATTGTGATTTTTAGTGGGGGGGGGGGGTTATTTAGGACTAATTTCCTTACCATCAAAAAAGGGATTTTTAGTTAATTTCTATTACTGTTTACTATATTAAGTGTAATGACAACAAAAAACATGCTTTATATCATTTCTAAGGTTAGATGTAGTGGAAACTTCCTTGAAAGAACATAGAGGATTATCTGTGGTAAATGTTTTCCAAGTGTGCTTCCCTGCCTCCACCTCATGTGCACCTTTGGAATAACAGCTCAGATCAGTTCATCTGGAAAAATACATCTGTTAGGTGTTGTGTGTTATCTATCAATGTTGAATCTAAGGCTATATAAAAAAAACTTTTATAACTTGTAAATATAAGTAAATTCTAGTTACTGCTTGCTACTTCTTTCAATGTTAATTGTAGTGAAAGCAAGAGATATACTTGGTATCATTTCAATCCTCTGAAGTTGGCTGGAACTTGCTCCATAGCACATACAATAATGGTCTCTGTTTCATGTGCTTCTCTGTTGACACCTCGTGTGCATCTTGGGAATCATGCCTCATTACTGGTGCAAAGGAATATTTTGGTAGACAGCGTTGTCTATAAAATTTAATTCTAATTTGCAGATTCTGTAAAGATTTTATGTATCCTTAGTGGTTTGTTTTCTGAAAATCTCTTGGTTCATCTTGTTTTTCTCTTTTCCTTCCAACCATGCTTTCATAAAGCCTTTGAAAGTGCCCATCATATACTAGGCACTGTGCTAGGAACTCATGTACATTAACTCAATGACTTCCATTTCTACGCTTTTAACTTCTGTCTTTTTAACTTCTCTTTTTTCCTGTATTTTTCTGAAGCTGGAAACTAGAGAGACAGTGAGATGGACTCCCACATGCACCTGATCGAGATCCACTCGGCATGCCCACCAGGGGGCGATGTTCTGCCCACCAGGGGCCGATGCTCTGCAACCCCGGGTCATAGACCTGTTGCGAACAGAGCCACTCTTGTGCCTGGGTCAGAAGCCAAGGAGCCATCTCCAGTGCCCGGGTTATCTTTGCTTTAATGGAGCCTCTGCTGTGGGAGGGGAAGGGAGAGACAGAGAGGAAGGAGAGGGGGAGAGGTGGAGAAGCAGGTGTTCGCTTCTCCTGTGTGCTGTGGCCGAGAATCAAACCCGGGACGTCTGGAAGCGAAGCCGACACTCTAGCACTGTGCCAGCCAGCCAGGGCTTAACTTCTTTTATATACATCAATTTCGTGTACTGTAAAATAGGATGCGCTTTGATTTGAAATGTATGTTAAATTTCAACATCTTTTTTATTATAAAATACATATTCTTATTGCAGAATTGCAAGAAAATGATCTCTAAAACAACAACAACAAATTTTCATACAGATATATCAACTGTTAATATTATGACATTTTCTTTTCCTATTCTTTGTGTACTTCTTATATTTCTCTATGTATATATACTCAGGTACATTGGGTTTGTGTACATCTGTGTGCATAGATGTGCATTGCACATGAGCATATTTCTCTGTGTCCACAGTGTCTGTCATTTCTGGATATCTCTGTATGTATGCAAATGATTATTTATTCATTCATTCATTCATTCAAGAAACACTTCTTGTATTTCTATTATGTGCAAGGCACTGTGCTCCAAACTGGCTGTCTATGGGGAATGAGACAGACTAACTTTCTGACTTTATGAATACTACACTGTCATGGGGTAGACAGAAAGAAAAAAAATACATAAATAAAATAATCATAAGTTTAACAAGAACTGAATTCGGTAGTGCTATATTTTTGGTGTCAGTTATGATTTATTGTGGTGAGGTTCAATATATCATATCCTCAGAAGGCAGAGCTGAGACGTAAGTCTCAGTTTTTCAGCCATGCATGTTCTCAGGTAAAAAACTGAGAAAATATAGAAGTTATGAAACAAAGACCCTGGGAGGTGTTCTGTGAGCAATAGATCCTAGCTTTTATGTGGTGGACAAAGCTCAGATAAATTCTGATGTCCAAAGCATAGGAGTTCTCTCAGTATGGACTACTGCCAAGATCACAAGATAAAATGCATGTTAGGAAATGAGTCAGTTTGTGCTAAGCAAATAGAAATAGTGATTATGCCCCTGAAATCCAAGACTAAAGAGAATTCTTCAGGTGCTCTCACCACAGCAGATTAGATTATCATTTTATTTTTTAATTTCTCTGGTTTTTTCTAGAAAATTTTCTCCCCAAAAGACAATGGCTTGCTCTCACCAGATAGCTCAGTAGTTAAAGCATCACACCCATACACTATTTTCATAGGTTACTCTTGGGTCAAGGCATATACAGAAACAGATTGATGTTTCTCACTGTCTGTCTTTTTCCCCCTTTATCTTGTCTCTAAAATAAATAAACAAATAAAAGAAAAAATGACAATGGATTTTTTATTGTTATTTTTGCAGCTTAAATTGCATAGAAGAATGAATTATGTTTTTCAAAATCTCACCACAAAAGGAAATAAATGGTAAGGTTGTAAAGTACCATATTTCCCCATGTATAAGAAGCCTCCCTGTATGAGACGCACCTTAATTTTGGGGCACAAATTGTGAGAAAGTGATAACAAATGCCAATAAATGGGAAATGCAAGTAAAAAAATACTACAACCACTGTATCAGATGCACCAAGTTTTCTAACCCCACATTTTTGAAAAGATATGAGTCTTATAAATGGGGAAATATGGTATACACTCTCCAAATGTATTTGTGAACATTTCGTTTTTCTTTTTCTTTTTTTTTACAGAGACAGGGAGAGAGTCAGAGAGAGGGTTAGATAGGGACAGACAGACAGAAATGGAGAAAGTGTTTATAATGTGCCAGGACACAGATCAATCATCAGTTTTTTGTTGTGACCCCTTACATGTTCATTGACTCCTGTCTCATATGTGACTTGACCAGGGGGCTACAACTGATTGAGTGACCAATTGCTTGAGCCATTGACCTTGGGCTTAAGCTGGTGAGCTTTGCTCAGATCATATGAACCCATGGTATAGCTGACGCCCTTGGGATCTCAAACCTGGGTCCTCCGCATTACAGTCAAATGCTCTAACCACTGCGCAATCGCCTGCTCAGGCTGTGAATATTTTTTTTTTTACTTTCTCTGGATTTTATTTAATATTCTGGTTCTTAATATAGGTGGAAAGGTTGTGTATTTTAAAGTTTTCTTGCCATAAAATATATTCATCACTACCTTTTTCCATAGGTTTTCTTTTGTAGTTAATATTTTCATTAATTTTAAGGTGCTTTACAACTTGAATTGTGATTTTGAGGGCGAGTTTATCTAGGAGTGAATTTCTATACCTTTAAAAAAGGGATTTTTAGTTAATTTCTATTACTGTTTACTATATTTAGTGTAATGACAACAATAAACATGATTTATATCATTTCTAAGGTTAGAGGTAGTTGAAACTTGCTTGAAAGAACATACAGGATTATCTGCGGTAACTGTTTTCCTAGTGCGCTTCCCTGCTGCCACATCGTGTGTACCTTGGGAATAACAGCTCAGATCAGTTCACCTAGAAAAATATATCAGTTGGGTGTGGTGCGTTATCTATCAATGTTCAATCCAAGGCTATCTAAAAGAAACTTTTATAACTTGTAAATATAAGGAATTTCTAGTTAGTGCTTGCTACTTCTTTCAACATTAATTGTAATGAAAGAAAGAGATATACTTAGTATCATTTCAATCCTCTGAAATTGGCTGGAATTTGCTACATAGCACATACAGTAATGGTCTCTGTTACATATGCTTCTCTGCTGCCACCTCGTGTGCATTTTGAAAATCACGCCTCAGTACAGGTCCAAAGGAATAGTTTGGTAGAGAGCATTGTCTATAAACTTTGATTCCAATTTGCCTTTTCTGTAAAGATTTTATATATCCTTAGTGGTTTGTTTTCTGAATATTTCTTGGCTCATCTTGTTTTTCTCCTTTCCTTCCAGCCATGCTTTCATAAAGCTTTTGAAAGTGCCCATCATATACCAGGCAATGTGCTAGGAACTCATGTCTCTGCACTCAATGACTTCCATTTCTACGCTTTAACCTCTGTCTTTTTAAGGTTTTTTTTTTGTATTTTTCTGAAGCTAGAAACAGGGAGAGACAGTCAGACAGACTCCCACATGCGCCCGACTGAGATCCACTTGGTACACCCACCAAGGGCAACGCTCTGCCCACCAGGATTCTATGCTCTGCACCCCCGGGTCATCACCCTGTTGTGACCAGAGCCACTCTAGCACTTGGGGCAGAAGCCAAGGAGCAATCCCCAGTGCCCAGGCCATCTTTGCTCCAATGGTGCCTTGGCTGCAGGAGGGGTAGAGAGAGACAGAGAGGAAGGAGAGGGTTAGGGGTGGAGAAGCAGATGGGCACTTCTCCTGTGTGCCCTGGCCAAGAATCAAACCCGGGACTTCTGCATGTGAGGCCGACACTCTACCACTGAGCGAACCAGCCAGGGCTTAATTTCTTTTATATGTACCTACTTCGTGTATTGTAAAATAGGATGTGCTTTGATTTGACAACTGTGTTGAATTTTAACAGGTTTTTCATTATATAAAATGTATTCTTATTGTAGTAGTGCACGAAAAATGATCTCAAAAACAACCACAACAAATTTTTATACAGATATATCTACAGTTAATATTATGACATTTTCTTTCCATATTCTTTGTGTACCTATGTTATTTCTCTATGTATATATACTCAGGTACATTGGGTGTGTGTACATCTGTGTGCATAGATGTGCATTGCACATGAGCGTATCTCTCTGTGTCCACAGTGTCTGTTATTTGCAGATGTCTGTGTATGTATGCAAATGACTATGTATTCATTCATTCAGGAAACATTTATTGTATTTCTTTTTTTTATTTTCTATTAAATTTAATGCAGTGACATTGATAAATCAGGGTACATATGTTGAGAGAAAATATCTCTAGATTATTTTGACATTTGATTGTGCTGTATACCCCTCCCCCAAAGTTAAATTGTCTTCTGTCACCTTCTATCTGGTTTTCTTTGTGCCCCTCCCCTCCCCTAACCCCTCTCTCCTTCTTCACCCCCTCCCCCAAACCCCCGCCCCTGTTGCCATCACATTCTTGTTCATGTCTCTGAGTCTCATTTTTATGTCCCTTCTATGTATGGATTCATCTTAGTTTTTTTTCTGATTTACTTATTTCACTCCATATAATGTTGTCAAGGTCCATCCATGTTATTGTAAATGATCCGATGTCATCATTTCTTATGGCTGAGTAGCATTCCATAGTATATATGTACCAAAGCTTTTTAATCCACTCGTCCTCTGACGGACATTTGGGCTGTTTCCAGATCTTCGCTATTGTGAACAATGCTGCCACAAATATGCGGGTGCATTTCTCCTTTTCGAGCCGTTCTATGGTGTCCTTGGGGTATATTCCTAAAAGTGGGATAGCTGGGTCAAAAGGCAGTTCAATTTTCAGTTTTTTCAGGAATCTCCATACTGTTTTCCACAGTGGCTGCACCAGTCTGCATTCCCACCAGCAGTGCAGGAGGGTTCCCTTTTCTCCACATCCTCACCAGCACTTATTCTGTGTTGTTTTGTTGATAAGCGCCATTCTGACTGGTGTGAGGTGATATCTCATTGTGGTTTTAATTTGCACTTCTCTAATGATTAGTGATGTTGAGCATTTTTTCATATGCCTGTTGGCCATCTGTATGTCCTCTTTGGAAAAATGTCTATTCATCTCTTTTGCCCATTTTTGGATTGGGTTGTTTGTCTTCCTGGTGTTGAGTTTTACAAGTTCTTTATAAATTTTGGTTATTAACCCCTTATCAGACGTATTGTCAAATATGTCCTCCCATTGTGTAGTTTGTCTTTTTATTCTGTTCTTGTTGTCTTTAGCTGTGCAAAAGCTTTTTAGTTTGATATAGTCCCATTTGTTTATCCTGTCTTTTATTTCACTTCCCCATGGAGATAAATCAGCAAGTATATTGCTCCGAGAGATGTCTGAGAGCTTACTGCCTATGTTTTCTTCTAAGATGCTTATGGTTTCACGACCTACATTCAAGTCTTTTATCCATTTTGAGTTTATTTTTGTGAGTGGTGTAAGCTGGTGATCTAGTTTCATTTTTTTGCAGGTAGCTATTCAATTTTCCCAACACCATTTGTTAAAGAGGCTGTCTTTACTCCATTGTATTTCCTTACCTCCTTTGTCAAATATCAGTTGTCCATAGAACTGTGGGTTTATTTCTGGGTTCTCTGTTCTGTTCCATTGATCTATATGCCTGTTCTTATGCCAGTACCAGGCTGTTTTGAGTACAACGGCCTTGTAGTATAACTTGATATCAGGAAGTGTGATACCTCCCACTTTATTCTTCTTTTTTAAGATTGCTGAGGCTATTCGTGTTCTCTTTTGGTTCCATATAAATTTTTGGAATATGTGTTCTATATCTTTGAAGTATGTCATTGGTATTTTAATTGGTATTGAGTTGAATTTATAGATTGCTTTGGGTAATATAGACATTTTAATGATGTTTATTCTTCCTAACCATGAGCACGGTATATGCTTCCACTTGTTTGTATCTTCCTTGATTTCTTTTATCAATGCTTTGTAATTTTCCGAGTAAAAGTCTTTAGTCTCTTTGGTTAAGTTTACTCCTAGGTACTTTATTTTTTTGGTTGTAATTGTGAAGTGGGTTGTTTCCATAATTTCTCTTTCTGACTGTTCATTATTGGTGTATAAAAATGCTTCTGATTTCTGAGTATTGATTTTATATCCTGCCATTTGCTGAATTTATTTATCAGGTCCAGTAGTTTTTAGACTGAGACTTTAGGGTTTTCTATATACAATATCATATCATCTGCAAATAATGATAGTTTTACTTCTTCTTTTCCAACTTGAATGCCTTTTATTTCTTCTTCTTGTCTGATTGCTGTGGCTAGGACTTCCAGGACTATGTTAAATAAGAGTGGTGAAAGGGGGCACCCCTGCCTTGTTCCTGATCTTAAGGGTATTGCTTTTAATTTTTTCCCATTGAGTATGATGTTGGCTGTGGGTTTCTCATAGATGGCTTTTATCATGTTGAGGTATGTTCCCTGTATTCCCACTTTGCTGAGAGTTTTGATCATGAATGGGTGCTGGATTTTATCAAATGCTTTTTCTGCATCTATTGAAATTATCATATGGTTTTTCTTTTTATTTATGTGATGAATCACATTGATTGATTTACGAATATTGTACCAGCCTTGCCTCCCCAGAATAAATCCCACTTGATCATGGTGTATGATTTTTTCCATATATTGTTGGATCTGGTTTGCTAATATTTTGTTGAGGATTTTAGCATCTATATTCATCAGAGATATTGGCCTATAATTTTCTTTTTTGTGTTGCCTTTGCCTGTTTTTGGATTCAGAATTATGCTCTCCTCATAAAAGGAGTTTGGAAGTCATCCTTCCTCTTGAATTTTTTAAAATAGTTTGAGAAGGATAGGAGTTAGTTCTTCTTTGAATATTTGGTAGAATTCCGTTGTGAAGCCATCGGGCCCCGGACTTTTCTTTGTTGAGAGTTTTTTGATAACTGTTTCGATCTCATTTATTGTAATCGGTCTGTTTAGGTTTTCTGATTCTTCCAGATTGATTTTTGGAAGATTGTATGTTTCAAGGAATTTGTCCATTTCATCTAGGTTGTCTAGTTTTTTGGCATACAGTTCTTCATAGTATTTTCTTACAATATTTTGTATTTCTGTTGTGTCAGTTGTTATTTCTCCACTCTCATTTCTAATTTTATTTATTTGAGTCCTCTCTCTCTTTTTCTTGGTGAGTCTACCTAAAGGTTCATCAATCTTGTTTACCTTTTCAAAGAACCAGCTCCTAGTTTCATTGATCCTCTGTATTGTTTCTTTAGCCTCTATGTCATTTATTTCTGCTCTGATCTTTACTATTTCCTTCCTTCTACTACATTTGGGCTTTACTTGCTGTTCTTTTTCTAATTCTTTTAGATTCAGGGTTAAGTTGTTTATTTGAGCTTTTTCTAGCTTCTGAAAGTGTGCCTGTAGTGCTATGAACTTCCCTCTCAGCACTGCTTTTGCTGTGTCCCATAAATTTTGAGTTGTTGTATGCTCATTGTCATTCATTTCTAGGAATTTTTTTATTTCTTCTTTGATCTCATTCTTAATCCATTCATTATTTAACACCCTGCTATTTAGTTTCCATGTGTTTAAGAATTTTTGAGCTTTTCTGCTGTGATTCATTTCTAGTTTCATGCCGTTGTGATTGGAGAGAGTGCTTGCTATGATTTCAGTCTTCTTAAATTTGTTGAGAGCCCTTTTGTGCCCTAACATGTGGTCTATCCTAGAGAATGTACCATGAGCACTTGAAAAGAATGTATATTCTGCTGCTTTAGGGTGAAAGGTTCTGAAGATATCTATTAAATCGAGTTGATCTAGTGTTTCCAATAAGTCTGCTGTTTCTATGTTAATTTTCTTTCTTGAGGCTCTATCTAGTGATGTTAGTGGGGTATTGAAATCCCCTACTATTATAGTATTGCTGTTGATCTCACCCTTTAAATCCATCAAAGTCTGTTTTATATATTTGGGTGCTCGTATATTAGGTGCATAGATATTTATAATAGTTATATCTTCCTGTTGGATTACTCCCTTTATCATTATGTAGTGGCCTTCTTTACCTCTTACTATATCCTTTGTTTTAAAGTCCAATTTGTCTGATATGAGTATTGCTACCCCAGCTTTTTTTTCATTTCCGTTTGCATGAAACGTTTTTTTCCATCCTTTTACCTTCAATCTATGTGTCTTTTGTTCTAAGGTGTGTCTCTTGTAGACAACATATGTATGGATACTGTTTTCTTATCCACGCAGCTACCCTATGTCTTTTCATTGGATCATTTAATCCATTTACATTTAAGGTTATTATTGATATGTACTTGTTTATTGCCATTTTCTTCTTTAAAGGTGTATTCCTTTTTTTGCTATATTCTTTTCCCACTTTGATCTGTTTACAACAGGCCCCTTAACATTTCCTGCAGCATTGGTTTGGTTGTAATGAATTCCTTGAGTTGTTTTTTGTCTGGGAAGCTTTTTATTTCTCCTTCGATTTTAAACAATAGCCTTGCTGGATAAAGTAGTCTTGGTTGTAGGTTCTTGTACTGCATTACTTTGAATATTTCTTGCCATTCCCTTCTGGCCTCAAGTGTTTCTGTTGAGAATTCACATGTCATCCTTATGGGGGCTCCTTTGTAGGTGATAACTTTTTTTTCTCTTGCAGCTTTTAATATTTTCTCTTTATCGCTTAGCTTTGGTATTTTAATTATGATGTGTCTTTGTGTAGGTTTCTTTGGGTTTCTTTTTAATGGAGTCCTCTGTGCTTCTTGTACTTGTGAGAGTTCCTCTTGCATTAATTTAGGGAAATTTTCATCTATGATATGATTGAACAACATCTCTATCCCTTGTTCTTTCTCTTCTTCTTCAGGAACCCCTATGATGCGGATGTTATTTCTCTTCATGTTGTCACAGATCTCTCTAAGAGTTTCCTCTGACTTTTTGAGTCTCTTTTCTCTTTTCTTCTCTGCTTTCATGCCTTCATTCCAGTAGTCCTCTAACTCGCTGATTCGATCCTCCGCTCTATCTATCCTGTTTTTAATTCCTTCCATTGTGGTCTTTATTTCTGATATTGTATTTGTCGTCTCCGACTGGTTCTTCTTTATACTTGCTATTTCTTTATTTAGGTTTTCAAACTGCGCCTCCATTGTTGTTCTAAGATCCCTAAGCATCCTTACAATCATTATTTTGAACTCCCCATCTGGAAGTTTGATTATTTCCATATCACTCAGCTCATCTCTCAAAGGTGTCTCTTGTGGTTTCATTTGGGTTGCACTACTTTGTCTTCTCATCATGGTGTTTTATTTGTAAAGTTGATTGAGTCTAGGCTTGGTGTTGTCTGCCTCCAGTTTTCAATTGTGTTATTTCTAGGTCTTCTTGGGTTGGTATCAGCTATTATTTGTAATCCACTTTCAGATTTGGGCAGCTTTGAAGTCTTGATTTGTTTGTTTTCTTAACAGGTGATAGTCTTGTTAACTGATCTCAGCAGGGGGCTTCCTTGAAACTGTAACCAGGAATGTTGTGGGTGTAACCTGAGACGCTGAAGGTCTCTTCCACCAACTAATCTCACTGGGGGCAGGGTTTTTTCTCAGCTTCAGTAGGGGGAGGTGTATCTCAGATCTCCATGGAGACCTGAGTTACTGCCCCTCCTCCCCACTTCTTGTTTTCAGCTGTGTCTTGTTGCGCTGATTGGAGCTGGATAGATGTCCGGAGATCTCTGATCCGGAAGCACTTCAGCTCTGTTTTGTGAAAGGTTCAGTCCCTCCCCCAGCTATGGCCGCCTCCAGCACAAATGAGTCAGCTTTTTTATTTCATTTCTTGCATACCTTAGCCCCTCACAGTCTGTCCCTCTCCCTGTCCTTTCCACTTGGGAGATAAGCTGGTCTTTTCAACCCACTTTGCTCCCTGGTCGCCAGGTAAGTGGCTGTGAGCAGTAGTTTCTGCTCTTTTTCCTCTGTGAAATCCTCTCTGGGCTCTCAGCCTCACCCCCCCCCCCTTCCGTTCCTGTAAGCAGAGGAGATTCAGGCACTCCTTACCAGGATTATTGTGGCTTCCTCTTTGCTCCTTGGTTTTTGAGAGCTGTTCTTGCAGTTCAGTGTTGGTTTTTCATGCTGATTTTTCCTAAATTGATTTGTATTCCAGTTTGGTGTTGAGAGCTGGGCATCTGGGCATCCGCCTACTCCGCTGCCATCTTGGAGCTCCCTATTGTATTTCTATTATATGCCAGGCACTATGCTCGACATTGGTTGCCTATAGTGAATATGTCAGACTCACTTCATGTCTTTATAAATACTACACTGTTATGGCGTAAACAGAAAAAATATATATACATAAATAAAATAATCGTAAATTAAACGAGCACTGAATTTGGTAGTGCAATATCTTTGGTGTCTGTTATGACTTATTAAGGCAAGGTTCAGTATATCATTTTCTCAGAAGGCAGAACTGAGCTCGATTTTTCAGCAATGCGTGTTCTCAGATATAAAACTGAGAAAATATAGAAGTTATGAAACAAAGACCCTGCGTGATGTTCTGTGAGCAAAAGAACCTAGCTTGTATGTGGTGACCAATGCTCAGATAAATTTGATGTCGAAAGCTTAAGAGGTCTCTCAGTCTGGACTGATGCCACTGCACAAGAGAAAGTGCATATTAGGAAATAGGTCACTTTGTGCTAAGCAATTAGAAATACTGATTATGCCCCTGAATTTCAAGAGCAAAGAAAGTCTTCTGGTGTTGTCACCACAGCAGACTAGTTTATCATTTTATTATTTAATTACCTCTGGTTTTCTCTAGTAAGTTTTTTCCCCAAAAGACAATGGCTTCCTCTCAGCAGATAGCTCAGTAGTTAAAGCAAAACACCCATACGCTAATGTCATAGGTTTGCTCCTGGGTCAAGGCATATACAGAAACAGATTGATGTTTCTGACTATCTGTCTGTCTTTTTCTTTCTTTATCTTGCCTCTAAAATAAATAAATAAATAAAAGAAAAAATGACAATGGCTTTTTTGTTGTTGTTTTTGCAGCTTAAATTGCATTGAAGAATGAATTATGTTTTTCAAAATCTCACTCCAATAGGAAATAAATGGTAAGGTTATAAAGTACCATATTTCCCCATGTATAAGAAGCCTCCCTGTGTAAGACGCACCTTAATTTTGGGGCACAAATTGTACAAAAATAATAACAAATGCCAATAAACGGGAAATGCAAGTAAAAAAATTCTACAACCACTGTATAAGACACACCAAGATTTCTAACTCCACATTTTTCAAAAGATATGAATCTTATACATGGGGAAATATGGTATACACTCTCCAAATGTCTCTGTGAACATTTCATTTTTCTTTTGCTTTTTTTTTACAGAGACAAGGAGAGAGTCAGAGAGAGGGATAGATAGGGACAGACAGACAGAAATGGAGAAGGTGTTTATAATGTGCTAGGACATAGATCAATCATCAGTTTTTCTTTGTGACCCCTGAGGTTTTCATTGACTCATGTCTCATATGTGCCTTGACCGTGGGCTACAGCTGGTTCAGTGACCGCTTGCTCACGCCAGCGACCTTGGGCTCAAGATGGTGAGCTTTGTTCAAACCACAAGAGCCCTCGCTCAATCTGGCGCCCTTGGGATCTCAAACCTGGGTCCTGCACATTGCAGTTAAATACTTTAACCCCTGCTTCACTGCCTGTTCAGGCTGTGAATATTTTTTTCTTTTACTTTCTCTGGAATTTATTTAGTATCCTGTTTCTTAGTATGGATGGAAAGGCGGTGTATTTTAAGGTTTTCTTGCCCTAAAATATATTCCTCACTACATTTTTTCATAGGTTTTCTAATGTATTTTTTATTTACATTAATTGTAAAATATTTTGTAACTGGAATTGTGATTTTAAGGGGAGGGTTTTTTAGGAGTAAATTTCCTTACCTTCAAAAAGGAAATTTTTTGTTAATTTCTATTATTCTTTACTATATTATGTGTAATGACAACAGAAAACATGCTTTATATCATTTTTTACATTAGAGGTAGTTGAAACTTGCTTGAAAGAACATACAAAAAGATCTGTAGGAAATGTTTTCCAAGTGTGCTTCCCTGCTGCCACCTTGTGGGCTCCTTGGGAATAACAGCTCAGAGCAGATCACCTGGAAAAATACAGCAGTTGGGTGTTGTGTGTTATCTATCAATGTTGAATCCAAGGCTATCCAGAAGATACTTTTATAATTTGTAAATATAAAAGTGTTCTAGTTACTGTTTGCTACCTGTTTCAACGTTAACTGTAGTGAAAGCAAGAGATATACTTGATATCATTTCAATCCTTTGAAGTTGGCTGAAACTTGCTCCATAGCACATACAATAATGGTCTCTGTTACATGTGCTTCTCTGCTGGCACCTCGTTTGCATCTTGGGAATCACGGTTCAATACAAGTCTAAAGGAAAGTTTTGGTATATTCCAATTAACTGGTTCTGTGAAGTTTTTATGTATCCTTAGTTGTTTGTTTTTAGGGAATCTACCATTTCATTTTGTTTTTTCTTCTTTTCTTTTAGCCATGCTTTCATAAAGCCTTTGAAAGTGCCCGTCATATACCAGGCACTGTGCTCAGAAATCATTTCGCTGCACTCAGTAACTTCCCAATATACTATTTTTACATCTGTATTATTAACTACTGTCATTTAAATCTACTAAATGTATTCTAAAATATGATGTGCTTTGATTTGACATGTATATTGAATTTAAACAGATTTTATTATATAAATGGTATTCTTATTGCAGAAATGCAAAAAACTGATAAGAAAAACAAAACAACAAATTTTCATACATAGATATCAGCTGTTAACTTTATGCCATTTTCTCTTTATATTCTTTGTGTACCAATTATATTTCTCTATGTATATGTACTCATGTGCATTGGGTGCATGTACCCAAAGTGTGCATAGATGTGCATTGCACATGAGCATACCTCTCTGTTTCAATAGTGTCTGTCCTTTGTGGATATATGTGTACGTATGCAAATGACTATTCACTTTTTCAGTAAAACTTATTGTATTTTTTTATATGCCAGGCACTGTGCTCAACACTGGTTGCCTATAGTGAATGAGACAGACTCACTTTCTGTCTTTATGCATATTACCCTGTCATGGAGTAGATAAAGGAAGGAAAAATATACATAAAAAAATTAAAGTTATGACAAACACTGGATTTGGTAGTGCAATACCTATGGTCCCAGTTGTGATTGATCGTGGCAAGGTTTAGTATATCAGTTTCTCAGAAGACAGACCTGAGACATAAGTCTCAGTTCTTCACCAATCCTTGATATCAGCTATAAAACTGAGAAAATTTACAAGTGATGAAACAATGAACCTGGGAGGTGTTCTGTGACCAAAAGAACCTAACTTGTAAGTGCTGACCCAGGCTCAGATAAATTCTGAAAACCAAAGCTTAGGAGGTTTCTCAGTCTGGACTGCTGCCACTGCACAAGAAAAATTGCATGTTAGGAAAGGTATCAATGCATGCTCTACAATCAGAAATACTGTTTATGTCCCTGACTGTCAAGAGCGTATAAAAGTCTTCTGGTTTTTTCAACACAGAAGACTCGATTATTATTTTATTACTTAATTGCATCAGGTTTTCTTAAGTTATTTTTTCCCTCAAGAGACAATGGCTTGCTTACACCAGAGTGCTCAGTAGTTAGAGCCTCACTCCCAAACAGTAATATCATAGGTTTGGTTCTGTTTAAGGCACAAACATAAACAGATTGATGTTTCTGACTGTCTGTCTTTTTCCCCCCAATGCCTCCCTCTAACATTAATAATTAAATAAAACAAAAATGACAATGGCTATTTTTTTTGCTGTTTTTGCAGCTTAAATTGCATAGAGGAATGAATTATGTTTTTCAAAATCTCACCACAAGAGAAAATAGGTAGTAAGTTTGTAAAGTACCATATTTCCCCATACATAATATGCCTCCCTGTAGAAGACGCACCTTCATTTTTGGGCACAAAATTTGAGAAAATGATAACAACTGTGAAAAAACAGGAAGTGCAAGTAAAAAATACTACAACCACTGTATAAGACAAACCCAGTGTTCTAACTCCACATTTTCAAAAAAGATGAGTCTTATACATGGGGAAATATGGTATAACCGCGCCAAAAGTCTCTGTGAACATTTCTTTTTTTCCGTTTTGTTTTGTTTTTTTTACAGAGACAGGGAGAGAGTCAGAGAGAGGGATAGATAAAGACAGACAGACAGAAATGGAGAGAGTTTATATTATGTGCCAGGTCACAAATCAATCATCAGTTTTTCATTGTGACCCTTTACGTGTTCATTGACTCCTGTCTCACTTGTGCCTTGACCAGGGGGCTACAGCTGATCAAGTGACCGATTGCTCGAGCCAGCAACCTTGGGCTCAAGCTGGTGAGCTTTGTCAAACCACATGAGCCCACACTCAAGCTGGATCCCTAGGGATCTCAAACCGGGGTCCTCCGCATTCGAGTCAAATGCTCTTACCACTGTGCCATCGCCTGCTCAGGCTGTGAACATTTATTTCTTTTATTTTTCTAGATTTTATTTAGTATCATGGTTCTTAGTATGGGTGGAAAGGCTGTGTATTTTAAGGTTTTATTCCTCTAAAATGTATTCATCACTACATTTTTTTATAGATTTTCTTATGTAGTTTTTATTTTCATTAATTTTAAGGTATTTTGCAACTGGAATTGTAGTTTTGTGGGGGGTGTTATTTAGGAGTGATTTTCCGTACCTTCAAAAAAGGGATTTTTAGATAATTTCTATTACTGTTTACTATATTAAGTGTAATGACAACAAGAAACATGCTTTATATCATTTCTAAGGTTAGAGGTAGTTGAAACTTGCTTGAAAGAACATACAGGATAATCTGTGGTAAATGTTTTCCAAGTGCAGTTCCTTGATGCCACCTCATGTGCACCTTTTGAATAACAGCTCAGATAAATTCTCCTGGAAATATGCATCAGTTGGGTGTTGTACATTATCTATCAATGTTGAAACGAAGGCTATCTAAAAGGAGCTTTTATAACTTGTAAATATAAGGAATTTCTAGTTACTGCTTCCTACTTCTTTCAACGTTAATTGCAGTTATAGGAAGAGATATACTTGTTATCATTTCAATCCTCTGAATTTGGCTGGAACTTTCTCCATGGCACATATACTAATGTTCTCTGTTACATGTGCTTCTCTGCTGCCACCTCGTATGCATCTTGGAAATCATGCCTCAGTAAAGGTCAAAAGGAATAATTTGGTAGAGAGCATTGCTATAAACATTGATTCCAATTTGCCATTTCTGTCAAGTTTTTGTGTATCCTTAGTGGTTTTTTTTCTGAAAATCTCTCAGTTCATCTTGTTTTTCATCTTTCCTTCCAAACATGATTTCATAAAGCCTTTGAAAGTTCCCGACTGATACCAGGCACTGAGCTAGTAACTCATGTCCCTGCACTCAATGACTTCCCATTCTACTCTTTTAACTTCTGTCTTTTGAACTTCTTTTATATAAATCTATTTCCTGTATTGTAAAATAGCATTTGCTTTGATTTGATGAGTATGTTGAATTTTAACAGCTATTTATTATAAAAAAAAAAGGTATTCTTATTGCAGAAGTGCAAGAAAAAAGATCTCAAAAACAACAACAAAAAAATTTCATAGACATATGTGTACTGTTAATATTAGGACATTTTCTTTTATATTCCTTGTGTACCTATTATATTTCTCTATGTATATATACTCAGGTACATTGGGTGTGTGTACATCTCTGTGCATAGATGTGCATTGCACATGAGCATATCTCTCTGTGTCCACAGTGTCTGTCCTTTGTGGATATCTGTGTATGTATGCAAATGACTATTTGTTCATTCATTTAAGAAATGCTTATTGTATTTCTATTATGTGCCAGGGACTGTGCTTGACACTGGTTGCCTATTGTGAATGAGACAGTCTCACTTTCTGTCTTTATGAATATGACACTGTCATGGGGTAGACAGAAATAGAAAAATATACATAAATAAAATAATCGTAAGTTTAACAAGCACTGAATTTTTTTTTTTTCCTTTCATTTTTCTGAAGCTGGAAACAGGGAGAGACAGTCAGACAGACTCCCGCATGCGTCGACCGGGATCCACCCGGCACGCCCACCAGGGGCGATGCTTTGCCCACCAGGGGGCGATGCTCTGCCCATCCTGGGTGTCGCCATGTTGCGACCAGAGCCACTCTAGCGCCTGAGGCAGAGGCCACAGAGCCATCCCCAGCGCCTGGGCCATCTTTGCTCCAATGGAGCCTTGGCTGCGGGAGGGGAAGAGAGAGACAGAGAGGAAAGCGCGGCGGAGGGGTGGAGAAGCAAATGGGCGCTTCTCCTGTGTGCCCTGGCCGGGAATCGAACCCGGGTCCTCCGCACGCTAGGCCGACGCTCTACCGCTGAGCCAACCGGCCAGGGCACAAGCACTGAATTTTTTAGTGCAATATCTTTGCTATCAGTTATGATTTATTGTGGTGAGGTTCAGTATATCAGTTTCTCAGAAGGCAGAGCTGAGACATAAGTCTCGGTTTTTCAGCAATGCGTGTTCTCAGGTATAAAACTTAGAAAATATAGAAGTTATGAAACAAAGACCCTGGGAGTTGTTCTGTGAGCAAAAAAACCTTGCTTGTATGTGGTGACCAATGTTCAGTTAAATTAATGATGTCCAAAGCTTAGGAGGTCTCTCAGTCTGGACTGCTGCCATGGCACAAGAGAAAGTACATGTTAAGAAAGGGGTCACTTTGTGCTAAACAATTAGAAATACTGATTATGCCCTTGAATTTCAAGAGCAAATAAAAGTCTTCTGGTGTTGGCACCACAACAGCCTAGATTATCATTTTATATTATAATTACCTCTGGTTTTCTCTAGTAAATTTATTCACCAAGAGAAAATGGCTTGCTCTCACCAGAGAGCTCAGTATTTAAAGCATCACACCCATATGCTAATATCATAGGCTTGCTCCTGCGTCAAGGCACATACATAAACAGATTGATGTTTCTGACTGTCTGTCTGTCTTTTCCCCCCTTTATCCTGCCTCTAACATGAATAAATATATAAAAGAAAAAATGAGAATGGCTTGTCTCTTCTTGTTTCTGCAGCTTAAATTGCATAGAAGAATGAATTATGTTTTACATAATCTCACCCCTAGAGGAAATAAGTGGTAAGTTTGTAAAGTACCATATTTCCCCATGTATAAGCAGCTTCACTGAATAAGGCGCACCTTATTTGGGGGGCTCAAAGTTTGAGTAAATGATAGCAAAAGCGAATAAATGAGAAATGCAAGTAAAAAATTCTACAACCACTGAATAAAATGCACCCAGTTTTCTAACCCCACATTTTTCAAAAATGCTGAGTCTTATTCATAGGAAAATATGATATATACACACCAAATGTCTCTGTGAACAGTTATATTTTTCTTTTTTTTTCCAGAGACAGGGAGAGAGTCAGAGAGAGGGATAGATAAGGACAGACAGACAGGGAAAGAGAGTTCTTATTATGTGCCAGTTCACAGATCAATCATCAGTTTTTCTTTGTGACCTCTTACTTGTTCATTGACTCCTGTCTCATATGTGCCTTGACCAGGGGGCTATATCTCAGAGTGACCGCTTGCTCTAGACATCGACCTTGGGCTCAAGATTGTGAGCTTTGCTCAAACCACATGAGCCCACGCTCAAGATGGCACCCTTGGGATCTCAAACCTGAGTCCACCACATTCCAGTCACTTGCTCTAACCACTGCACCATCGCCTGCGCACGCTGTGAACATTTTTTGTTTTACTTTCTCTGGATTTTATTTAGTATCCTGGTTCTTAGTACGGGTGGACAGGCTCTGTGTTTTAAGGTTTTCTTGCCCTAAAATAGATTCATCACTACATTTTTCCGTATGTTTCCTTATGTAGTATTAATTTCCATTAATTTTAAGGTATTTTGCAACTTGAATTGTGATTTAGGGCGGAAAAAGGTTATTTAGGAGTTAATTTCCTTACCTTCAAAAAAGGGATTTTTAGTTAATTTGTACTACTGTTTACTATATTAAGTGTGAGGGCAACAAGAAACATGCTTTATATCATTTCTAAGGTTAGAGGTAGTTGAAACTTGCTTGAAACAACATACAGGATTATCTGTGGTAAATGTTTTCCAAGTGCGATTCCCTGCTGCCACCTCTTGTGCACCTTGGGAAAAACAGCTCAAATCAGTTCATCTGGATAAATATATCAGTTGGGTGTTGTGCCTTATCTATCAATGTTGAATCCAAGGCTATCTATAAGAAAGTTTTATAACTTTTAAAAATAACAAATTTCTAGTTACAGCTACTACTTCTTTAAACGTTAATTGTCGAGAAAGAAAGAATTATTCTTGGTATCATTTCAATCCTCTGATTTTGGATGGAACTTGCTCCATAGCATATACAATAATGGTCTCTGTTACATGTGCTTTTCTGCTTCCACCTCTTGGGAATCAAGCCTTGGTACAGGTCCAAAGAAATAGTTTGGTACAGAGCATTTTCTATAAACGTTGATTCCAATTTGCCTTTTCTGTAAATGTTTTGTGTATGCTTAGTGGTTTGTTTTCTGAAAATCTCTCGGTTCAACTTATTTTTCTTCTTTACTTCCAGCCATGCTTTCATAAAGCCTTTGAAGGTGCCCATTTTATGCCAGGCACTGTGCTAGGAACTCTTGTTTCTGCACTCAATGACTTCCCATTCTACTCTCTTAACTTCTGTCTTTTGAACTTCTTTTACATAAATCAACTTCGTGTATTGTAAAATAGGATGTGCTTTGATTTGACAAGTATGTTGAATTTTAACAGATTTTTTATTATAAAAAAAGTATTCTTATAGCAGAAGTGCAAGAAAAATGATCTCAAAAACAACAACAACAAATTTTCATACAGATATATCTACTGTTAATATTAGGACATTTTCTTTCCATATTCTTTGTGTACATATTATATTTCTGTATGTATATATACTCAGGTACATTGGGTGTGTGTACATCTGCGTGCATAAATGTGCATTGCACATGAGCATATCTCTCTGTGTCAACACTGTCTGTGATTTGTGGATATCTGTGTACATATAGAAATGACTATTTATTCGTTCATTCCGGAAACACTTATTGTATTTGATTAATTGCCAAGGACTGTGCTCGACACTGGTTGCCTATAGAGAATGAGACACTCTCACTTACTGTCTTTATAAATACTACACTGTAATGGGGTAGACAGAAAGAGAAAAATATACATAAATAAAATAAACATAAGTTTTAGAAGCTCTTAATTTGTTAGTGCAATATCTTTGGTGTCAGTTATGATTTATTGTGGTGAGGTTCAGTATATCAATTTCTCAGAAGGCAGATCTGAGACATAAGCCTCGGTTTTCAGTAATGCGTGTTCTCATGTATAAAATGGAGAAAATATAGAAGTAATGAAACAAAGACCCTGGGAGGTGTTCTGTGAGCAAAAGAACCTAGCTTCTATGTAGTGACCAATGCTCAGATAAATTAATGATGTCCAACAAGACTTAAGAGGTCCTCAATCTGGATTGCTGCCACGGCACAAGAGAAAGTGCATGTTAAGAAAGGGGTCACTTTGTGCTAAACAATTAGAAATACTGATTATGCCCTTGAATTTCAAGAGCAAATAAAAGTCTTCTGGTGTTGGCACCACAACAGACTAGATTATCATTTTATTTTTTAGTTAACTCTGGTTTTCCCTAGTACATTTTTTCACCAAAAGAAATGTCTTGCTCTCACCAGAGAGCTCAGTATTTAAAGAATCACACCCATATGCTAATATCATAGGCTTGCTCCTGTGTCAAGGCACATACAAAAACAGATTGATGTTTCTGACTGTCTGTCTGTCTTTTCTACCCTTTATCCTGCCTCTAACATGAATAAATATATAAAAGAAAAAATGAGCATGGCTTTTTTGTTGTTGTTTTTGCAGCTTAAATTGCATAGAAGAATGAATTATGTTTTACAAAATCTCACCCCAAGAGGAAATAAATGGTAAGGTTGTAAAGTACCATATTTCCTCATGTATAAGAAGCTTCCCTGTATAAGACACATCTTATTTGGGAGGCTCAAAGTTTGGGTAAATGATAGCAAATGCGAATAAATGAGGAATGCAAGTAAAAAATTCTACAACCACTGTATAAGACGCACCCAATTTTCTAACTCCACATTTTTCAAAAAAGATGAGTCTCATTCATGGGAAAATATGATATACACCCAAAAATGTCTCTGTGAACAGTTATTTTTTTCTTTCTTTTTTCCAGAGAAAGAGAGTCAGAGAGAGGGATAGATAGGGACAGACAGATAGAGAGAGAGTTCTTATTATGTGCCAGGTCACAGATCAATCATCAGTTTTTAGTTGTGACCCCTTACTTGTTCATAGACTCTCGTCTCATATGTGCCTTGACCAGGGGGCTATATCTCATAGAGTGACCGCTTGCTCTAGACAGCGACATTGGGCTCAAGATGATGAGCTTTGCTCAAACCACATGAGCCCACACTCAAGATGGCACCCTTGGGATCTCAAACCTGAGTCCACCACATTCCAGTCAATTGCTCTGAAAAATGCACCATCGCCTGCTCACGTTGTGAACATTTTTTCATTTACTTTCTCTGGACTTTAGTTAGTATCCTGGTTCTTAGTACTGGTGGAAAGCCTCTGTGTTTTAAGGTTTTCTTGCCCTAAAATAGATTCATCACTTCATTTTTCTGTAGATTTTCTTATGTAGTATTAATTTCCATTAATTTTAAGGTATTTTGCAACTTGAATTGTGATTTTGAGTGGAAAGACTATATTTTGGAGTTAATTTCCTTACCTTCAAAAAAGGGATTTTTAGTTAATTTGTATTAGTGTTTACTATATTAAGTGTGAGGACAACAAGAAACATGCTTTATATCATTTCTAAGATTAGAAGTAGTTGAAACTTGCTTGAAACAACATACAGGATTATCTGTGGTAAATGTTTTCCAAGTGCATTTCCTTGCTGCCACCACTTGTGCACCTTGGGAATAACAACTCAGATCAGTTCATGTGGATAAATACATCAGGTTGGTGTTGTGCGTTATCTATCAATGTTGAATCCAAGGCTATCTATAAGAAAGTTTTATAACTTTTAAAAATAACAAATTTCTAGTTACAGCTACTACTTCTTTCAACGTTAATTATCAAGAAAGAAAGAATTATTCTTGGTATCATTTCAATTCTCTGATTTTGGATGGACTTGCTCCATAGCATATACAATAATGGTCTCTGTTACATGTGCTTTTCTGCTTCCACCTCGTTTGCATCTTGGGAATCAAGCCTCGGTACAGGTTTAAAGAAATAGTTTGGTACAGAGCATTTTCTATAAACGTTGATTCCAATTTGCCGTTTCTGTAAAGGTTTTGTGTATCCTTAGTGGTTTGTTTTCTGAAAATCTCTCTGTTCAACTTATTTTTCTTCTTTACTTCCAGCCATGCTTTCATAAAGCCTTTGAAAGTTCCCATTTTATACCAGGCACTGTGCTATGACCTCTTGTTCCTGCACTCAGTGACTTCCCATTCTACTCTCTTAACTTCTGTCTTTTGAACTTCTTTTACATAAATCAACTTCGTGTATTGTAAATAGGATATGCTTTGATTTGACAAGTATGTTGAATTTTAACACCTTTTTTATTATAAAAAAAGTATTCTTATAACAGAAGTGCAAGAAAAATGATCTCAAAAACAACAACAACAAATTTTCATACAGATATATCTACTGTTAATATTTGGACATTTTCTTGCCATATTCTGTGTGTACATATTATATTTCTGTATGTATATATACTCAGGTACGATGGGTGTGTGTACATCTGTGTGAATAAATGTGCATTGCACATGAGCATATCTCTCTGTGTCAACAGTGTCTGTGATATGTGGTTATCTGTGTACATATAGAAATGACTATTTATTCATTCATTCCGGAAACACTTATTGTATTTAATTAATTGCCAGGGACTGTGCTCGACACTGGTTGCCTATAGTGAATGAGACAGTCTCACTTTCTATCTTTAGAAATACTACACTGTAATGGGGTAGACAGAAAGAAAAAAATATACATAAATAAAATAAACATAAATTTAACAAGCACTTAATTTGGTAGTGCAATATCCTTGGTGTCAGTTATGATTTATTGTGGTGAGGTTCAGTATATCAGTTTCTCAGAAGGCAGAGCTGAGACATAAGCCTCAGTTTTTCAGTAATGCGTGTTCTCAGGTATAAAATGGAGAAAATATAGAATAATGAAACAAAGACCCTGGGAGGTGTTCTGTGAGCAAAAGAACCTAGCTTCTATGTAGTGACCAATGCTCAGTTAAATTAATGATGTCCAAATCTTAGGAGGTCTCTCAGTCTGGATTGCTGCCACAGCACAAGAGAAAATGCATGTTCAGAAAGGGGTCACTTTTTGCTAAACAATTAGAAATACTGATTATGCCCTTGAATTTCAAGAGCAAATAAAAGTCTTCTGGTGTTGGCACCACAACAGACTAGATTATCATTTTATTTTTTAATTACCTCTGGTTTTCTCTAGTAAATTTATTCACCAAATGACAATGGCTTGCTCTCACCAGAGAGCTCAGTAGTTAAAGCATCACACCCATATGCTAATGTCATAGGTTTGCTCCTGCTTCGAGGCACATACAAAAACAGATTGATGTTTCTGACTGTCTGTTTTTCCCCCCTTTATCCTGCCTCTAACATGAATAAATATATAGAAGAAAAAATGAGCATAGCTTTTTTGTTGTTGTTTTTGCAGCTTAAACTGCATAGAAGAATGAATTATGTTTTACAAAATCTCACCCCAAGAGGAAATAAATGGTAAGGTTGTAAAGTAACATATTTCCCCATGTATAAGCAGCTTCCCTGTATAAGACGCACCTTATTTGGGGGGCTCAAAGTTTGAGTAAATGATAGCAAATGCGAATAAATGAGAAATGCAAGTAAAAAATTCAACAACCACTGTATAAGACACACCCAGTTTTCTAACCCCACATTTTTCAAAAAAGATGAGTCTCATTCATGGGAAAATATTATATATGCCCACCAAATGTTCTGTGAACATTTCTTTTTTTTTTTTTTCCAGAGACAGGGAGAGAGTCAGAGAGAGGGATAGATAGGGACAGACAGACACAGAGAGAGTTCTTATTATGTGCCAAGTCACAGATCAATCATCAGTGTTTTGTTGTTACCCCTAACTTGCTCATAGACTCTTGTCTCATATATGCCTGGACCAGGGGGCTATATCTCATAGAGTGACCGCTTGCTCTAGACAGCGACTTTGGGCTTAAGATGGTGAGCTTTACTCAAACCACATGAGCCCATGCTCAAGATGGCACCCTTGGGATCTCAAATCTGAGTCCACCACATTCCAGTCAATTGCTCTAAACCCAGCACCATCGCCTGCTCACGCTGTGAACATTTTTTCTTTTACTTTCTCTGGATTTTATTTAGTATCCTGGTTCTTAGTACGGGTGGAAAGGCTCTGTGTTTTAAAGTTTCCTTGCCCTAAAATAAATTCATCACTTCATTTTTCCATAGATTTCCTTATGTAGTTTCTATTGCCATTGAATTTAAGGTATTTTGCAACTTGAATTGTGATTTTAAGCAGAAAGAGGTTATTTAGGAGTTAATTTCCTTACCTTCAAAAAGGGATTTTTAGTTATTTTTTATTATTGTTTACTGTATTAAGTGTGAAGACAACAAGAAAAATGCTTTATATCATTTCTAAGGTTAGAGGTAGCTGAAACTTGCTTGAATGAAAATACAGGATTGTCTGTCTGTGGTAAATGTTTTCCAAGTGCACATCTCTGCTGCCACCTCTTGTTCACCTTGGGAATAACAGCTCAGAGCAGTTCACCTGAAAAAACACAGCAGTTAAGAGTTGTGCTTTCTCTATCAATATTGAAAGCAAGACTATTTAGAAGATACTTTTATAACTTGTAAAAATAAAGAATTTCCAGTTACTGTTTGCTACTTGTTTCAACGTTAACTCTAGTGAAAGCAATAGACATATTTGATATTATTTCAATCCTCTGAAGTTGGCTGAAACTTGCTGCATAGCACATACAATAATGGTCTCTGTTACATGTGCTTCTCTGCTGCACCTCGTGTGCATCTTGGGAATCACGCCTCAGAACAGATCCAAAGGAAAGAAATAGTAGAGAGGATTGTCCACAAACTTTGATTCCAATTTGCCGGTTCTGTAAATATTTTGTGTATTCTTAGTGATTTGATTTTTGGGAATCTATTGGTTCACCTTGTTTTTCTTCTTTCCTTCCAGCAATGCTTTAATAAAGCCCTTGAATGTTCCCATGATATACCATGCACTGTGCTAGGAACTTTACGAGTACTTGGTGCATTCAATGTCTTCCCATTCTACTATTTTTACCTCTGCTTTTGGACTCCTTTATTTAAATCTTCTTAATGTATTGTAAAAAGAGATGTACTTTGTTTGAAAAGTATGTTGAATGTAACTGACTTTTATATTATAAAAACTATTCTTATTACAAAAGTGCAAGAAAAATGAATAAAATACAAAACAACAAATTTTCACCCAGAGATAACTACTGTTAATATTATGACTTTATCTTTCAATATTCTTAGTGTACCTATTATATTTCTATATCTATACGTACTAAGGTACATTGGGTGTGCATACATCTGTGTGTATAGATATGCATTGCATATGAGCATATCTCTCAGGGTCCATTGTTTCTATCATTTGTGGATACCTGTGTATGCATGCAAATTACTATTTATTTTTTCATTCATTAAACACTTATTGTATTTCTATTATGTTCCAGGCACTGTGCTCTACACTGCTTGCCTATAGTGAAAGAGACAGGCTGTCTATATGAATAATACACTGTCATGCTCTAGACAGAGGAAGAAAAATGTACATAAATAAAATAATTATAAGTTGTGAAAAGCACTGGATATAGTAGTGCAATGTCTTGTTCCCAGTTTTCATTGATCATGGCGATGTTCAGTATATCAGTTTCTCGAAAAGCAGAGCTGAGACCTAAGTCTCAGTTCTTCAGCAATGCGTGTTCTCAGCTATAAAACTGAGAAAATTCTCAAGCGCTGAAACAAAGACCCTCGGAGGTGTTCTGTGAGCAAAAGAACCTAGCTTGAAAGTGGTGACCCAGGCTCAGATAAATTCTGATGTCCAAAGCTTAAGAGGTCTCTCAGTCTGAACTGCTGCAACAGCACAAGAAAAAAGTGCATGTTAGGAAAGGGGTCACATCGTGGTAAACAATCAGAAATATTTTTTATGCCCCTAACAGTCAAGAGCAAAGAAAATCTTCTGGTGTTGTCTCCACAGCAGACTAAATTATTGTTTTATGTTTAATTACCTCAGTTTTTCTCTAGTAATTTTTCCCCCTAAATACAATGGCTTGCTATCACCAGAGAGCACAGTAGATAGAGTATCACACAAATACACTAATGTCATAGCTTTGGTCCTTGGTCTATGCACATACAGGTCTATGCACATACAGAAACCCATTGATGTTTTCGACTATCTGTGTGTCTGTTTTCCCCCCTCTTCCTCCCTCTAATATTAATAACTAAATAAAAGAAAAATGACAATGGTTTTTTCTTGGTATTTCTTCAGCTTAAATTGCTTAGAGGAATGAAATATTTTTACAAAATCTCAAATCAAGAGGAAATAAATGGTAAGGTTGGAAAGTATCATATCTTTCCATGTATAAGTAGCTTTGCTCTATAAGTAGCACCTTAATTGGGGGCACAAAATTTGAGAAAATGATAACAAATGCGAAGAAATAGCAAATGCAAGTAAAAATACAACAACCACAGTATCAGATGCACCCAGGTTTAAAACCCCACATTTTTTTATAATAATTTTATTTTTTTAATGGTGTGACATCAATAAATCAGGATACATATATTCAAAGATAACAAGTCCAGGTTATCTTGTCGTTCAACTATGTTGCATACCCACCACCCAAAGTCAGATTGTCCTCTGTCACCTTTTATATAGTTTTCTTTGTGCCCTTCCCCCTCCACCTTTCCCTCTCCCTTTCCCCCCTCCCCCCCCATAACCACCACACTCTTATCAATGTCTCTTAGTTTCACTTTTATGTCCCACCTACGTATGGAATAATGCAGTTCCTGGTTTTTTCTGATTTACTTATTTCGCTTCGTATCATATTATCAAGATCCCACCATTTTGCTGTAAATGATCCGATGTCATCATTTCTTATGGCTGAGTAGTATTCCATAGTCTATATGTGCCACATCTTCTTTATCCATTCATCTATTGACGGGCTTTTTGGTTGTTTCCATGTCCTGGCCACTGTGAACAATGCTGCAATAAACATGGGGCTGCATGTGTCTTTACGTATCAATGTTTCTGAGTTTTGGGGGTATATACCCAGTAAAGGGATTGCTGGGTCATAAGGTAGTTCTATTTTCAGTTTTTTGAGGAACCATCATACTTTCTTCCATAATGGTTGTACTACTTTACATTACCACCAACAGTGGATGAGGGTTCCTTTTTCTCCACAGCCTCTCCAACATTTGCTATTGCCTCTCTTGCTAATAATAGCTAATCGAACAGGTGTGAGGTGGTATCTCATTGCAGTTTTGATTTGCATTTCTCTAATAACTAAAGAAGATGAGCATCTTTTCCTATATATGTTGGCCATTTGTACTTCCTCCTGGGAGAAGTGTCTGTTCATGTCCTCTTCCCATTTTTTTATTGGATTGTTTTTTGTTTGTTGTTGAGTTTTATGAGTTCTTTGTATATTTTGGATATTAGGCCCTTATCTGAGCTGTTGTTTGAAAATATCATTTCCCATTTAGTTGGCTTTCTGTTTATTTTGTTATCAGTTTCTCTTGCTGAGCAAAAACTTCTTAGTCTGATGTAGTCCCATTCATTAATTTTTGCCTTCACTTCTCTTGCCATTGGAGTCAAATTCATAAAATGCTCTTTAAAACCCAGGTCCATGAGTTGAGTACCTATGTCTTCTTCTATGTACTTAATTGTTTCAGGTCTTATGTTTAGATCTTTGATCCATTTTGAGTTAATTTTTGTACAGGGGGAGAGACTGTAGTCCAGTTTCATTCTTTTGCCTGTGGCCTTCCAGTTTTCCCTGCACCGTTTATTGAAGAGGATTTCTTTTCTTCATTGTGTGTTGTTGGCCCCTTTATCAAAAATTATTTGACTATATATATGTGGTTTTATTTCTGGACTTTCTATTCTGTTCCATTGGTCTGAGTGTCTATTTTTCAGCCAATACCATGCTGTTTTGATTGTCGTGGCCCTATAATATAGTTTGAAGTCAGGTATTGTAATGCCCCCAGCTTCATTCTTTTTCTTTAGGATTGCTTTGGCTATTCAGGGTTTTTTATAGTTCCATATAAATCTGATGATTTTTTGCTCTATTTCTTTAAAAAATGTCATTGGAAGTTTGATGGGAATTGCATTAAATTTGTATATTGCTTTGGGTAATATAGCCATCTTGATTATATTTATTCTTCCTAGCCAAGAACAAGGTATATTCTTCCATCTCATTATATCTTTTTCGATTTCCCTTAACAATGGTTTATAGTTTTCATTATATAAGTCCTTTACATTCTTTGATATGTTTATTCCTAAGTATTTTATTTTTTTTGTTGCAATCGTGAAGGGGATTATTCTTTTGAATTCGTTCTCAATTGTTTCATTGTTGGCATATAGAAAGGCTATTGACTTCTGTATGTTAATTTTGTATCCTGCGACCTTACTGTATTGGATTATTGTTTCTAGTAGTCTTTTTGTGGATTCTTTGGGGTTTTCGATGTATAGGATCATATCATCTGCAAAAAGTGATACCTTTACTTCTTCTTTTCCGATATGGATGCCTTTTATTTCTTTGTCTTGTCTGATTGCTCTGGCTAGAACCTCTAGTACCACATTAAATAACAGTGGAGAGAGTGGACAACCCTGTCTTGTTCCTGATTTAAGGGGGGAAAGCCTTCAGTTTAGTGCCATTTAATATGATGTTAGCTGATGGTTTATCATATATGGCCTTTATCATGTTGAGATATTTTCCTTCTATACCCATTTTGTTGAGAGTCTTAAACATAAAATTGTGTTGTATTTTATCGAAAGCCTTTTCCGCGTCTATTGATAAGATCATGTGGTTTTTGTTCTTTGTTTTGTTGATATGGTGTATTACATTAACCGTTTTACGTATGTTGAACCATCCTTGAGATTCTGGGATGAATCCCACTTGATCATGATGTATTATTTTTTTAATATGTTGTTGTATTCGATTTGCTAGTATTTTGTTTACTATTTTAGCATCTGTATTCATTAGAGATATTGGTCTGTAGTATTCTTTTTTTGTGCCATCCTTGCCTGGTTTTGGTATGAGGGTTATGTTGGCCTCATAAAATGTGTTTGGAAGTATTGCTTCTTTTTCAATTTTTTGGAAGACTTTGAGTAGAATAGGAACCAAGTCTTCTTTGAATGTTTGGTAAAATTCGCTGGTATAGCCATCAGGGCCTGGACTTTTATTTTTGGGGAGGTTTTTAATGGTTTTTTCTATTTCTTCTCTACTGATAGGTCTGTTTAAGCTTTCTGCTTCTTCTTGACTCAGTCTAGGAAGGTTGTATTGTTCTAGGAATTTATCCATTTCTTCTAGGTTGTTAAATTTAGTGGCATATAGTTTTTCATAGTATTCTACAATAATTCTTTGTATATCTATGGTGTCCGTGGTGATTTCTCCTCTTTCATTTTGGATTTTGTTTATATGAGTTCTTTCTCTTTTTTCCTTGGTAAGTCTTGCCAAGGGTTTATCAATTTTGTTGATCTTTTCAAAGAACCAGCTCCTTGTTCTATTAATTTTTTCTATAGTTTTTCTGTTCTCTAATTCATTTATTTCTGCTCTGATTTTTATTATCTCCTTTCTTCGGCTGGTTTTGGGTTTTCTTTGTTCTTCTTTTTCTAGTTCCTTAAGGTGGGAAGTTAAGTGGTTCACTTGGGCTCTCTCTTGTTTGTTCATATAGGCCTGAAGTGATATGAACTTCCCTCATATCACTGCTTTTGCTGCATCCCATAGATTCTGATATATCATATTGTCATTTTCATTAGTCTGTATATATCTTTTGATCTCTGCACTTATTTCTTCTTTGACCCATTCATTTTTTAAAAGTATGTTGTTTAGTTTCCACATTTTTTGGGGATTTTTTTCCTCTTTTTTGCAGTTGAATTCTAGTTTCAAGGCTTTATGATCAGAAAATATGCTTGGTACAACTTCAATTTTTCTGAATTTGCTGATGTTGTTTTTGTGGCCCAACATATGGTCAATTCTTGAGAATGATCCATGTACACTGGAGAAAAATGTATACTCAGTCACTTTGGGATGAAATGTCCTGTAGATGTCTATCATATCCAGGTGCTCTAGTGTTTTGTTTAAGGCCACTATGTCTTTGTTGATTCTCTGTTTGGATGACCGATCTAGAGCCGTCAGCGGTGTATTGAGGTCTCCAAGTATGATTGTATTTTTGTCAGTTTTTGTTTTAAGATCAATAAGTAGCTGTCTTATATATTTTGGTGCTCCTTGGTTTGGTGCATATATATTAAGAATTGTTATGTCTTCTTGATTCAGTGTCCCCTTATCCATTATGAAATGGCCATTTTTGTCTCTGAGTACTTTTCCTGTCTTGTAGTCAGCATTATCTGATATGAGTATTGCTACACCTGTTTTTTTTTTTTTTGGATGTTATTGGCTTGGAGTATTGTTTTCCAGCCTTTCACTTTGAATTTGTTTTTATCCTTGTTACTTAGATGAGTTTCCTGTAGGCAGCATACAGTTGGATTTTCTTTTTTAATCCATTCTGCTACGCTGTGCCTTTTTATTGCTGAGTTTAATCCGTTTACATTTAGTGTAATTATTGATACTTGTGAGTTTTCTATTGCCATTTTATTTTTTTTTTTATTTTTTTTATATAATTTTATTTTTTTAATGGGGTGACATCAATAAATCAGGATACATACATTCAAAGATAACAAGTCCAGGTTATCTTGTCGTTCAATTATGTTGCATACCCACCACCCAAAGTCAGATTGTCCTCTGTCACCTTCTATCTTGTTTTCTTTGTGCCCCTCCCCACCCCCTATCCCTCTCCCATTCCCCCCTCCCCCCCGTAACCACCACACTCTTATAAATGTCTCTTAGTTTCACTATTATGTCCCACCTACGTATGGAATAATACAGTTCCTGTTTTTTTTCTGATTTACTTATTTCGCTTTGTATCATGTTATCAAGATCCCACCATTTTGCTGTAAATGTTCCGATGTCATCATTTCTTATGGCTGAGTAGTATTCCATAGTGTATATGTGCCACATCTTCTTTATCCAGTCATCTATTGATGGGCTTTTTGGTTGTTTCCATGTCCTGGCCACTGTGAACAATGCTGCAATAAACATGGGGCTGCATGTGTCTTTACGTATCAATGTTTCTGAGTTTTTGGGATATATACCCAGTAGAGGGATTGCTGGGTCATAAGGTAGTTCTATTTTCAGTTTTTTGAGGAACCACCATACTTTCTTCCATAATGGTTGTACTACTTTACATTCCCACCAACAGTGTATGAGGGTTCCTTTTTCTCCACAGCCTCTCCAACATTTGCTGTTACCTGACTTGCTAATAACAGCTAATCGAACAGGTGTGAGGTGGTATCTCATTGCACTTTTGATTTGCATTTCTCTAATAGCTAAAGAAGATGAGCATCTTTTCATATATCTGTTGGCCATTTGTATTTCTTCCTGGGAGAAGTGTCTATTCATATCCTCTTCCCATTTTTTTATTGGATTGTTTGTTTGTTTGTTGTTGAGTTTTATGAGTTCTTTGTATATTTTGGATATTAGGCCCTTATCTGAGCTGTCGTTTGAAAAAATCATTTCCCATTTAGTTGGCTTTCTGTTTACTTTGTTATCAGTTTCTCTTGCTGAGCAAAAACTTCTTAGTCTGATGTAGTCCCATTCATTAATTTTTGCCTTCACTTCTCTTGCCATTGGAGTCAAATTCATAAAATACTCCTTAAAACCCAGGTCCCTGAGTTGAGTACCTATGTCTTCTTCTATGTACTTAATTGTTTCAGGTCTTATGTTTAGATCTTTGATCCATTTTGAGTTAATTTTTGTACAGGGGGAGAGACTGTAGTCCAGTTTCATTCTTTTGCATGTGGCTTTCCAGTTTTCCCTGCACCATTTATTGAAGAGGCTTTCTTTTCTCCATTGTGTGTTGTTGGCCCCTTTATCAAAAATTATTTGACTATATATATGTGGTTTTATTTCTGGACTTTCTATTCTGTTCCATTGGTCTGAGTGTCTATTTTTCAGCCAATACCATGCTGTTTTGATTGTCGTGGCCCTATAATAGAGTTTGAAGTCAGGTATTGAAATGCCCCCAGCTTCATTCTTTTTCTTTAGGATTGCTTTGGCTATTTGGGGTTTTTTATAGTTCCATATAAATCTGATGATTTTTTGCTCTATTTCTTTAAAAAATGTCATTGGAAGTTTGATGGGAATTGCATTAAATTTGTATATTGCTTTGGGTAATATAGCCATCTTGATTATATTTATTCTTCCTAGCCAAGAACAAGGTATATTCTTCCATCTCATTATATCTTTTTCGATTTCCCTTAACAATGGTTTATAGTTTTCATTATATAAGTCCTTTACATTCTTTGTTATGTTTATTCCTAAGTATTTTATTTTTTTTGTTGCAATCGTGAAGGGGATTATTCTTTTGAGTTCCTTCTCAGTTGTTTCATTGTTGGCATATAGAAAGGCTATTGACTTCTGTATGTTAATTTTGTATCCTGCGACCTTACTGTATTGGCTCATTGTTTCTAGTAGTCTTTTTGTGGATTCTTTGGGGTTTTTGATGTATAGTATCATATCATCTGCAAAAAGTGATACCTTTACTTCTTCTTTTCCGATATGGATGCCTTTTATTTCTTTGTCTTGTCTGATTGCTCTGGCTAGAACCTCTAGTACCACATTAAATAACAGTGGAGAGAGTGGACAACCCTGTCTTGTTCCTGATTTAAGGGGGAAAGCCTTCAGTTTAGTGCCATTTAATATGATGTTAGCTGATGGTTTATCATATATGGCCTTTATCATGTTGATATATTTTCCTTCTATACCCATTTTGTTGAGAGTCTTAAACATAAAATTGTGTTGTATTTTATCGAAAGCCTTTTCTGCGTCTATTGATAAGATCATGTGGTTTTTGTTCTTTGTTTTGTTGATATGGTGTATTACATTAACCGTTTTACGTATGTTGAACCATCCTTGAGATTCTGGGATGAATCCCACTTGATCATGATGTATTATTTTTTTAATATGTTGTTGTATTCGATTTGCTAGGATTTTGTTTAGTATTTTAGCATCTGTATTCATTAGAGATATTGGTCTGTAGTTTTCTTTTTTTGTGCCATCCTTGCCTGGTTTTGGTATGAGGGTTATGTTGGCTTCGTAAAATGTGTTTGGAAGTATTGCTTCTTCTTCAATTTTTTGGAATACTTTGAGTAGAATAGGAACCAAGTCTTCTTTGAATGTTTGATAAAATTCACTGGTATAGCCGTCAGGGCCTGGACTTTTATTTTTGGGGAGGTTTTTAATGGTTTTTTCTATTTCTTCTCTACTGATAGGTCTGTTTAGGCTTTCTGCTTCTTCTTGACTCAGTCTAGGAAGGTTGTATTTTTCTAGGAATTTATCCATTTCTTCTAGGTTGTTGAATTTAGTAGCATAAAGTTTTTCATAGTATTCTACAATAATTCTTTGTATATCTACAGTGTCCGTGGTGATTTCTCCTCTTTCATTTTGGATTTTGTTTATATGAGTTCTTTCTCTTTTTTCCTTGGTAAGTCTTGCCAAGGGTTTGTCAATTTTGTTGATCTTTTCAAAGAACCAGCTCCTTGTTCTATTAATTTTTTCTATAGTTTTTCTGTTCTCTAATTCATTTATTTCTGCTCTGATTTTTATTATCTCCTTTCTTCGGCTGGTTTTGGGTTGTCTTTGTTCTTCTTTTTCTAGTTCCTTAAGGTGGGAAGTTAAGTGGTTCACTTGGGCTCTCTCTTGTTTGTTCATATAGGCCTGAAGTGATATGAACTTCCCTCATATCACTGCTTTTGCTGCATCCCATAGATTCTGATATATCATATTGTCATTTTCATTAGTCTGTATATATCTTTTGATCTCTGCACTTATTTCTTCTTTGACCCATTCATTTTTTAAAAGTATGTTGTTTAGTTTCCACATTTTTTGGGGATTTTTTTCCTCTTTTTTGCAGTTGAATTCTAGTTTCAAGGCTTTATGATCAGAGAATATGCTTGGTACAACTTCAATTTTTCTGAATTTGCTGATGTTGTTTTTGTGGCCCAACATATGGTCAATTCTTGAGAATGATCCATGTACACTGGAGAAAAATGTATACTCAGTCACTTTGGGATGAAATGTCCTGTAGATGTCTATCATATCCAGGTGCTCTAGTGTTTTGTTTAAGGCCACTATGTCTTTGTTGATTCTCTGTTTGGATGACCGATCTAGAGCCGTCAGCGGTGTATTGAGGTCTCCAAGTATGATTGTATTTTTGTCAGTTTTTGTTTTAAGATCAATAAGTAGCTGTCTTATATATTTTGGTGCTCCTTGGTTTGGTGCATATATATTAAGAATTGTTATGTCTTCTTGATTCAGTGTCCTCTTATCCATTATGAAATGGCCATTTTTGTCTCTGAGTACTTTTCCTGTCTTGTAGTCAGCATTATCTGATATGAGTATTGCTACACCTGTTTTTTTTTTTTTTTTTTTTTGGATGTTATTGGCTTGGAGTATTGTTTTCCAGCCTTTCACTTTGAATTTTCATTAAATTCAGTTTTTCTTTTCATTAAATTTAAGGTATTTTGTAATTTGAATTGTGATTTTGAAGGGTGGTTATGTAGGAGTGAATTTCATTACCTTAAAAAAAGGGATTTTAGTTAATTTTTATCCTTGTTACTTAGATGAGTTTCCTGTAGGCAGCATACAGTTGGATTTTCTTTTTTAATCCATTCTGCTACGCTGTGCCTTTTTATTGCTGAGTTTAATCCGTTTACATTTAGTGTAATTATTGATACTTGTGAGTTTTCTATTGCCATTTTATATCTTGCTTTCTGTTAGTTTTGTGTCTTGTTTCATCCTTCTCTTTCATTTTTCTATCTTTTGTTTTTATTTGGTTATATTCCATACATCTTTCCTCTGTTGCTATCTTTTTTATCTCCTGTGCTTCTGTGATGGTTTTTTCAATGGTGGTTACCTTTGAGTAATGAAAAGGAAAACCCCACATTTTTAAAAATGATGAGTTTTATACATAGGAAAATATGCATAGAAACTCCAAATGTCTCTGTGAACATTTCTTTCTTTCCTTTTTTTCTTTTCTCCACAATCATAGAGACAGTGAAAAAGAGGGATAGATAGGGAGAGACAGACAAGAATGGAGAAAATTTTTATTATGTGCCAGGTCACAGATCAATCATCATTTTTTTGTAAGGACACCTTAGTTTTTCATTGACTGCTCTCTCATATGTGCCTTGACCAGGGGGCTACAGCTGACTGAGTGACCCCTTGCTCAAGCCAGCGACATTGGGATCAAGCTGTTGAGCTTGGCTAAAACGAGATGAACCCACACTCAAGCTGGCAAATTTGGGATCTCAAATCTGGGCACTGCGCATTCCATTTAAATACTCTACTCACTGCGCCACTGCCTTGTCAGTCTGTGAACTTTTTGTTTCTTTTACTTTCTCTGGATTTTATTTAGTATCCTGGTTCTTAGTATGGGTGGAAAGGCTGTGTATTTTAAGGTTTTATTCCTCTTAAATGTATTTATCACTACATTTTTTTATAGATTTTCTTATGTAGTTTTTCTTTTCATTAAATTTAAGGTATTTTGTAATTTGAATTGTAATTTTGAAGGGTGGTTATGTAGGAGTGAATTTCATTACCTTAAAAAAAGGGATTTTAGTTAATTTCTATTACTGTTTAGTATATTAAGGGTAATGAAGACAAGAAACATGCTTTATGTCATTTCTAAAGTTAGAGGTAGTTGAAACTTCCTTGAAAGAACATACAGGATTATCTCTGGAAAATGTTTTCCAAGAGCGCTTCCCTGCTGCCACCTCATGTGAACCTTGGAAATAACAGCTCAGAGAAGTTCACCTGGAAAAACACAGCAGTTGGTTGTAGTGCGTTATCTATCAATGTTGAATCGAAGGCTATCTAGAAGATACTTTCATAACTTGTAAATATAAGAAAGTTCTAGTTACTGTTTGCTACCTGTTTCGATGTTAACTGTAGTGTGAGCAAGAGATACACTTCATATCATTTCAATCATCTGAAGTTTGCTGGAACTTGCTCCATAGCACATAAAATATTGGTCTATGTTACATGTACTTCTCTGCTACCACCACTTTTGCATCTTGGGAATCACACTTCAGTACAGGTCCAAAGGAAAGATTTGGTAGATAAGATTGTCTACAACCATTGATTCCAATTAGCCGCTTCTGTGAAGCGTTTCTGTATCTTTAGTGGTTTTTTTGGAGGGGAATCTATCATTTCATCTTGTTTTTCTTTTTTCCTTCCAGTCATGCTTTCATAAAGCCTTTGAAAGTGCCCTTCATATACCAGGCACTGTGCCAAGAGCTCATGTCCCTGCACTCAGTCACTTCCCATTCTACTATTTTTACATCTGTCGTTTGAACTTCTATTATTTAAATCTACTTAATGTATTGTAAATTATGATGTGCTTTGATTTGACAAGTATATAGTATTTTAACAGATTTTTATTATAAAAACGGTATTCTTATTGCAGAAATGCAAAAAAAATGATAAGAAAAAGAAAACAAGAAATTTTCATACATAGATATCAACTGTTAACTTTAGCCATTTTCTTTCCATATTCTTTGTGTACCAATTATATTTTTCTATTTATATGTACTCAGGTACCTTGGGTGCATGTACCCAATGTGTGCATATATGTGCATTGCACGTGAGCATACCTCTCTGTTTCAATAGTGTCTGTCATTTGTGGATATTTGTGTACGTATGCAAATGAATATTTATTCACTCTTCCAGTAAAAACTTATTGAATTTTTATTATATGCCTGGCATTGTGCTCGACACTGTTTGCCATAGTGAATGGGAGAGATTCACTTTCTGTCTTTATGGATATTACACTTTCATGGAGTAGAAAGAGGAAGGAAAAAATATACATAAAAAATTATAAGTTGTGAAAAGCACTGAATTTGGTAGTGCAATAACTTTGGTCCCAGTTGTAATTGATTGGTCATGGTTAAGTATATCATTTTCTCGGAAGGCAGAGCTGAGACATAAGTCTCGATTCTACATGAATGCGTGATCTCAGCTATAAAACTGAGAAAATTTACAAGTGATGCAACAAATACCCTGGGAGGTGATCTCTGATCAAAAGAACCTAAATTATATGTGCTGACCAGGCTCAGATAAATTCTGAAAACCAAAGCTTAGGAGGTTTCTCAGTCTGGACTGCTGCCACGGCACAAGAAAAAGTGCATGTTAGAAAAGGTGTGAATTCGTGCTCAACAATCAGAAATAATGACTGTATATACCCCTGACTGACAAGAGCCTAGGAAAGTCTTCTGATGTTGTCACCACAGCAGACTAGATTATTATTTTATTTTTTATTTGCCTCAGGTTGTATCTAGTAATTTTGTCCCCTTGGAGACAATGGCTTGATTGCACCTGGCGCTCACTAGTTAGAGCATCACCCTCATACAGTAATGTCATAGGATTGGTCCCGGTTCAAGGCACATACAGAAACAGATTGATGTTTCTGACTATCTGTCTGTCTTTTTCACCACTTCCTCTCTCTAACATAAAAAATTAAATAAAAGAAAAAATGACAATGGCTATTTTTGGTTGTTTTCGCAGCTTAAATTGCATAGAAGAATGAAATATGTTTTTCAAAATCTCACCGCAAGAAAAAATAGGTAGTAAGGCTGTAAAGTACCATATTTCCCCATGCATAATATGCCTCCCTGTAGAAGACACACCTTCATTTTTGGGCACAAAGTTTGAGAAAATGGTAACAAGTGCAATGAGGCTGGAAATGCAAGTAAAATATACTACAACACTGTAAAAGACACACTCATTTTTCAAACCCCACATTTTTCAAAAAAGATGAGTCTAAAACGATGGGAAATATGGTATTCAACTGCCAAATATCTCTGTGATCCATTTATTTCTTTCATTCTTTTTTTCTTTTTTTTATTACAGAGACGGTGAGAGAGTCAGAGAGAGAGATAGATAAAGACACAAAGAGAGGAAGATAAATAGTTTTTTTTTTATTATGTGCCAGGTCACAGATCTATCATCAGTTTTTCATTGTGACACCTTAGTTGCTCATTGACTGCTCTCTCATTGTGCCTTGACCAGGGAACTACAGCTGACCGAGTAACATCTTGCTTGAGCCAGTGAGCCCATTGGGCTAAAGCTGGTGAGCTTTGCTTAAACCAGATAAGCCCATGCTCAAGCTGGCGACCTTGGGATCTCAAATCTGGGTCCTCCGCATTCCAGTCAAATGCTCTATCCACCGCGCCACTGCCTCCTCAGGCTGTGAAAATTTTTATGTTTTACTTTCCCTGGATTTTCTTTAGTATCCTGTTTCATAGTATGGGTGGTAACGTTGTGTATTTTAAAATTTTTTTCCACTAAAATGTAATCATCCAAACATTTTTCCTTAAGTTTTGTATGTAGTATTTATTTCCATTAAGTTTCAAGTATTTTGTAACTTGAATTTTGATTTTGAGCAGGGGTTATTTAGGAGTGAATTTCTTAACTTAAAAAAGAAAGGGTTTTTTAGTTAGTTTTTATTACTGATTTCTAGAGTAAGTGTAATGACAACAAGAAACATGCTTTATATCATTTCAAAGGTTTGAGGTAGTTGAAACTTGCTTGAAAGAAAATACAGGATTGTCTGTGGGAAATGTTTTACAAGTGCACTTCTCTGCTGCCACCTCGTGTTCACCTTGGGAATAACAGCTCAGAGCAGTTCACCTATAAAAACACAGCAGTTGGGAGTTGTGCTTTATCTATCAATGTTGAAACCAAGACTATTTAGAAGATACTTTTATAACTTGTAAATATAAGGAATTTCCAGTTATTGTTTACTAATTGTTTCGACGTTAACTCTAGTGAAAACAATAAACATATTTGAGATTATTTCAATCCTCTGAAGTTGGCTGAAACTTGCTGCATAGCACATACTATAATGGTCTCTGTTACATGTGCTTCTCTGCTGCCACCTCGTGTGCATCTTGGGAATCACGCCTCAGAACAGATCCAAAGGAAAGTAATAGTAGAGAGGATTGTCTACAAACGTTGATTCCAATTTGCCGGTTCTGTAAATATTTTGTGTATTCTTAGTGATTTGTTTTCTGAAAATCTATCGGTTCACCTTGTTTTTCTTCTTTCCTTCCAGCAATGCTTTCATAAAGCCCTTGAATGTTCCCATCATATACCAGGCACTGTGCTAGGAACTGTATGAGTAGTTGGTGCACTCAATGTCTTCCCATTCTACTATTTTTACTTCTGCTTTTGGACTCCTTTATTTAAATCTTCTTAATGTATTGTAAAATAAGATGTGCTTTCATTTGAAAAGTATGTTGAATGTAACTGCTTTTTTATTATAAAAACTGTATTCTTATTGCAGAAGTGCAAGAAAAATGAATAGAATACAAAACAGCAAATTTTCATCCAGAGATAACTACTGTTAATATTATGACATTATCTTTCCATATTCTTAGTGTACCTATTATATTTCTATATCTATATGTACTAAGGTACATTGGGTGTGCATACATCTGTGTGTATGGATGTGCATTGCATATGAGCATATCTCTCTGGGTCCACAGTTTCTATCATTTGTGGATACCTGTGTATGCATGCAAATTACTATTTATTCTTTCATTCATTAAACACTTATTGTATTTCTATTATGTTCCAGGCACTGTGCTCTACACTGCTTGCCTATAGTGAAAGAGACAGACTGTCTATATGAATAATACACTGTCATGTTATAGACAGATGAAGGAAAATGTACATAACTAAAATAATTATAAGTTGTGACAAGCACTGGATATAGTAGTGCAATGTCTTGTTCCCAGGTTTCATTGATCGTGGCGATGTTCACTATATCAGTTTCTCAAAAGGCAGAGCTGAGACCCAAGTCTCAGGTCTTCAGCAATGCATGTTCTCAGCTATAAAACTGAGAAAATTCTCAAGCCCTGAAACAAAGACCCTGGGAAGTGTTCTGTGTGCAAAAGAACCCAGCTTGTAAGTGGTGACCCAGGCTCAGATAAATTCTGATGTCCAAAGCTTAGGAGGTCTCTCAGTCTGGACTGCTGCAACAGCACAAGAAAAAAGTGCATGTTAGGAAAGGGGTCACATTGTGGTAAACAATCAGAAATATTTTTTATGCCCCTAACATTCAAGAGAAAAGTAAAGTCTTCTCATGATGTCACCACAGCAGACTAGATTATTGTTTTAATTTTAATTACCTAAGTTTTTTCCCAGTAATTTTTGCACCTAAATTACAATGGCTTGCTATCACCAGAGAGCTCAGTAGATAGAGCATCACACACATACACTAATGTCATAGGTTTTGTCCTTGGTCTAGGCACATACAGAAACACATTGATGTTTCTGACTATCTGTGTGTCTATTTTTCCTCCTCTTCCTCCCTCTAACATTAATAACTAAATAAAAGAAAAATGACAGTGGCTTTTTTTTGGTGATATTGCAGCTTAAATTGCTTAGAGGAATGAATTATTTTTTTCAAAATCTCATCCCAAGAGGAAATAAGTGGTAAGGTTGTAAAGTACCATATCTCCCCATGTATAAGTAGCCTCCCTCTATAAGTAGCACCTTAATTTTGGGGCACAAAATTTGAGAAAATGATAACAAATGTGAACAAACAGCAAATGCAAGTAAAAATGAAACAACCACTGTTTAAGATTCACCCAGGTTTCAAACCCCACATTTTTAAAAATGATGAGTTTTATACATAGGAAAATATGGATAGAAACTCCAAATGTCTCTGTGAACATTTCTTTCTTTCCTTTTTTTCTTTTTTCCAGAGTCATAGAGAGAGTAAGAGAGAGGGATAGATAGGGACAGACAGACAAGAATGGAGAAAATTTTTTATTATGTGCCAGGTAACAGATCAATTATAATTTTTTCATAAAAACACCTTAGTTGTTCATTGACTGCTCTCTCATATGTACCTTGACCAGGGGGCTACAGCTGACCGAGTGACCCCTTTCTCGGACAGCGACATTGGGATCAAGCTGTTGAGCTTTGCTAAAATGAGATGAGCCCAAGCTCAAGCTGGCAAATTTGGGATCTCAAATCTGGGTACTGAGCATTCCAGTCAAATGCTCTACCCACCGTGCCACTGCCTTGTCAGTCTGTGAACATTTTGTTTCTTTTACATTCTCTGGATTTTATTTATTATACTGGTTCTTAGTACGGTTGGAAGGGCTGTGTATTTGAAGGTTTTATTCCTCTTAAATGTATTCATCACTACATTTTTTTATAGATTTTCTTATGTAGTTTTTCTTTTCATTAATTTTAAGGTATTTTGCAACTTGAATTGTGATATTGAAGGGGGGTTATTTAGGAGTGTATTTCATTACCACAAAAAAAGGGATTTAAGTTAATTTCTATTACTGTTTAGAACATTAAGTGTAATGATGACAAGAAACATGCTTTATATCATTTCTAAAGTTAGAGGTAGTTGAAACTTGCTTGAAACAACATACAGGATTATCTGTGGAAAATGTTTTCCAAGAGCGCTTCCCTGCTGCCACCTTGTGTGCACCTTGGAAATAGCAGCTCAGAGCAGTTCACCTGGAAAAACACAGCAGTTGGGTGTTGTGCGTTATCTATCAATGTTGAATCGAAGGCTATCTAGAAGATACTTTCATAACTTGTAAATATAAGAAAGTTCTAGTTACTGTTTGCTACCTGTTTTGATGTTAACTGTAGTGTAAGCAAGAGATACACTTCATATCAATTCAATCATCTGAAGTTTGCTGGAACTTGCTCCATAGCACATAAAATATTGGTCTCTGTTACATGTGCTTCTCTGCTACCACCTTGTTTGCATCTTGGGAATCACGCATCAGTACAGGTCCAAAGGAAAGTTTTGGTTGATAAGATTGTCTACAACCATTGATTCCAATTACGTGCTTCTTTGAATTGTTTCTGAATGTTTAGTGGGTTTTTTTCTGGGAATCTATCGTTTCATCTTGCTTTTCTTTTTTCTTTCCAGCCATGCTTTCATAAAGCCTTTGAAAGTGCCCTTCATACACCAGGCACCGTGCTAAGAGCTCATGTCCCTGCACTCATTCACTTCCCATTCTACTATTTTTATATCTGTCTTTTGAACTTCTTTTATTTAAATTTACTTAATGTATTGTAAATTATGATGTGCTTTGATTTGACAAGTATATAGTATTTTAATAGTTTTTTATTATAAAAATGGTATTCTTATTGCAGAAATGCAAAAAAAGATAAGAAAAACAAAACAACAGATTTTCATACATAGATATCAACTGTTAACTTTAGCCATTTTCTTTCCATATTCTTCGTGTTCCAATTATATTTGTCTATGTATATGTACTCAGGTACATTGGGTGAGTGTACCCAATGTGTGTATAGATGTGCATTGCACATGAGCATACCTCTCTGTTTCAATAGTGTCTGTCATTTGTGGATATTTGTGTATGTATGCAAATGAATATTTAGTCACTCTTCCAGTAAAATCTTATTTAATTTTCATTATATGCCAGGCACTGTGCTCGACACTTTTTGCCATAGTGAATGGGAGCGACACACTTTCTGTCTTTATGGATATTACACTGTCATGGAGTAGAAAGAGGAAGGAAAAATATACATAAAAAAATTAAAAGTTGTGACAAACACTGGATTTGGTAGTGCAATACCTTTGGTCCCAGTTGTGATTGATCGTGGCATGGTTGAGTATATCAGTTTCTCAGAAGGCAGAGCTGAGACATAAGTCTCGGTCCTTCAGGAATGCGTGGTCTCAGCTATAAAACTGAGAAAATTTACAAGTGATGCAACAAATAACCTGGGAGGTGTTCTGTGACCAAAAGAACCTAAATTGTAAGTGCTGACCAGGCTCAGATAAATTCTGAAAACCAAAGCTTAGGAGGTTTCTCAGTCTGGACTTCTGCCACGACACAAGAAAAAGTGCATGTTAGGAAAGGTGTGAATTCGTGCTCAACAATCAGAAATACTGATTGTATATGCCCCTGTCAAGGGCCTAGGAAAGACGTCTGATGTTGTCACCACAGCAGACTAGATCATTATTTATTTTTTATTTGCCTCAGGTTGTCTCTAGTAATTTTGTCTCCCTAGAGACAATGGCTTCCTTACACCAGAAAGCTCACTAGTTAGAGCATCACACTCATACAGTAATGTCATAGGATTGGTCCCGGTTCAAGGCACATACAGAAACAGATTGATGTTTCTGACTATCTGTCTGTCTTTTTCCCCTCACTTCCTCTCTCTAAGATTAAAAATTAAATAAAAGAAAAAATGACAATGGCTATTTTTTGGTTGTTTTTGCAGCTTAAATTGCATAGAAGAATGAATTATGTTTTTCAAAATCTCACCACAAGAGAAAATAGGTAGTAAGGTTGTAAAGTACCATATTTCCCCATGCATAATATGCCTCCCTGTAGAAGACGCACCTTCATTTTAGGGCGCAAAGTTTGAGAAAATGATAACAAGTGCAATGAGACTGGAAATACAAGTAAAATATACTAAAACCACTGTATAAGATGCACCCAGTTTTCAAACCCCATATTTTTCAAAAAAGTTGAGTCTTAAACTATGGCAAATATGGTATACACCTGCCGAATATCTCTGTGAACCCTTTATTTCTTTCTTTATTTTTTTTCTTTTCTTTATTACAGAGACAGTGAGAGAGTCAGAGAGAGAGATAGATAGGTACACTCAGACAGGAAGGTAAAGAGCTTTTTTTTATTATGTGCCAGGTCACAGATCAATCATCAGTTTTTTGTTGTGACACCTTAGTTGCTCATTGACTGCTCTCTCACTGTGCCTTGACCAGGGAACTACAGCTGACGGAGTAACCTCTTGCTCGAGCCAGTGAGCCCATTGGGCTAAAGCTGGTGAGCTTTGCTTAAACCAGATAAGCCCAAGCTCAAGCTGGCGACCTTGGGATCTCAAATCTGGGTCACCGCATTCCAGTCAAATGCTCTATCCACCGCGCCACCGCCTCCTCAGGCTGTGAAAATTTTTATCTTTTACTTTCTCTGGATTTTGTTTAGTATCCTGTTTCATAGTATGGGTGGTAACATTGTGTATTTTAAGGTTTTTTTTCCACTAAAATGTATTCATCACAACATTTTTCCATAGGTTTTCTTATGTAGTTTTTATTTCCATTAAGTTTCAGGTATATTGTAACTTGAATTTTAATTTTGAGCAGGGGGTATTTAGGAGTGAATTTCTTAACTTAAAAAAAGAAGGGTTTTTTAGTTAGTTTTTATTATGGATTTCTAGAGTAAGTGTAATGACAAGAAGAAACATGCTTTATATCATTTGAAAGGTTTGAGGTAGTTGAAACTTGCTTGAAAGAAAATACAGGATTGTCTGTGAAAAATGTTTTCCAAGTGCGCTTCTCTTCTGCAACCTCGTGTTCACCTTGGGAATAACAGCTCAGAGCAGTTCAACTGAAAAAACACAGCAGTTGGGAGTTGTGCTTTATCTATCAATGTTGAAACCAAGACTATTTAGAAGATACTTTTATAACTTGTAAATATAAGGAATTTCCAGTTACTGTTTGCTACTTGTTTCAACGTTAACTCTAGTGAAAGCAATATACATATTTGATATTATTTCAATCCTCTGAAGTTGGCTGAAACTTGCTGCATAGCACATACAATAATGGTCTCTGTTACATGTGCTTCTCTGCTGCCACCTCGTGTGCATCTTGGGAATCACGCCTCAGAACAGATCCAAAGGAAAGTAATAGTAGAGAGGATTGTCTACAAACGTTGATTCCAATTTGCCGGTTCTGTAAATATTTTGTGTATTCTTAGTGATTTGTTTTCTGAAAATCTATTGGTTCACCTTGTTTTTCTTCTTTCCTTCCAGCATTGCTTTCATAGAGCCCTTGAATGTTCCCATCATATACCAGGCACTGTGCTAGGAACTGTATGAGTAGTTGGTGCACTCAATGTCTTCCCATTCTACTATTTTTACTTCTGCTTTTGGACTCCTTTATTTAAATCTTCATAATGTATTGTAAAATAAGATGTGCTTTCATTTGAAAAGTATGTTGAATGTAACTGCTTTTTTATTATAAAAACTGTATTCTTATTGCAGAAGTGCAAGAAAAATGAATAGAATACAAAACAGCAAATTTTCATCCAGAGATAACTACTGTTAATATTATGACATTATCTTTCCATATTCTTAGTGTACCTATTATATTTCTATATCTATACGTACTAAGGTACATTGGTGTGCATACATCTGTGTGTATAGATGTGCATTGCATATGAGCATATCTCTCTGGGTCCACAGTTTCTATCATTTGTGGATACCTGTGTATGCATGCAAATTACTATTTATTCTTTCATTCATTAAACACTTATTGTATTTCTATTATGTTCCAGGCACTGTGCTCTACACTGCTTGCCTATAGTGAAAGAGACAGACTGTCTATATGAATAATACACTGTCATGCTGTAGACAGAGGAAGAAAAATGTACATAAATAAAATAATTATAAGTTGTGACAAGCACTGGATATATTAGTGCAATGTCTTGTTCCCAGGTTTCATTGATCGTGGCGATATTCAGTATATCAGTTTCTCAAAAGGCAGAGCTGAGACCCAAGTCTCAGGTCTTCAGCAATGCGTGTTCTCAGCTATAAAACTGAGAAAATTCTCAAGTGCTGAAACAAAGACCCTGGGAAGTGTTCTGTGTGCAAAGAACCAAGCTTGTAAGTGGTGACCCAGGCTCAGATAAATTCTGATGTCCAAAGCTTAGGAGGTCTCTCAGTCTGGACTGCTGCAACAGCACAAGAAATAAGTGCATGTTAGGAAAGGGATCACATCGTGGTAAACAATCAGAAATATTTTTTACGCCCCTAACCGTCAAGAGAAAGAAAAGTCTTCTGGTGATGTCACCACAACAGACTAGATTATTGTTTTATTTTTAATTACCTCCGTTTTTCTCTAGTAATTTTTCCCTCTAAATACAATGGCTTGCTATCACCAGAGAGCTCAGTTGATAGAGCATCACACACATACACTAATGTCATAGGTTTTGTCCTTGGTCTAGGCACATACAGAAACACATTGATGTTTCTGAATATCTGTGTGTATGTTTTCCCCTCTCTTCCTCCCTCTAACATTAATAACTAAATAAATGAAAAATGACAATGCCTTTTTTGGGGTTTTTTTTTGTTTGTTTGTTTTTCAGCTTAAATTGCTTAGAGGAATGAATTATTTTTTCAAAATCTCACCCCAAGAGGAAATAAATGGTAAGGTTTTAAAATACCATATCTCTCCATGTATAAGTAGCCTCCCTCTATAAGTAGTACCTTAGTTTTGGGGCACAAAATTTGAGAAAATGATAACAAATGCGAAGAAACAGCAAATGCAAGTAAAAATACAACAACCACAGTATAAGATGCACCCAGGTTTCAAACCCCGCAATTTTAAAAATGATGAGTTTTATACATAGGAAAATATGGATAGAAACTCCAAATGTCTCTGTGAACATTTCTTTCTTTCCTTTTTTTCTTTTTTCCAGAGTCATAGAGACAGTGAGAGAGAGGGATAGATAGGGACAGACAGACAAGAATGGAGAAAATTTTTTATTATGTGCCAGGTCACAGATCAATCATCATTTTTTTGTAAGGACACCTTAGTTGATCATTGACTGCTCTCTCATATGTGCCTTGACCAGGGGGCTACAGCTGACCCAGTGACCCCTTGCTCGAGCCAGCGACATTGGGATCAAACTGTTGAGCTTTGCTAAAACGAGATGAGTCCGAGCTCAAGCTGGCGAATTTGGGATCAAAAATCTGGTTACTGCGCATTCCACTCAAATGGTCTACCCACTGCGCCACTGCCTTGTCAGTCTGTGAACATTTTGTTTCCTTTACATTCTCTAGATTTTATTTAGTATCTTGTTTCTTAGTATGGTGGAAAGGCTGTGTATTTTAAGGTTTTAGTCCTCTAAAATATATTCATCACTACATTTTTTTTATAGATTTCCTTATGTAGTTTTTATTTTCATTAATTTTAAGGTATTTTGCAACTTGAATTGTGATTTCGAGGGGTGGTTATATAGGAGTGAAATTCATTACCTTAAAAAATGGATTTTAGTTAATTTCTATTACTGTTTAGTATATTAAGTGTAATGACGACAAGAACTATGCTTTATATCATTTCTAAGGTTAGAGGTAGTTGAAACTTGCTTGAAAGAACACACAGGATTATCTGTGGAAAATGTTTTCCAAGAGCGCTTCCCTGCTGCCACCTTGTGTGCTCCTTGGAAATAACAGCTCAGTGTAGTTCACCTGGAAAAACAAAGCAGTTGTGTGTTGTGCGTTATCTATCAATATTGAAATCAAGACTATATAGAAGATACTTTCATAACTTGTAAATATAAGAGAGTTCTAGTTACTGTTTGCTACCTGTTTCAATGTTAACTGTAGTGTAAGCAAGAGATACACTTCATATCATTTCAATCTTCTGAAGTTTGCTGGAACTTGCTCCATAGCACATAAAATATTGGTCTCGGTTACATGTGCTTCTCTGCTGCCACCTCGTTTGCATCTTGGGAATCACGCTTCAGTACAGGTCCAAAGTAAGGTTTGGTGATAAGATTGTCTAAAACCATTGATTCCAATTAGCCGCTTCTGTGAAGAGTTTCTTTATCCTTATTGGTTTTTTTCTGGGAATCTATGGTTTCATCTTGTTTTTCTTTTTTCCTTCCAGTCATGCTTTCATAAAGCCTTTGAAAGTGCCCTTCGTATACCAGGCACTGTGCTAAGAACTCATGTCACTGCACTCAGTCACTTCCCATTCTACTATTTTTACATCTGTCTGTTGAACTTCTTTTATTTAAATTTACTTAATGTATTGTAAATTATGATGTGCTTTGATTTGACAAGTATATAGTATTTTAACAGCTTTTTATTATAAAAACGGTATTCTTATTGCAGAAATGCAAAAAAAATGATAAGAAAAAGAAAACAAGAAATATTCATACATAGATATCAACTGTTAACTTTAGCCATTTTCTTTCCATATTCTTTGTGTACCAATTATATTTCTCTATGTATATGTACTCAGGTACATTGGGTGCATGTACCCAATGTGTGCATATATGTGCATTGCACGTGAGCATACCTCTCTGTTTCAATAGTGTCTGTCATTTGTGGATATTTGTGTACGTATGCAAATGAATATTTATTCACTCTTCCAGTAAAAACATATTGAATTTTTATTATATGCCAGGTATTGTGCTCGACACTGTTTGCCATAGTGAATGGGAGAGAATCACTTTCTGTCTTTATGGATATTACACTTTCATGGAGTAGAAAGAGGAAGGAAAAAATATACATAAAAAATTATAAGTTGTGAAAAGCACTGAATTTGGTAGTGCAATAACTTTGGTCCCAGTTGTAATTGATCAGGTATGGTTAAGTATATCATTTTCTCGGAAGGCAGAGCTGAGACATAAGTCTTGATTCTACATGAATGCGTGATCTCAGCTATAAAACTGAGAAAATTTACAAGTGATGCAACAAATACCCTGGGAGGTGATCTCTGATCAAAAGAACCTAAATTATATGTGCTGACCAGGCTCAGATAAATTCTGAAAACCAAAGCTTAGGAGGTTTCTCAGTCTGGACTGATGCCACGGGACAAGAAAAAGTGTGCATTAGGAAAGGTGTGAATTCATGCTCAACAATCAGAAATACTGATTGTATATTTCCCTGACTGACAAGAGCCTAGGAAAGTCTTCTGATGTTGTTAAAACATAAGACTAGATTATTATTTTCTTTTTTATTTCCCTCAGGTTGTCTCTAGTAATTTTGGCTCCCTAGAGACAATGGCATGCTTATACCAGAGAGCTCACTAATTAGAGCATCACACTCATACAGTAATGTCATAGGATTGGTCCCAGTTCAAGGCACATACAGAAACAGATTGATGTTTCTGACTATCTGTCTGTCTTTTTCCCCCCACTTCCTCTCTCTAACATTAAATATTAAATAAAAGAAAAAATGACAATGGCTATTTTTTTGATGGCCACAGAGCCATCCCTAGCGCCCGGGCCATCTTTTTCTCCAATGGAGCCTTGGCTGCGGGAGGGGAAGAGAGAGACAGAGAGGAAAGCGCGGCGGAGGGGTGGAGAGGCAAATGGGCACTTCTTCTGTGTGCCCTGGCCAGGAATCGAACCCAGATCCTCCGCACACTAGGCCGACGCTCTACCGCTGAGCCAACCAGCCAGGGCCCAAAGTTCTAGATTAGAGGTCTTCAAACCTTTTTGTTAGTGTATGCCACATCAAAGTATTTTCAAATGTAGGCACTCTTTCATGTATTTCTACTTTGATAGCAAAAATTTCTCATCAAATTTTATTTAGGTGCATAGGATATAATTATTACATATTAAAATTTTGACATAAATTTAACTGTTACATTATTCTTTTAAATATCCATTAATACCAAATACTGTAGTGGTTTGATATGCACCATGTGATGCCAGTAGCCACAGCCACGATCACAGCCACCTGGCCCATGCAGGTTCGCATTGGATTCACACAGATGGTATTGAAACAATGAAGCCACGCCCTGGCCGGTTGGCTCAGTGGTAGAGCGTCGGCCTAGCGTGCGGAGGACCCGAGTTCGATTCCTGGCCAGGGCACACAGGAGAAGCGCCCATTTGCTTCTCCACCCCTCCGCCCCGCTTTCCTCTCTGTCTCTCTCTTCCCATCCCGCAGCCAAGGTTCCATTGGAGCAAAGATGGCCGGGCGCTGGGGATGGCTCTGTGGCCTCTGCCTCAGGCACTATAGTGGCTCTGGTCGCAACATGGCGATGCCCAGGATGGGCAGAGCATCGCCCCCTGGTGGGCAGAGCGTCGCCCCATGGTGGGCGTGCCGGGTGGATCCCGGTTGGGCGCATGCAGGAGTCTGTCTGACTGTCTCTCCCTGTTTCCAGCTTCAGAAAAATGAAAAAAAAAAAAGAAGAAGAAGAAGCCATGAACTGGTTGGCCATTAGCTTTAATCCTGGCTTGCACCTGGCGGGCAAGTAAAAACACATACTGGGCTCCAAAATCTACTCATTCAGCGCTCACAAAGCTACTGACTTATCCGAGTTTCCTACAATCAAGGGTTACTAGCTCACCAGCCTTATTCACCTCTGTTCCCCATCTCCTTCCTTTTCCCTGCACAAACTCTGCACAAACTGGCTTTTCCTTTAGCACTCTGCCATCTTGGCTGCCTCTCCTCTCCTCCACGTGGCCTTTCTCTGCTCTCCTCTCTACTCTCTGCTCTAATGCTAATCTCAGGAACCGAGAGAGAGCAAGCCCTCAGTCTGCCCCCATTTTATAGTGTAGAAATCAAAACCTTTAATCCAATATACAAATAAGGAAATCACTGATACAAAGTTATTTACCTAAGGCATAATGGGATTCCTCATGAGAGTGCACCACCCCACATCAAAAACGGTGGGAAAGGCTTAGTCCCAAAACCAAGCCTCAGGCTACAAGGATCCTGCCTGCCCATAGCCTGCCCCCAACACACATTAATACAATCACGCCCATCCCAGGCAATCACCAAGGAGATGGGCTTCCACGTGGGCACTGCCATCTTTAACAAAGTGAGCATTATATATATATATATATATATATATATATATATATATATATATATATACACACACAATATATATATATATTTTGTATTTTTCTGAAGTTGGAAACGGGGAGGCAGTCAGGCAGACTCCCGCATGCGCCCGACCGGGATCCACCTGGCACGCCCACCAGGGGGTGATGCTCTGCCCATCTGGGGCCTCGCTCTGTTGCATCCAGAGCCACTCTAGTGCCTGAGGCAGAGGCCACAGAGCCATCCTCAGCACCTGGGCCAACTTTGCTCCAATGGAGCCTTGGCTGCAGAAGGGGAAGAGAGAGACAGAGAGAAAGGAGAAGAGGAGGGGTGGAGAAGCAGATGGGCGCTTCTCCTGTGTGCCCTGGCCGGCAATCAAACCTGGGACTCCTGCACGCCAGGCCGACACTCTACCACTGAGCCAACTGGCCAGGGGTAGTGAGCATAATATATTTTATCTGCCTAACACACCATCATACATTTACAAAAAATATACAAACCAGCTCCTGTTTCTTTTCTTACTTTGATTTTTTAATTATTTTATTTTATTTTATTTTTTTACAGAGACAGAGAGCGGGATAGATAGGGACAGACAGACAGGAACAGAGAGAGATGAGAAGCAACAATCATTAGTTTTTCGAGCACCTTAGTTGTTCATTGATTGCTTTCTCATATGTGCCTTGACCATGGACCTTCAGCAGACTGAGTAACCCCTTGCTCAAGCCAGTGATCTTGGTTCCAAACTGGTGAGCTTTGCTCAAACCAGATGAGCCTGTGCTCAAGCTGGCGACCTTGGGGTCTCAAACCTGGGTCCTGTGCATCTCAGTCCGATGCTCTATCCACTGAGCCACCGCCTGGTCAGGCTTCTTACTTTGATTAGTTGGCTCAGTGGTAGAGCATCGGCCTGGCGTGCAGAAGTCCGGGTTCGATTCCCTGCCAGGGCATACAGGAGAAGTGCCCATTTGCTTCTCCACCCCTCCCCCTCTCCTTCCTCTTTGTCTCTCTCTTCCCCTCCCGCAGCCGAGGATCCATTGGAGCAAAGATGGCCCGGGCGCTGGGGATGGCTCCTTGGCCTCTGCCCCAGGCACTAGAGTGGCTCTGGTTGCAGCAGAGCAACGCCCCGGAGGGGCAGAGCATCGCCCCCTGGTGGGCAGAGCATCGCCCCCTGGTGGTCGTGCTGGGTGGATCCCGTTCGGGTGCATACGGGAGTCTGTCTGACTTTCTCTCCTCATTTCCAGCTTCAGAAAAATACAAAAAAAAAAAAAAAAAAAAAAAAACAAGCTCCTGCCTCACCTGTGGTGGTGCAGTGGATAAGGCTTCGACCTGCAATGCTGAAGTTTCCAGTCCAAAACCCTGGGCTTGCCTGGTCAAAGCACATAGTCAAGAAGCAACTGCTATGAGTTCATGCGGCCCACTCCCATCCCCCCATCTTTCTCTCTCTCCCTCCTCTCTCTAAAATCAATAAATAAAATCTTAGATATAAAAAAAGCTACTCTTGACAATGAAAAATTTTATATCACTCTTTTTTCTCCTTGAATTCATATTTCCAATCCATTTTCCTTGCTCCCAGATTTTTATTCTAATATGTACTTATGCTTGAAAGCTTTTATATTACCTCTCATAATTCTTTGCAACAAAAATGTTAAAATTTTTATTTTGTTTAATTTCCTGTGATCATAAGGCTCTAAATATTAGAAATTACACCCTGGCTGGGTAACTCAGTTGGTTAGAGAGTTGTCCCCATATGGCAAGATGTGGGTTTGATCCCCAGTCAGTGCACATATAAGAATCAACTAATGGGGAAAAAAAGAAAGAATGAACCAATGAATGCGTAAATAAGTGGGACAGCAAATTGATGTTTCTCTTTCTCTCCCTTCCTCTCTCTAAAATCAATAAAAAACATTTTTAAAAGTATTATAAATTATAATTATTAGTAATATAACATTGAAATGTCATACTTATTTATTTATTTATTTTTTTTTTTTTTTTTTCATTTTTCTGAAGCTGGAAACAGGGAGAGACAGTCAGACAGACTCCCGCATGCGCCCGACCGGGATCCACCCGGCACGCCCACCATGGGGCGACGCTCTGCCCACCAGGGGGCGATGCTCCGCCCATCCTGGGCGTCACCATGTTGCGACCAGAGCCACTCTAGCGCCTGGGGCAGAGGCCACAGAGCCATCCCCAGCGCCCGGGCCATCTTTGCTCCAATGGAGCCTTGGCTGCGGGAGGGGAAGAGAGAGACAGAGAGGAAAGCGGGGCGGAGGGGTGGAGAAGCAAATGGGCGCTTCTCCTGTGTGCCCTGGCCGAGAATCAAACCCGGGTCCTCCGCACGCTAGGCCGACGCTCTACCGCTGAGCCAACCGGCCAGGGCGAAATGTTATACTTATTTAAAAGCTTTAAGAATTATTGATATAGATTTATTTTTAACCTGTAAAATAAATATTTTTAAAGTCTGTCTTCATGTCAGGATGGCCCATACCACTCACTCTTCCTTTCAGAGTTGATGGCCTTTGCTTCTCAGACAGCATGTCCCAGGGCGTCCAGCGTACTGGTGAAGCAGCATTTCTTTTTTTCTCTTCTTTTTTTTTCTTTATTCTTTTAGGGGAGGGGGTATAGGCAGGGACAGACAGAAAGGGAGAGAGATAAGCATCAACTGGTAGTTGTGGCACTTTAGTTGTTCATTTCTCTTCTTTTTTTATTTTAACTTAATTTATTTGGGTGGCACTGGTTAACAAAATTATACAACTTTCAACCTCCCAGGATTGCGTCTGGAGAGTGGCTAATATTCTGCCAGCTTTAAAGAAAAAAAATTATACAGGTTTCAGCTGCACAATTCCACAGCACATCTGTACGCTGAACTGTGTGCTCACCACCCCCAGTCAGTTCTCCTTTCCTCGCCATTTACCCCTATACCTCCTCCACATCCCCCACCCTGAAGCAGGGTTTCTCCAAAAACTGCTCCACTCTGGTCTCAGGAGAGTTTTCCTGTCACTGACATCTGTTCATTATGAGACTGGCACTTTCTTGTCTTTACCAGAAGGTGTCAGGCAAAGACAACTATCACCCATCAACTGCCACTTGGTTGAAACAGATGGTACGTGCATTGAATTTCAGAAATATGAACGTGTGGGGGAGGTGGGTGGAAAGAGTGTATTGGAATCAATGAAGACAGTACTGTGAGCTTTATGAAGAACCTCATAAAGCCAGCACAGAGTACAAATGTGCATTAGGGATCTGGAGATAGATTCTAAAACTATCTGTACCTTTTGTACACCTTAAATACTACACCCAGTTTGAAGATCATACTCTTTTTAGAACAGCTTTCAAACTTAGAACCCTTTTGCATTCCGTGTAAGACACCAAATAGCATTTTTTTTTCTTGTATTTTTCTGAAGTTGGAAATGGGGAGGCAGTCAGACAGACTCCCGCATGCGCCCGACCAGGATCCACCTGGCATGCCCATGAGGGGGCGATGCTCTGCCCATCTGGGGCACTGCTCTGTTGCAACCAGAGCCATTCTAGCACCTGAGGCAAAGGCCATGGAGCCATCCCCAGCACTCGGGCCAACTTTCCTCCAATGGAGCCTTGGCTGCGGGAGGGGAAGAGAGAGACAGAGAGGAAGGAGAGGGGGAGAGGTGGAGAAGCAGATGGGCGCTTCTCCTGTGTGCCCCAGCCAGGAATCGAACCCGGGACTCCTGCACACCAGGCCGATGCTCTACCACTAAGCCAACTGGCCAGGGCCCAAATAGCATTTTTTTTTTTTTTTACAGAGACAGCGAGAGAGTCAGAGAGAGGGATAGATAGGGACAGACAGACAGGAACGGAGAGAGATGAGAAGCATCGATCATTAGTTTTTCATTGTGCCTTGTGACACCTTACTTGTTCATTTGATTGCTTTCTCATATGTGCTTTGACTGCGGGCCTTCTGCAGACCGAGTAACCCCTTGCTTGAGCCAGCGACCTTGGGTCCAAGCTGGTGAGCTTTGCTCAAACCAGATGAGTCCGCATTCAAGCTGGGGACCTCGGGGTCTCGAACCTGGGTCCTCTGCATCCCAGTCCGATGCTCTATCCACTGCACCACCGCCTGGTCAGACCCAAATAGCATTTTTTTATGTGGGTGATTATCTGATTACTGCTTCAGGAACTGAAACAGCCTGACCAGGCGGTGGCACAGTGGATAGAGCATCGGACTGGGATGCAGAGGACCCAGGTTCGAGACCCCGAGGTCGCCAGCTTGAGTGTGGGCTCATCTGGTTTGAGCAAAATGCCCACCAACTTGAACCCAAGGTCCCTGGCTCCAGCAAAGGGTTACTCGGTCTGCTGAAGGCCCGCGGTCAAGGCACATATGAGAAAGCAATCAATGAACAACTAAGGTGTTACAACGCGCAATGAAAAACTAATGATTGATGCTTCTCATCTCTCTCCGTTCCTGTCTGTCTTTCCCTGTCTATCCCTCTCTGACTCTCTCTCTGTCTCTGTAAAAAAAAAATTAAAAATTAAAAAAAAAAAAAAGAACTGAAACAGACAGTGATTTTATTTCTTTTGCTATATACCCATAACTGAAATTGCTAGATAATATGATAGTTCTTTTATTTTTTTTTTTGAGGAACCTCCATACTGTTTTTCATAGTGGCTATACCAATTTACATTCCTACTAACAGTGCATAAGGGTTCCTCAGAAACAACTTCCTGAATCAGAGTGCTTCTTTTTTAGCTCTTTGAATGGTAATCTTATCCGAAACTAATATGTCCATGTAGATATTCATTAACTTATTAAATGTTTCACATTATCCTTTTACCCCCTGGTTTGGTACATGAAAAATTATGTAATTTTCCTAGCTTTCTGCCTCTCTTCCTTTTGCCTCTTTTTTCCCAATAATCACTCTTTCAATTTTATTTTCAAAGGGAATGTCTTTGGCCATATTTTATCCACAGCTATATTTATTTGGCCTGTGCCATTTCTTAACATTGAATTGAATGTCTTCAGATGAAACAGTAGTGTACACTGACTGGTCAGTCTACTCTGGCCTTCCCTGTCCACATTGTTTTATACCCTGTCTTCCTCACTCATTCCTATCACCAATCTACTTGTATAACTTTAATTAATATACCTACACTGTCTTCCCTTGTTTATTCAACTATAGAGAATATTTATTGAGTCCTATATTAGTTTCCTATTGCTGCTGTAACAAATTGCCACAAATTGAATATCTTAAAACAACACAAATTTTAAAAGAATCTATTATCCTATAATTCTGGAAGTCAGAGTCTGAAATGGGTCTTACTGTGCTTACATCAAGGTGTTGGCAGGGTTGTGTTTGTTTCTGGAGGCTGTAGAGGACAATCCAGTTCCTTGCCTTTTCTAGGTTCTAGAGGCTTCCTGTATTCCTTGGCCCATAGCCTCTTCCTCCATCTTCAACATCAGCAACACAGGCTGAGTTCTTGTTACACTGCCATCTCTCTAGTTCTCTTTTTCCCTTCTCTTCCATATATAAGGAGGCTTATGATTATATGGGGTTTACTTGAATAATCCCCATCTCAAAGTCACCTGATTAGTAACTTTAATATCATCTACAAACCTAATTCCTCTTTGCATATTCACAGGTTTCTCGGATTAGGGCATGGTAGTCTTTGAGGGGTCATCATTCTGCCTACCACATTTCTTGATTTAATAATACAAAAATATTAATGGTTCTACCCTTTCTTTAACCATTTCACTTCAAATCTCCCAATCCCCTGACTCCTTTCATCTACATTTTGACATTGTGAAACTTTCTGTCATTTGTATTTTTCCTGTCACTTATATATATACTTATATTCAGGATCAGAAGCAATGACCAATGATGACTCATGCCGACCAATCACTGGAGACCATGACCCTGGCCTTATTTGCTCATTTTGATGAGTCAGCATCTTAAAGGACAATCCTGGAAAGCTGATTGATGTTCTATTAAGGTCCTCTTGTGAACTCTCCAAAAATTCTTGCCTTTATTTATTTTTAAAAATTTATTTATTGAGTTTAAAGAGAGAGATAAGGAGAGAAACATCGATTTGTTGTATTTACTACTTATTATGCAGTCATTGGTTGTAATTCTGCAACTTTAAATAACTTTGGTTGTTGGGTTATAAACTTTTTATTTTTTGAAAGAAAGAGTCAGGAAGGGAGAGAGATGAGAAACATCAGCTCATAGTTGTGTCATTTTAGTTGTTCATTGATTGCTTCTCTTTTTTTTAACTATTTTTTTTATTTATTCATTTTAGAGAGGAGAGGGAGAGACAGAGGAGAGACAGAAAAGGAGAGACAGAGATGGAGAAGGGGGGAGGAGCTGGAAGCATCAACTCCCATATGTGCCTTGACCAGGCAAGCCCAGGGTTTCGAACCGGCGACCTCAGTATTTCCAGGTCGATGCTTTATCCACTGCGCCACCACAGGTCAGGCTGATTGCTTCTCTTATGTGCCTTGACAGGGGAGCTCAAGCTGAGCCTTTATCCCAGGGGTCGGAAACCTATGGCTTGTGAGCCAGATGTGGCTGTTTGTTTGTTTCTTAAAGATTTTATTTATTCATTTGAGAGAAAGAAGAGAGACAGAGAGAGAGAGAGAGAGAGAGAGAGAGAAGGGAGGAGGAACAGGAAGCATCAACTCCCATATGTGCCTAGACCAGGTGAGCCCAGGTCTTCGAACCAGCAACCTCAGCATTTCCAGGTTGATACTTTATCCACTGCGCACCACAGGTCAGGCCAGATGTGGCTGTTTTGATGGCTGCATCTGGCTCACAGACAAATCTTTAATAAAAATAATAATGTTAAAAATATAGGCCCTGGCCGGTTGGCTCAGTGGTAGAGCGTCGGCCTGGCATGCGGGAGTCCTGGGTTCGATTCCCGGCCAGGGCACACAGGAGAGGCACCCATCTGCTACTCCACTCCTCCCCCTCTCCTTCCTCTCTGTCTCTCTCTTCCCCTCCCGCAGCCGAAGCTCCATTGGAGCAAAGATGGCCTGGGCGCTGAGGATGGCTCCTTGGCCTCTGCCCCAGGCGCTAGAGTGGCTCTGGTCATGACAGAGCGATGCCTCAGATGGGCAGAGCATCGCCCCCTGGTGGGCATGCCAGGTGGATCCCGGTCGGGCGCATGCGAGAGTCTGTCTGACTGTCTCCCCGTTTCCAGCTTAGAAAAATACAAAAAATATATATATATATACATACACACACACACACACACACACACACACACACACACACACACCTGACCAGGTGGTGGCATAGTGGATAGAGCATCGAACTGGGATGCTGAGGACCCAGGTTCAAGACCCCGAGGTGCCAGCTTGAACGTGGGCTCATCTGGTTTGAGCAAAAGCTCACCAACTTGGACCCAAGGTTGCTGGCTTAAGCAAGGGGTTACTCAGTCTGCTGAAGGCCCACAGTCAAGGCACATATGAGAAAGCAATCAATGAACAACTATGTGTCATAATCCGCAACAAAAAACTAATGATTGATGCTTCTCATCTCTCTATTCCTGTCTGTCTGTCCCTGTCTATCCCTCTCTCTAAATAAAAAAATATATATATATAAAACATTCTCATGTATTACAATTCATTCATTTCCTACCGCTCATGTTCATGGTTGTGGGTGGCTGGAGCCAATCACAGCTGTCCTCTGGGACAACACCAAATTTTATTTATATAAATAAATATATATATATATATATATATATATATATATATATATATATATATATATATATATTGTGTGTGTATTTTTCTGAAGCTGGAAACGGGGAGAGACAGTCAGACAGACTTCCACATGCACCCAACCGGGATCCACCCAGCACGCCCACCAGGGGGCGACGCTCTGCCCACCAGGGGGCGATGCTCTGCCCCTCCGGGGCGTTGCTCTGTGCCTGGGGCAGAGGCCAAGGAGCCATCCCCAGCGCCTGGGCCATCTTTGCTCCAATGGAGCCTTGGCTGCAGAAGGGGAAGAGAGAGACAGAGAGGAAGGAGAGGGGGAGGGGTGGAGAAGCAGATGGGCGCTTCTCCTGTGTGCCCTGGCCGGGAATCAAACCCCGGAATTCTGCAGGCCAGGCCGATGCTCTACTACTGAGCCAACCGGCCAGGGCAACACCAAATTTTTATTGAATAATGCGAAACATACAAAGGTAGTTGTATGACTCTCACGGAATTACATTTTAAAATATGTGGCATTCATGGCTCTTTCAGCCAAAAAGGTTTTCGACCCTTGCTTTGTCCCTTGCTCAAGCCAGTGACCTTGGGCTTAAGCCAGAAAATTTGGGATCATGTTGACAATCCTGCACTCAAGCCGGAAACTCCATGCTCAAGCTGGCAAGCCAGATGAGTCTGTGCTCAAGCTGGTGACCTTGGGGTTTTGAAACTGGGACCTCAGGGTCCTAGGTTAATGCTCTATCCACTGTGCCACCACTAGTCAGGCAAATTCTTGCCTCTAGAAAACAGATTAGCCTGACCTGTGGTGGCACAGTGGATAAAGCATCGACCTGGAAATGCTGAGGTCGCCGGTTCGAAACCCTGGGCTTGCCTGGTCAAGGCACATATGGGAGTTGATGCTTCCAGCTCCTCCCCATTTCTCTCTCCTCTCTCTCTCACTCTCTCTCTCACTCTCTCTCTCTCTCCTCTCTAAAATGAATAAATAAAAAAAATAAAAATAAAAAATAAAAAAAAAAGAAAACAGATTAAAAACCCTAAGACAAAGGACCCACTGTGTCTTCAACTTCTTTATTAGGCATGTATCTTCGCTTTCTTTCTTCTAAGCTCAAAGGGTTCCCACAACACTTGCAACCAGGGAGCAGTGAGCAGTGGCAGCTCATCCTGGGATGACCCCTGACCCTGTCTCCAAAGGCCCTTCTGTTGCCTCTGTATTGTTTCTTGAGTTCACTGCCAGGTCTTCTCCTGCCTCTGTGGTTTTCTTTCAAAAAGGCCAAGGCAGGTCTCTGAGCAGCCTACTCCACTGTTCTCTTAAAATGTATTTTTGCTTTGTGTGCTAAATAAAGTTCTTGTTCTAGAGGTCTTGGCTCCGAGTTCTTTCTTTGCCAAACCCAAGATCTGACAGAGACAGGAAGAGAGAGAGATGAAAAGCATCAACTCATAGTTGCGGCACTTGTTCATTGGTTCTCATACATGCCTTGAGGGGGTTGGGGGGTGGGCTCCAGCTGAGCCAGTGACCCCTTGCTCAAGCCAGTGAACTTGGCCTCAAGCCAGCGACCATGGGGTCATGTTTATGATCCCATGCTCAAGCTGACAATCCTGCGCTCAAGCTGGTGAGCCCACGCTCAAGCCCACAACCTGAGGGTTTTATTTTATTTATTTATTTATTATTTTTAATTTATTCATTTTTAGAGAGGAGAGAGAGAGGGAGAGAGAGAAGCTGGAAGCATCAACTCCCATATGTGCCTTGACCAGGCAAGCCCAGGGTTTTGAACCGGCGACCTCAGCATTTCCAGGTCGATGCTTTATCCACTGCGCCACCACAGGTCAGGCCCAACCTGAGGGTTTTAAACCCAAGGCCTTAGCATCCTTGGTTGACACTCTATTTACTGCACCCCTACTGGTCAGGCTTCATTGGTTGATTCTTGTTTGTGCTTTGACTGGCAATTAAATCCACAACTTTGGCTTTTTAGGACAATGTTTTAACCAGCTGAGCTATCCTGCCAGAGCTAATGCATACTTATTTTCAGGCAGCTATTTCTAAACTTCTTATTTGGGTTTCAGTCATGAACTTTGTCCATTGGATATATTCCTCTTCCTTTTTGTATTTAGGAGGGAAACAAAAATAAAATGGTTGCTGGACATTTTCTTACCATCTTTTCTCAGGCATTTAAAATTCTTCTACTGTTGAATCTAAAATGTTCTTTTGTAACCAAAGTCCTATTATGACTAAATAAGCTAAACAGTCTTCCTGTGAAACCTCAGGAAGCTCTGCCGCTTTTCCACCCTTTACAGAACAATGTAAACACTTTTCAAGTAAAACCCCTCAATGAAACCTTTTTATTGATTTTCATGAACCCATATGGTTTCACAGGCAATTAACTGGCTATCGTTCTTTTAAAACCAATCACTTTTAAAGGGAGCTTACTTCAAAGGATGCATCATTTCAGACGAATTTAAAAGAAACCTAGAGCATAGTCTCCTTACATACACGTTAGAAATATCAGAGGACACAAAGTGCTCTTCTTTGAAGAAATGGGCTCATCTTCTCTGTTTTCCTTCAGGAAATTAATTAAAATAGGTTAACCAGAAACACTGAAAAGGGTGTCTGTTCTCTTCTGTCTTTCTTTCTCTTCCTCTCAGCCTCAAGCCCTTGTAAATGTGTTTACTTGAAATCAGGGTATGAAAAGTTTTTTGGATTGAATTTTAAAACCCAAGTCATAATAATTTCCCTTGGTATGCAGAAGAACAAAAATGATCTGTTTTCAGAAATGTTTTTAAAGCTTACAATAGAGTTGAATAGTGACTGTAATGATTATTTGTCTGATTTATCCAAATATTTATTTCTAAGAGGAGAAAATGGAAACTTTCAAAAATCTACTCAAAGATTATTGCATATTCTAATAAAGTTAAAAAGGCAAAACCTTTTCAAACGTTCCCAATGAGTTTTCTTAACAGAAAGGTTAATTCAAAATCTGAATGTAGCCTGACCAGGTGGTGGCCTATTGGATAAAGCGTCGGACTGGGACGCGGAGGAGCCAGGTTCGAAACCCCAAGGTCGCTGGCTTGAGCGCAGGCTCACCAGCTTGAGCCCAAGGTCAAAGGGGTCACTTGCTCTGCTGTAGTGCCCTGGTCAAGGCACATATGAGAAAGCAATCAGGGAGTGACGTCACGGAAATGGCGCCGTGAGCAGTGCGTCCGACAGATCTCCCCAAAATCTCAACAAATTTATCAACTAGAAACAGAAAAATTTATCCTCGGAGCATTCCGGAGTTCCACACAAACTGAAAGTGAAAGGACTGTTATCACTTGAATCTGAGAGATGAGGGTGTGGAGGAAGCTAACTACCGCAGGGACGTTCATTCAAGCCACGGAGGGAGTGCGCCTGTGGTAAGTCGGCCCACACTAGGGAGCGGCAAGCAGCCGCCGGCGCGTGCCCGGTGCTGCAGTCCGGTCGCAGAGCGAGCACCGCCAGCGTCCCCAGCGGCCCGTGCACTGCGAGTGAGAGTCCCCAGCCACCGGTGCCCGGAGCACCCCATTTGCGCGCGTGCCCTGGGCGTCCCACGAGCCCAGAGCGCCCCACTGGCCCGCACACCCAGGATGCCCCATTATCCCGCGCGCCTGGTGCGCCCCAGCCGCCAGCGGTGGGGCGAGCGGGAGAGGCGCCAGGGCTATCTTCCTACTTGGGAGATTCTCTGCGTGGGCGGGGCACCTCACCCAGCCATTCAAGCTAACAATCAAGCATTGGGGGAGGGGTGCGCGGGCAGCCTGAAATACTTTCTGGAGCACAGCTGCAGATCCAATCACTGAAATTAGCTTAACCCACGAAATCTGCGCACCCACGGGGCTCTAATTGATAAGATCTCTCTCAGTTCAGCGATCCAAGACAAGAGGAGTGATATTTTTTAGTGCCTCTCGCTAAAGGGGCGGGGGATCTTCTGATTGACAGAGCCTCCATATTCAGGAATAAACTCTAACAAGAGGAACTTGGCAAATAATAAGATCTATAATACACTAGTCGCAAGCAGCGACTAGTGCCTCCTCTTCCCAGCCAAAACAGGCTACAAAGTGTGGAAAGCCTGGGTTGAGTGGTCCAACTGAATGCTAGGCGCTGAACAGTCACCTTGAGAACAATTGACTCCCAGCCCCGCCTAATTATGCTGGAGGCTCTGACTGCCAGAGCCTTTCCCAAAGCCTTGCGCTGAGTGGGGATAGAGTGGGGATTTCCTAGCTCTTTGAGCCTATTACTCCCCAGGCAGAAGCAGCCTTATAGCTGGATCACCAGGCTGCTAATTCAGGAAGGGGAGACTAGGAGAGAGACTCCAGGAAAGCAAACTCTCTCATTGTTGGACCCTGCAAATGCCAACAAGCCTTGACTACCAGCAAGACTAAAGCCAATTATGTGACATTGCCATAGAATCCCATCAACTGCAAATCCCTACCTAAGTGTGACACAGGGACACAGCCTGGGGAACAGAGTCACCGACCAGGAAGAGGGAGAGAAAAGAAAAAGGAAGAAGTTAACCTCTCAAAATCAAGAAAAATCCAAAGACTTTATAACTTGTTCCACTAATTTTTCATTGTTGTTGTTTGTTTCTTCTATCTTATTGCCTTTATTATTATTATTTCTATTTCCTCCACCTCGGTCCGTTTATTCTCTGCCCATCTTATGCTTCCCTTATCTTGAACTACACTACCCATGAGTGTTACATTTTATTTCTTTTCTTCATCCTCACTCCCCTTTAAGGTTACACTCCAAAACACTTAACTCACACTCTCTCCCCTTTTGTTTTGTTTGTTTTGCTTTATTTTGTTTTTTTCTCTTCCTTTTTTTTCTTCCTTCGTTTTTCTCTTTTTCTTATTTTTTTCTTTCTATTCATTTCTTCTTTTCTCCTTTTACTTTTCCTCCCATTTAATCCTCAATCACGAACAAATTATTTAATTTGGGACTCAAGGTTTTTTTTGTTTTTTTTTTTCTTTCGCTTTTGTTTTTGGGGGTTTTTTTTGTTTGTTTATTTTTGTGGCTTTTTGGGTACTTTTTACGTTGCTTTTTAACTCACTAGCATTCCTCCCAACCCAAGGTCTCCATTGTATTTAGTCTTCGCTCCACTTATTACAACAGATTTTTACTGTTTCTTTTTATTTTTTTCTTCTTTATTATCCTTTTTTTTTCCCCTTTTTTCTGGTTCCCTTTTATCCCTCTCATTATATCTCTTAGTTGACCATCACTTACAATCAAATCATCTTATGCTTGTCTAAGATTTTCTCCTTTTTTTTTTTTTTTTTTTTTTTTTGCATTTAGTAGGTCCCTACTCCCTTTTTTTGCCCCTTGAACTCTTCACCCCAAATCAGGCCCTCCGTTATAGGCAGTTTTTGTTCCATTTAGCATAATATAATTCACAGGTCATCACAATATTTCCCTGAGGAGGGGAGAGGAGGGGAAGAGAAGAAAGAAAAAAGGGGGAAATAATAAATTATTACTGTTTTTTTGTGGGGTGTTTTACCTTTTTTTTTTTTTTTTTACTTTTTACTCTTTATTAATTCTAATTAGTGCTATCAACAAGACCACCCTCAGATGCCAATAAGAAAGAGGAAATCAAATATTATGGATACAAAAGATAGAGAGGTAACACAAATAGATGTGGAAAAATCTATGGAGAAAAGATTTAACATATTAGAAGCCTTGGAGCTAAATGACAGAGAATTTAAAATAGAAATCTTAAAAATACTCAGAGATATACAAGAAAACACAGAAAGGTAATTTAGGGAGATCAGAAAACAACTCAACGAACACAAAGAATATATTACCAAGGAAATTGAAAATATAAAAACAAATCAAACAAAAATGAAAAACTCAATTCACGAGCTGAAAAACGAGGTAACAAGCTTAGCTAACAGAACAGCCCAGATAGAAGATAGGATTAGTGAAATAGAAGACAAGCAACTTGAGGCACAACAGAGAGAAGAAGAAAGAGACTCAAAAATAATAAAAAACGAGAAAGCCCTACAGGAATTGTCTGACTCCATCAGAAAGAATAACATAAGAATAATAGGTATATCAGAGGGAGAAGAGAAAGAAAATGGAATGGAGAATATACTCAAACAAATAATAGACAAGAACTTCCCAAGCCTGTGGAAAGAACTAAAGCCTCAAATTCAAGAAGCAAACAGAACTCCAAGTTTTCTTAACCCCAACAAACCCACTCCAAGGCACATCATAATGAAGATGACACAAACCAATGACAAAGAAAAAATTCTCAAGGCAGCCAGGGAAAAGAAGAGTACAACATATAAAGGAAGGCCTATTAGATTATCATCAGATTTCTCAGCAGAAACTCTACAAGCTAGAAGAGAGTGGACCCCAATATTTAAAGCCCTGAAAGAGAGGAACTTTCAGCCAAGAATACTATACCCATCAAAGCTATCCTTCAAGTATGAAGGAGTTATAAAAACATTCACAAATACAGAAAAGATGAGAGAATTTATCAGCAGAAAGCCCCCACTCCAGGAAATACTAAAGGGGGTTTTCTAACCAGATTCAAAGAACAAAAGAAAACAAAACCACAAGTAACAGCTCCACCAAGAACACAATAAAACCAAACTTAAACTGTGACAACAAAAAAAAAAAGGGGGGGAGAGGATGGAGATTAACAGTAGCAAAGGATGATGAAGTGCAGAAATACTCATAAGATAGGGTACTACAATGAATATGGTAGGTACCCTTTTCATTACTTAATGGTAACCACCCTTGAAAAAACCACCACAAAAACACTTGAATTAAAAAAGGTAGCAACAGAGGAAAGAAGAATGGAATACAAACAAACAAAAACAAATGATAGGAAAAAAACAAAAGAGAAGAATCAAACAAGATACAAAACTAATAGAAAGCAATTTATAAAATGGCAATAGGGAACCCAAAAGTGTCAATAATTACACTAAATGTAAATGGATTAAACTTACCAATAAAAAGACACAGAGTAGCAGAATGGATTAAAAAAGAAAATCCAAGTATATGCTGCCTACAAGAAACACATCTAAGCAACAAGGATAAAAACAAATTCAAAGTGAAAAGCTGGAAAACAATACTCCAAGCAAACAACACCCAAAAAAAAAGCAGCTGTAGCAATACTCATATCTAATAATGCTGACTACAAGACAGAAAAAGTACTCAGAGACAAAAATGGTCATTTCATAATGATTAAGGGGAAGTTGAATCAAGAAGACATAACAATCCTTAATATATATGCACCAAACCAAGGAGCACCAAAATATATAAGACAGCTACTTATTGACCTTAAAACAAAAACTAACAAAAATACAATCATACTTGGAGACCTCAATACACTGCTGACGGCTCTAGATCGGTCATCCAAACAGAGAATCAATAAAGATATAGTGGCATTAAATGAAATACTAGAACACCTGGATATGATAGACATCTATAGGACACTTCATCCCAAAGCAACAGAGTATACATTTTTCTCTAGTGTACATGGAACATTCTCAAGAATTGACAATTTGTTGGGCCACAAAGACAATATCAGCAAATTTAGAAAAATTGAAATTGTACCAAGCATATTCTCTGATCATAAAGCCTTGAAACTAGAATTCAACTGCAAAAAAGAGGGGGAAAAACCCACAAAAATGTGGAAACTAAACAACATACTTCTAAAAAATGAATAGGTCAAAGAAGAAATAAGCACAGAGATCAAAAGATATATACAGACAAATGAAAATAAAAATACGACATATCAGAATCTCTGGGATGCAGCAAAAGCAGTAATAAGAGGAAAGTTCATATCACTTCAGGCCTATATGAACAAACAAGAGAGAGCCCAAGTAAACCACTTAACTTCACACCTTAAGGAACTAGAAAAAGAAGAACAAAGACAACCCAAAACCAGCCGAAGAAAGGAGATAATAAAAATCAGAGCAGAAATAAATGAAATAGAGAACAGAAAAACTATAGAAAAAATCAATAAAACAAGGAGCTGGTTCTTTGAAAAGATCAACAAAATTGACAAACCCTTGGCAAGAATCACCAAGGAAAAAAGGCACAGGACTCAAATAAATAAAATCCAAAATGAAAGAGGACAGATCACCACAGACATCATAGATATACAAAGAATTATTGTAGAATACTATGAAAAACTATATGCCACCAAATACAACAATCTAGAAGAAATGGATAAATTCCTAGAACAATACAACCTTCCTAGACTGAGTCATGAAGAAGCAGAAAGCCTAAACAGACCAATCAGCAGGGAGGAAATAGAAAAAACTATTAAAAACCTCCCCAAAAATAAAAGTCCAGGCCCAGACGGTTATACTAATGAATTCTATCAAACATTCAAAGAAGACTTGGTTCCTATTCTACTCAAAGTCTTCCAAAAAATTGAAGAAGAAGCAATACTTCCAAACACATTTTATGAGGCCAACATAACTCTCATACCAAAACCTGGCAAGGATGGCACAAAGAAAGAAAACTACAGACCAATACCTCTAATGAATACAGATGCTAAAATACTAAACAAAATACTGGCAAACCGAATACAACAACATATTAAAAAAATAATACATCATGATCAAGTGGGATTCATCCCAGAATCTCAAGGATGGTTCAACATACGTAAAACGGTTAACGTAATACACCATATCAACAAAACAAAGAACAAAAACCACATGATATTATCAATAGATGCAGAAAAGGCTTTTGATAAAATACAACACAATTTTATGTTTAAGACTCTCAACAAAATGGGTATAGAAGGAAAATATCTCAACATGATAAAGGCCATATATGATAAACCATCAGCCAACATCATATTAAATGACATAAAACTGAGGACTTTCCCCCTTAAATCAGGAACAAGACAGGGTTGTCCACTCTCTCCACTCTTATTTAACGTGGTTCTAGAAGTTCTGGCCAGAGCAATCAGACAAGACAAAGAAATAAAAGGCATCCATATCGGAAAAGAAGAAGTAAAGGTATCACTTTTTGCTGATGATATGATCCTATACATCGAAAATCCGAAGGACTCCACAAAAAGATTACTAGAAACAATAAACCAATACAGTAAGGTCGCAGGATACAAAATTAACATACAAAAGTCCATAGCCTTTCTATATGCCAACAATAAAATATTAGAAAACGAACTCAAAAAAATAATCCCCTTCACGATTGCAACAAAAAAAATAAAATACCTAGGAATAAACATAACAAAGAATGTAAAGGACCTATATAACGAAAACTACAAGGCATTATTAAGAGAAATAGAAAAAGACACAATGAGATGGAAAAATATTCCTTGTTCTTGGATAGGAAGAATAAATATAATTAAAATGGCCATATTATCCAAAGCAATATATAAATTTAATTCAATTCCCATCAAAATTCCTATGCCATTTTTTAAAGAAATGGAACAAAAAATCATAAGATTTATATGGAACTATAAAAAACCCCGAATAGCCAAAGCAATCCTAAAGAAAAAGAATGAAGCTGGGGGCATTACAATACCTGACTTTAAATTATATTATAGAGCCACAATAATCAAAACAGCATGGCATTGGCAGAAAAATAGACACTCAGACCAATGGAACAGAATAGAAAGCCCAGAAATAAAACCACATATATATGGTCAAATAATCTTTGACAAAGGGGCCAACAACACACAATGGAGAAAAGAAAGCCTCTTCAACAAATGGTGTTGGGAAAACTGGAAAGCCACATGCAAAAGAATGAAACTCGACTACAGCCTGTCCCCGTGTACTAAAATTAATTCAAAATGGATCAAAGACCTAAATATAAAACCAAAACAATAAAGTACATAGAAGAAGACATAGGTACTAAACTCATGGACCTGGGTTTTAAAGAACATTTTATGAACTTGACTCCAATGGCAAGAGAAGTGAAGGCAAAGATAAATGAATAGGACTACATCAGAATAAAAAGTTTTTGCTCAGCAAGAGAAACTGATATCAAAATAAACAGACAGCCAACTAAATGGGAACTGATATTTTCAAACAACAGCTCAGATAAGGGCCTAATATCCAAAATTTACAAAGAACTCATAAAACTCAACAAGAAACAAACAAACAATCCAATTAAAAAATGGGAAGAGGACATGAACAGACACTTCTCCCAGGAAGAGATACAAATGGCCAACAGATACATGAAAAGATGCTCAGGTTCATTAGTTATTAGAGAAATGCAAATCAAAACTACAATGAGATACCACCTCACCACTGTTAGATTAGCTATTATCAACAAGATGGGTAATAGCAAATGTTGGAGAGGCTGCGGAGAAAAGGGAACTCTCATCCACTGTTGGTGGGACTGTAAAGTAGTACAACCATTATGGAAGAAAGTATGGTGGTTCCTCAAAAAACTGAAAATAGAACTACCTTATGACCCAGCAATCCCTCTACTGGGTATATACCCCAAAACCTCAGAAACATTGATACGTAAAGACACATGTAGCCCCATGTTCATTGCAGCACTGTTCATAGTGGCCAAGACATGGAAACAACCAAAAAGCCCTTCAATAGAAGACTGGATAAAGAAGATGTGGCACATATACACTATGGAATACTACTCAGCCATAAGAAATGATGACATCAGATCATTTACAGCAAAATGGTGGGATCTTGATAACATTATACGGAGTGAAATAAGTAAATCAGAAAAAAACAAGAACTACATGATTCCATACATTGGTGGAACATAAAAACGAGACTAAGAGACATGGACAAGAGTGTGGTGGTTACCAGGGGTGGGGGGAGGGAGGACATAGGAGGGAGGGAGGGAGAGAGTTAGGGGGAGGGAAGGGGCACAGAGAACTAGATAGAGGGTGACGGAGGACAAACTGACTATGGGCGAGGGATATGCAACATAATTTAATGACAAGGTAACCTAGACATGTTTTCTTTGAATATATGTACCCTGATTTATTAATGTCATCCCATTAACATTAATAAAAATTTATTTTAAAAAAAAAAAGAAAGCAATCAATGAACAACTAAGGTGCTACAACGAAGAATTGATGCTTCCATCTCTCTTCCTTCCTGTCTGTCTGTTCCTCTTTGTCAAAAAAAAAACCTGAATGTACATGATAAAACACAGCGTAGAGTTGAAGGGAGAAAATATGTATCTGATAGATTAAAATGGCTACTCAGCTGCCATCTCAAGAACAATGCAGGCCCAAAGGAGGAAGAAGGGTTAGCTTACTTAGTAACCAGGCTCAGACTTTTGACCTGGCCCAAGTGAGCCGGAGTGCAAACAATTTTGATTAACTGTGGCTCCATTCCAATCCACATATAGAGGAAATTGTCTTGCGCCAACAGATGCAGCAAAATTAAGAAATAGAACATTCTCATCCCCCACGGTAAGGTTATAGTCAATTTCCTTGCTATTCTTTCTTAAGGGCTTCCTGGCCTCTCCTTTGAAATACAGCGATATGTTTATCTTCACATCAGGACCTGGAAGTGTCCTTGAAAACAAACGTTTTAGGAAAAACTTGTCGTTAAGGTTTGGAAAGGAGACAGTCAGTCTTAAAGAGGGCTAAATCACAAATCTTAAATCTTTCTCTTATCTCCGGAGAGAATGTCAGATGGACTGGTAATGGTCCTACACTAATTAAACCTGTATGAGATGTAACATCCACTGGGTACAAGAACAAACGTCGGAGACTTTCAGGAGTATAGATGTAACTTTACTGGCCAGTTTTACCTGCGCAGGGGCAAATTCCCGAGGTGTCCAGAGACACCGTGCTCATAAGGAGCTACAGATGGGAATCGCACCTAGCGCTGACAGCTAAATCTTTTTATAAGCTAAGCAAGCAAGCCTAATACAGAAGCAGATGTGGCGGTAACCTATTTGCTAAGAGGGCTGCACATAGCATAGCAACAGGGGCTGGGGTCTAGCTCATTGGCGAATTCCAAACCTAAACTTCTGATAAGGGTCTTTTAACGAATAGAATGCAAACGTTTGTCTCTTTTTCTTTTCTTTTTTTTTTACTCTCTCTCAGCTTCCCAGAGTCCCTATATGTCTCTGCTTCTTGAACGACCTTGGGCATGTTACTCCTAACAGAACAGGAGCAGGACCTGCCTGTAACCCTTAAGTTCCCTGTTCCATTAGTGCCCTGCTTATTTTCTGATCTTCTCTTGGTCCTTACATTCCCTATTCCTATTAGGGCATAAATCAAACCCTTGATTCTTCATCAGAAGGAAGGATGGTATAGGTAGGCTGAGACAGAACCATCACTTTTACAGTCTCGATTCTTTCCTTAATAAATGTAAGGAGTTTATTAATAACTACAGGCCCAATAGTGAGAGCTAACAAAAGTATCAGTAATGGCCCAGCAATTGTAGATATAAGAGTGGTTAGCCAAGGGGAGGTTCTGAACATAGAGGCATACCATCCTGGGTCATCTTCTTCTAAGTTCCTATTTTTTAATCTGTTTGCAAGTACCTTGATATTCTCTCTAATTACTCTAGAGTGGTTAGCATAAAAACAGCATTCTTCTCTTAGAGTAGCACACAGTCCTTCTTGCTTGAGGAGGAGGAGGTCTAGTCCTCTCCTATTCTGAAGGGCTACCTTGGCTAGGGAGTCTATTTGCTTCTCGAGGTATATTACCTGGTTTTGGAGAAGCGCAATATCTTTGGAGAATGTCTTGGATAGCTGTCTGAGGGTAAGTTCCCCTTGGATGAGGGATGCTGTCCCTATAATTCCTATGGTAGCTATGATAAGGATAAGAAGTGGAGCTCATTTTTCCTACCTCAGGGGAGCCACAAGGAATTCAGGATTTCCCCCATACAGATATACCTGTGGAATAATGTAAGCACTTACACAAAGTTCAGAATGAGTGGGGACTATACACTTGAAGATGCCTTGAGTACACACAAACCATAGTCCTTCAGGTGCCTTCGTCACTTTTGGGTCCTCTAGGGTGGCAAGTAGGGTTTCTTGGTTAAGGCAATAGTCACTGTAATTGGAATTACCTAAGGTGAAATTTGCTAAAGGTAGCGGGTTCCTTTCCCATGGAACTCTGCTAAAGTGAGAGATCCTTCTGAGACACAATCTTTCATCTGATCCTGGTTCCGGTCCCTCATAAGGGTTACTGTAGTAGGAGCCAGTTCCCCTTTCCTCAAGGTGTTGGCTCCAAGCCCTACATAGAAAGGGGGTCTGGGACTAAGGCAAAGCTAACAAGATTCTGTAATTTCAGGCTGTGTCTTGTTAAAGAAGGGGAATACCTTATCCAATAAATCTAGTGCATACGTCTCTTGGTGGTGTGGTCTTCCTAGTAACGGGCTGGGAGTGTAAAAAGGCAATTTATGGTCCTGCTCCTCTGGCTCTATTGGGAAAGAGTCTACAGTAGGAGTCGTGGTAGCTCCGCTCTGGTCTAGGCCTGTCTTACTGTCCGGGAGTTTTGGTGCTGCCGGAGTGTGTGCTGCTGGGAGGCTGACAGGGGGCCTAGGTGGCAGCCTGTTCCCTACTCCTATTAGGAAAGGTCTGTTCTTTGTAGGAAGCTTTCTAATGGTGAAAAAGGTACCAGGATCATGTCCAGTTACATATAATCTTAGCCCCCAGGTTTTTCCTGAATTCCAACTTGGGTCTTTAGGCTTCTTAATAGTAATGATAGTAGGGTTACAATTATCTTTAGCACAGTCCTCATCCCAACCATCATTGGGCCTTCTTCCCCCTAATCTAGTTCCTAATCGAAAGAGACTTATGTCTGGGTCTGGTTTCGGTGGACTCCATTGAAATTCACTGACAAGTGTTTCACAACCCCACGCTTTACAAAAATAATCTGAGTGAGACCCGCAAATTCGGCGCTGTCCGGAAGGAGGTTCAGGGCAGGCATAGTGTGGAGTATACTGTAAAGCCCTATTTTTAACATGAGGTGCACACTTACTACCTGCAGTGTATGAGCTAGGCCAGTTATCTAAGAGCAGGCTCCTGGCTGAATCAGAATGTCTCCAAGATGCTGGTGAATCACAGAATTTTTCTTCAAAAAACTTTGATAAATCAGCTTGGAGTGTTATGGAGGTGCTACTATCCCAGGTGTTATTCTGTGCTATAACTGCGCCATCTGCTGTCCTGATTAAAACCTATTCCTGCAACTCTAGTCCCTTGCTGGGTAAATAATAAAAAGTCATCAGTCCTAAGTGGAGGAGAAGGTGAGCTTTAGAGGCTCTCCAGGGGTCTGTTTGACTTGCTATCTCCGGGATCCTTTGTCAGGTGGTTGGGCTGATTTCATGTGGGAGAGATGGATCTAATAGGGCTTTTCTGCTATCCGGACTGCAGAAGGGGTACTGAGCAACACCTGGAACAGTCCTTGCCACCGCGCCTCTAGGTTCCCTCGACAGTGGTTGAGAACCCAAACCCACTGTCCAGGGTTCGGTGGCGACAACCTCTGGGCGTTGTCTTCCAATGCTGCAGCTCTCTGTTCCTGCAGCTCCCTTACTTCTCTCCTAATCTGCTGCAATGCCTGTAGGGACTTGAGGAAAGTATGATTAGACATCGCTATTTCCTCTCTGGTGAGCTGGGGTACCATTGGAACGGGTTGTCCAAACATAAGCTCATAGGGGGTCCATCTATTAGTGTTAGGTGTACACCTAACCCGGAACAGGGCAAAAGGGAGTAACTCTACCCAGTTTTCGCTGGTCTCCTCTCTTAATTTAATTAGAGTTTCCTTTAATGTCCTATTCATTCGTTCTACTTGTCCTGAACTCTGAGGCCTGTAAATACAATGCAATTTCCAATCAATTCCTAGCCTCGTAGCTAATTCCTGGGAAATCTTAGAGATGAAAGCTGGTCCATTGTCAGATCCTATGGCTATAGGAATTCTATATCTAGGGATGATCTCTCTTAGCAGGATCTTGCAAACTGTGGAAGCAGTTTCACCCTTGGTGGGAAAGGCTTCCATCCATCCTGTAAAACTACAAAGGATCAACCAAATAAAAAAAAAAGTTGATTCTAAAAAAAAAGAATATAAGATATTCTTTGACAGAGAGGAACTAGAGAACAGGATATTAGATTTTGGAGGTGAGAATGGGTGATTTACAGGTAGTTGAGGAAGAGCGGAATAGACATAGATGTGGCAGGAAAATTCTTGCTAAGCAACTCAGAAACAATGGGACACAGGGCGTATCTTGCAAACAAGCACCTGCCTTCCTAAAGCCCTCTTATTTACCATACTGAATTTAAATTAGGCCAAGGTGATAGCCTAAGATCTTCCTGAAGCAGGTTTCACTTTGTCTGAGGCTCTTGGGTAGGAAAGAGGGATAGAGTCAAAGGTTCTTTCTGAGTCTTATTTCTTAACAAACAGGCTAAAATCAATGTCTCATAAAGGCAGCTTAGGGTGGCAAAATTTTGGTCCCTTCAATATTATCTATACTCAAAAGACCCGATGAGCAAATTAATAACATGAAAATGGATAAAAAGGGAGATTCTTCAAAATATTGAGACAAAGCCCTTAAAGCACCATCTGAGTGCTGAAGAATCATTAGCTTATTGTGCTTACAAAATAACTGCTAATCATTACAAAAAGATTTCTCCAGATTCCTAAAGAATTTTCCCTGAAAATCTTAACCAGATAACACATTATTAGCTTGTTTGCAGTCATTACATGAATTTGGAAAAATAAAAGTACATTTCTACAAAGATTTCACTCAATAGATAATTATTAGTGGAGCTACATTCAATTCAGTTTCTGCCTTAAGAGATAAAAAGAAAACTATTTTAAGGAGTTATTCCTTCATTCCAAAGCTAGAGGAGCATGAGGGGGTGCACAGCAGCTCTGGTGGCCTAGAGGGACAGAGCCAGCCAGAGGGAGTTCAGGAGCGTGAAACACCAACTTTTGTTTTCTAGAAGTTTTATGAGATAAAAAGGGGAAAAGTTGGTAACTGAGTCAAAGAGAGGATTTCATTTGTTGTTGATTTTATTAAGTATTGATTGATTTACTTTGAGAGAGAGAGAGACAGGAAGGGAGAGAGATGAGAAGCATCAACTCATAGTTGTATCACTTTAGTTGTTCATTGATTGCTTCTCATATGTGCCTTGCCTGAGGGTTCAGTCTGAGCCATTAACCCCTTGCTCAAGCCAGCAACCTTGGACTCAAGCCAGTGACTTTTGGGCTCAAGCCAGTGACCTTTGGGCTCAAACCAGAGACCATGGGGTCATGTCTATGACCCCACACTCAAGCTGGTGAGCCTGTGCTCAAGCTGGATGAGCTGCTGTTGGGCAGATAAAATGTATTATGCTCACTTTGTTAAAGAGGCCATCGCCCAGGTGATATTAATGTGTGTTGGAGATCGTTGTAACCTGGGGCTTGGTTTTGGGATTAAGCCTTTCCCACCCTTTCTGCTGTAGGGCGGTACAATCCAATCATGCCTCAGAGAAGTGACTTTGTATTAGAGACTACCCTATTTTGTATATTGGATTAAAAGGTTGTGAAGCTACACTATAAAATAGGGGTAGAACGGGAACTTGGCGCTTGGTTCCTGAGATTAGCATGAGAGAGCAGAGAAAGTAGAGCCAGCCACGTGGAGGAGGCCAGGAAAAGCAGCCAAGATGGTGGAGTGCTGAGTGAGATGCCAGTTTGTGTAGAGTTTGTATCTGGGATAAGGAAGCAGATGGGGAACTGAGGAGAAGAAGGCTGGTGAGCTAGAAACCTTTGATTCTAGGAAACTCGGATAAGTCAGTGGCTTTGTGAGCACTGAGTGTGACTGGGTTTTGGAGCCCAGTGTGTATTTTTACTTGCCCGCCGGGTGCAAGGTGGGATTAAAGGTTATGGCCCACCAGTTTTTGGCTCCATGGTTTCTTTACCGACTGTCCGAATCCAATGCGAACCTGCATGGGCCAGGCGGCTCTGATAGTGGCCCCGGCCGTGCCTGCTGGCTTTATATTTGGCGTAGTCTGTGGCAGGATTCGATACAGATCGGCAAGGAGCCTTTGAGTGGTGGAGTAGAGGACTGGCTAGTGTTAGGGTTCCCCATGGCTGTCCTTTTGGGGATTGTAGGCTGGCTGACTTTTACAGCCATGCGTGAGGAAACTGAGAGCTCTGTAGAAGAGGCTGCCCAGGACCTGCAAACCCAGCAGCAGAAGGAGCTGGAGCAAACGCAGGAGAAACCGATGCTGACCCTGGAGCTGGAGGAAGTGCTGGAGGAGGAGGCCGACCAGGTGTTCGAGATTCGCCTGGAAATGGAGCAAACACTGGAGGAGGATTCAGAGGTTCGTGAGTTGCAGCTTGCCCTGGATATTGCGGAGAGCCAGCAGCGGCAGGAGGCCGGGGCTGAGGCTGAGGCTGAGGCTGAGGCTGAAGCTGAAGCTGAGGCTGAAGCTGAAGCTGAAGCTGAGGCCGGGTCCGGAGCTGCAAGGTCTGTGGAGCAGAAGGCGGCGGCAGACGGAGGCTTGAGCCCGGCAGACGGAGGCTCGAGCCCGGCAGCCGGAGCTGGTGTTTTCAGTCCCTCTTTGGAGGATGAGGAGAATCGGACTGGAGTTGCAACCCGCAGTCTCCAGAAGGTGAAAGCGCAGCTGGAAGGAGCACCTACTTCGGCCCTGGTAGGTCTGCGATTTTGGGAATTATGGCTGGACATGCTTTCCGGAGCAGAGATGGAAATGCTGACTGCCATTGCCACGTGCCCCTCTTTGGGACAGTGTGAAACCTGCCAGGACGGCAGGAATGAGGGGGGTGGCTGATGACCCACGTGTGTGGACTGATTTCCTGGACTACGACCGGAGTGGGCATTGGCTCCTTTGTTGGATGGACTTACGGATTATGGATTTTGGACAATGTGAAATACCCTGATGGGGGTGGGGGGTGGCTTTGCTGAAAGCACTCCCCCACCCCGGGAAGCTTTTCCGATGGCTAGAAGGAAGGCCGAGGACATTTTGCGCTTTGGGCTAAGTGCTCAGAGACTGGTGAAGTGTACCTTTGTAATTGTTGAAACTATGATTTTTGCTGTTGTAATCTGTGTAATGTTCTAATTTCCTTGCACAGGAATGCTGGTGATGTAAATTGTGGGTAGTAAAGTGAGCATAGGGGTGGATTGTTGGGCAGATAAAATGTATTATGCTCACTTTGTTAAAGAGGCCATCGCCCAGGTGATATTAATGTGTGTTGGAGATCGTTGTAACCTGGGGCTTGGTTTTGGGATTAAGCCTTTCCCACCCTTTCTGCTGTAGGGTGGTACAATCCAATCATGCCTCAGAGAAGTGACTTTGTATTAGAGACTACCCTATTTTGTATATTGGATTAAAAGGTTGTGAAGCTACACTATAAAATAGGGGTAGAACGGGAACTTGGCGCTTGGTTCCTGAGATTAGCATGAGAGAGCAGAGAAAGTAGAGCCAGCCACGTGGAGGAGGCCAGGAAAAGCAGCCAAGATGGTGGAGTGCTGAGTGAGATGCCAGTTTGTGTAGAGTTTGTATCTGGGATAAGGAAGGAGATGGGGAACTGAGGAGAAGAAGGCTGGTGAGCTAGAAACCTTTGATTCTAGGAAACTCGGATAAGTCAGTGGCTTTATGAGCACTGAATGTGACTGGGTTTTGGAGCCCAGTGTGTGTTTTTACTTGCCCGCCGGGTGCAAGGTAGGATTAAAGGCTATGGCCCATCAGTTTTTGGCTCCGCTGTTTCTTTACCGACTGTCCGAATCCAATGCGAACCTGCAAGGGCTGGGCTGCTGTGATAGTGGCCCTGGCCGTGCCTGCTGGCTTTACAGCTGCACTGAAGCCAGTGACCTCCGGGTTTTAAACCTGGGACCACAGTGTCCTAGGTCAATGCTCTCTCCACTGTGCCACCACTGGCCAGGCTCACTTGTTGTTTAATTTAGGAGAAATTTGACCATGTTTGTAGCTTGAGAATGATTCAATAGAAAGTGAGGGGGAGCTGAGTTTGCTATCCCAAAATATGTATTTGGGGGATATTATTTTAAGCTGGTTATTTTTAAGAAATTTAAGAAAGGTCTTTTACCTCCCCCTTATCTATGTAGGAATTCAGACAGAAAAACTGCTCCAGGAAGGGAACTATCACCTTAGTACAATATAAACTAAGTGTGACAGACAGGGAGGAATCAATCAAGCAAGGTCATTTTGTTAGACTCCCTCTGTGTCCCATTGTTTCTGGGTGGCCCAGCAAGTATTTGTTTACCAAATGTTTGCTCCTTATCTATGAATTGCCCACTTTCCCTTTGAAGTCCAAATCACTACATCCCTCTCTTAGCTCAAGATGGCATATAAGCCTTAACTGCCCTATTTGTCTTTGGGTCCCATATTCTTATGGAACTCCTGTATGTACACAGTACCCTGCGCTCTGACTCTATTTATAAGATATTTGTCTCTTTGAAGGCCCCCACTTACTTAATCCTGAGTTTTTAGGTACATCACAGAAGCCTTGTCCTCAGGCCCCACCATGAAGAATGATTTCCCAGGGAGCAGAGAGCAGCTTCCCAGGCCAGTGCAGGTGCTTGACAGAAACAGTCATGCCTGACCAGACGGTGGTGCAGTGGATAGAGCAGTGGTTCTCAACCTGTGGGTCGCGACCCCAGCGGGGGTCGAACGAACAAAACACAGGGGTTGCCTAAAGCCATCGAAAATACATATTTTATTTAAAAATGTATTGCGTAATAAAATATGTATTTTCCGATGGCTTTAGGCGACCCCTGTGTTTTGGTCGTTTGATCCCCGCCGGGGTCGCGACCCACAAGTTGAGAACCGCTGGGATAGAGCATTGAGTGGGATGCTGAGGACCCAAGTTCAAAACCCTGAAGTTGCTGGTTTGAGTGTGGGCTCATTCGGCTTGAGCACAGGGTCACCTGCTTGAGTGTGAGATCATAAACATGATCCCATGGTCGCTGGCTTGAGCCCAAAGGTCACTGACTTCAAGCCCAAGGTGACTGGTTTCAGCCCAAGGTTGCTGGATTAAGCAAGGGGTCACTGGCTCAGCTGGAGGCCCTGGTCAAGGCACACAAGAAAGCAATCAATGAACAACTAAGGTGCAGCAACTATGAGTTGATGCTTCCCATCTCTCTACCTTCCTATCTGTCCCTGTCAGTCTTTCTCTCTTTAGAAAAGAAAAAATAAGATAATGCACAATAAATTAGTCAACAAATCAGGAAATAACAGTGTAAAAATACTACAGTGTTTGAAATGTGACAGGAAAACTGCAAAAAGAGTTGATAATGATCACCTCTGGGGAGGTGACTATAAGGTGGGTTGTGGAGAATGGAGATGTTATTTTCCTTTGTATATTTTGTAAGATTTTTGATATTTAAAAAACATTGTGGCCCTGGCCTTGGCTGGTTGGCTCAGCGGTAGAGCGTCAGCCTGGCGTGCGGGAGACCCCGGTTGGATTCCCGGCCAGGGCACATAGAAGAAGCGCCCATTTGCTTCTCCACCCCCCCCTTCCTCTCTGTCTCTCTCTTCCCTTCCCGCAGCCAAGGCTCCATTGGAGGAAAGATGGCCTGGGCGCTGGGCATGGCTCCTTGGCCTCTGCCCCAGGCACTAGAGTGGCTCTGGTCACGGCAGAGCGACGCCCCGGAGGGGCAGAGCATCTCCCCCTGGTGGGCAGAGCTTCGCCCCTGGTGGGCGTGCCCGGTGGATCCCGGTTGGGCGCATGTGAGAGTCTGTCTCTCCCCCTTTCCAGCTTCAGAAAAAAAAACCAAACAAACATTGTGGCCCTGGCCGGTTGGCTCAGTGGTAGAGCGTCAGCCTGGCGTGCAGAAGTCCCGGGTTCGGTTCCTGGCCAGGGCACACAGGAGAGGCACCCATCTGCTTCTCCACCCCTCCCCCTCTCCTTCCTCTCTGTCTCTCTCTTCCCCTCCCGCAGCGAAGGCTCCATTGGAGCAAAGATGGCCCGGGCACTGGGGATGGCTTCGTGGCCTCTGCCTCAGGCACTAGAATGGCTCTGGTCGCAACAGAGCCACGCCCAGGATGGGCAGAGCATCACCCCCTGGTGGGCGTGCCGGAAGGATCCCGGTCGGGCACATGCGGGAGTCTGTCTGACTGCCTCCCCGTTTCCAGCTTCAGAAAAATACAAAAAAATACAAAAAACAACAACAACAAAAACCCCAAAAAACATTGTGTATATACTAATGTAATAGAAATAAAGGAGAATTCAGTTACCAGCAGGAGTGCTGGTGGGGACCCTACAGGGCTCTGATTATTTTTTGGCTGGGGCCCCGAATTTATAGCTATTTGCTTCTAAATGAACACTTTCTTGTTACTTATAATTGAAATTAATTAAATTTTAGATTGACATCTCTAGAGACTTTATAAGTGAATATTAGGGAAATCTCTTCTATATTTAAAAAACCAATAGAGCCTGACCAGGCGATGGCACAGTGGATAGAGCATCGGACTGAGATGCAGAGGACCCAGGTTGGAGACCCTGAGGTCGCCAGCTTGAGCTTGGGCTCATCTGGTTTAAGCAAAAGCCCACCAGCTTGAACCCAAGGTTGATGGCTCCAGCAAGGGGTTACTCGGTCTGCTGAAGGCCCACAGTCAAGGCACATATGAAAAAGCAATCAATGAACAACTAAGGTGTTGCAACGTGATGAAAAATTAATGATTGATGCTTCTCATCTCTCTTCGTTCCTCTGTCTGTCCCTACTATCCCTCTCTCTGACTCACTCTCTGACTCTGTAAAAAAAATAAAATAAAAAATAAATAAATAAAAATTAGCCTGACCAGGCAGTGGCGCAATGAATAGAGCGTCGGACTGGGATGTGGAAGGACCCAGGTTCGAGACCCCAAGGTCGCCAGCTTGAGTGCAGACTCATCTGGTTTGAGCAAAGCTCACCAGCTTGGACCCAAGGTTGCTGGCTCAAGCAAGGGGTTTACTTGGTCTGCTGAAGGCCCGGGTCAAGGCACATATGAGAGAGCAATCAATGAACAACTAAGGTGTTGCAACGTGCAATGAAAAACTAATAATTGATGCTTCTCATCTCTCTCCATTCCTGTCTGTCTGTTCTTGTCCATCCCTCTGTCTGACTCACTCTCTGTCTCTGTAAAAAATAAATAAATAAAATTAAAATTAAAAAAATTAAAAATAAAAATAAAAAAACAATAGAACATATCACTAGACTTTTTTCAAAAATTGAGGTTTTAGGGAAGTAGAATAATTTTATTTGCTTTCAAGTCATTCTTGAACTGGAAATTAAATTTGTAATGAAGTTTTCTAAATTCACTAAAAGTAAAAACAATAGTGGGTATCTATGGTTATGCTTTTTTTTCTTTAATAACATGTGCATACCACTGTTGTTTTTAGTTCAGGTCTATGGTGTCTTTGAATGCTTCTTCCTAAAAAGGAAAAACCAAAAAGAAAAAAAGTCTTCAAATCCAGGAGGGAAAATAGCAAATTATAAGATGGTTATGCCCTGGCCGGTTAGCTCAGTGGTAGAGCATCGGCCTGGCGTACAGGAGTCCCGGGTTCAATTCCTGGCCAGGGCACACAGGAGAAGCACCCATCTGCTTCTCCACCCCTCCCCCTCTCCTTCCTCTCTGTCTTTCTCTTCCCCTCCCACAGCCAAGGGCTCCATTGGAGCAGTTTGCCCGGGCACTGAGGATGGCTCTGTGGCCTCTGCCTCAGGTGCTAGAATGGCTCTGGTCACAACAGAGCAATGCCCCAGATGGACAGAGCAGCACCCCCTGGTGGGCGTGCCGGGTGGATCCCGGTCGGGCACATGCGGGAGTCTGTCTGACTGCCTCCCCGTTTCCAACTTCAGAAAAATACAAAAAAAAAAAAAATCTCATATGCAGGAGAATGCAGACAGCCCAAAAGAGAACAGGCAAAATACGAGCTCTTGGCAGCTGCCCTTAAAGTCTCCAATGCCCCTAAGGGGCCTCGTAAAACTCCACCAGAGTCCTGCTTCAAGTGTGAAAAGAAAAGTCATTGGGCAAAGCCTGTCCGGCTCCTCAGCCCTTGCCAAGGCCTTGTCCTTACTGTGGGAAAAAGGGACACTGGAAGGTAGACTGCCCCCTCGCTCCTCTAAGGGAGGGTTCAGTCTCATCTAGCCCTACTCCAGCCACCTGTGATAACTGAAGATGCCCAGGGCTGTCAGCCCCATCTCACATCACCATCAAAAAGCCTAGGGTAGCCATCCAAGTAGCAGGTAAGCCAATCTCATTTCTTTTCTTTTTTAAAAATATTTTATTTATTGATATTTAGAGAGAGGGGAGAGAGAGAGAGAGAAGGGGGAGGAGCAGGAAGCATCAACTCCCATATGTGCTTTGACCAGGCAAGCCCAAAGTTTCGAACCGGCAACCTCAGTGTTCCAGGTCAATGCTTTATGCCACTGTGCCACCACAGGTCAGCCCCAATCTTATTTCTTATAGATACAAGGCCACTTACTCTGCCTTGCCCAGATATTCAGGTCCTGCTCATCCCTTAAAGATCTCTGCTGTGGGTGTTGATGGTCTTATTTCCTCCCTATTGGCCATGGATCCACAGCCTTGTCTAATACATGGCAATTCCTTTGCACACTCTTTTCTCCTCCTGCCTCAATGCCCTATACCTATGTTAGGCCGGAACCTACTCTCCAAATTCAGAGCCTCTCTCTCCTTTCACTTTCCGTCCTCAGAGTCGGCTCTGTTACTGCTTCTCAGCCATCCAGATTTGCCCAATTCTGTTATAAATTTACCTTTACCACCCAGCACAGTGAATCCCAAGGTTCTCCTCACCACCCCCATGGTGGCAAAACTCCAGGGAAAGGCCCCCTAGTTTCATGTCTCCAGGTTAAAGAAAACAGAAACTCTATCTCCACACATGCCTATGGATGACCCTTCTAGTCAACCTGAATCACCACCCAGATATGCCTGCTCCCCCTGAGGGCCCACCAAGGTCAGACTGATTAAAATCCCAGAAGAAGAACAGCCTGAGCCGTGAATAACCATGATTACCCCCTGATAACAGACAGGATGGAGATTCCAGCTTGCTCTATTCTTTCTTATCTCCTTACCCTTAAAGGCATACTCTGCCCCCATACCCTCCCTCTTGGAATCCTCTCATCTAGAAAACTCTCTTAATCTTATTTAAAATCTTGTAATCAACATTAACTCCTCCTCATTCTAGCGACTGGGGCGGAGGCCATGGGGCCATCCTTAGTGCCCGGGGTGGCCTTGCTCCGGTGGAGCCTTGGCTGTGGGCGGGAGGAGAGACAAGAAGAGGAAGGAGAGGGGGAGGGGTGGAGAGGTAGATGGCGCTTCTCCTGTATGCTCTGGCCAGGAATCGAACCCGGGAATCCTGCACACCAGGCCAATGACTCCGAAGGGTCTATCATATCATGCTTTTTACTTAAAAAAAAAAAATTTACATTTCTTTTGAATGCTGATGAACAGGAGACACCAAATCTTTTTCGCCTGCAAACTACTACCTTCTTTATTAGATCTAGCTAATAACACTGTTTTGTCTTTTTCCAAATAGCTCGAGATATATGGATGTTGGGCAGATAAAATATATTATGCTCACTTTGTTAAAGTGGCGCTGCCCACGTGAGGCTGTTGCTCAGGTGATATTAATGTGTGTTGAGAATCCTTGTAGCCTGGGGCTTGGTTTTGGGATTAAGCCTTTCCCACCCTTTTTGATGTGGGGTGGTGCAATCCAATCATGCCTCAGAGAATTGACTTTGTATTAGAGACTTCCCTATTTTGTATATTGGATTAGAGGTTGTGAAACTACAATATAAAATGGGGACGGAGCGGGAGCTTGCCCTCTTGGCTCCTGAGATTATCATGAGAGGAGAGAGCAGAAGGAGGCCATGTGGAGTAGGCCAGGAGAAGCAGCCAAGATGGCGTAGTGCTGAGTGAGATGCCAGTTTGTGCAGTTTGTATCTGGGATAAGGAAGGAGATGGGGAACTGAGGAGAAGAAGGCTGGTGAGCTAGAAACCTTTGATTCTAGGAAACTCGGATAAGTCAGTGGCTTTGTGAGCACTGAATGTGAGTGGGTTTTGGAGCCCAGTGTGTGTTTTCTGCTTGCCCGCCAAGTGCAAGCTAGAATTAAAGACTATGGCCCATCAGTTTTTGGCTCCGCTGTTTCTTTACCAACTGTCCGAATCCAATGCGAACCTGCATGGGCTGGGCTGCTCTGATGGTGGCTCTGGCCCTGGCCTTAGATACTGGCTTTACAATGGAAAAGATTTATATAGGCGGATGGGGATCCTCAAACCCCTCAGCGAGATCTTATGAGAATGGCTTTTAAGATACCTAGAGGCAGAAAAGGCCCAATAGATATCAGGGGAACTACCAGCTTTTAGGATACACCTTTAAAGGCTCCAACGCCCCAAAGGGGTCTCATAGGATGCCATCTGGGTCCTGCTTCAATAGTGGAAAGGAAGGTCATTGAGCTAAAGCCTGCCAGGCTTACACGCCTCTGCTGTGAGGAAACAGGGACACTGGAAGGTGGGCTTCCCCCTCGCTCCTCTAAGGGAGGGTTCAGTCTCTTCCAGCCCTGCTCCAGCCACCTATGACCTAACCTTGCCCAGAAAGCTGGGGTTTGCCACTGAAGGCTAAAGGTGCCCAGAGCCATCGGCCCCATCTACGACATTGTGAACGAGCCTAGGGTATTTCTTCCAAGAAGCAGGTAAACTGATCTCATTTGCACAAGGGCCACTTAACTATGTTTTGCCTGAATAGTCAGGTTTTTTATTCTTCCCTCAAAGATCTCTGTTGTGGGTGTTGATAGTCCTATTTTCTGCTGCTTTGCTTAATATATAGTGTTTCCTTTATCCCTCCTACCTCAATGCCCCACTCATATTTCAGGCTGGGACCTACTCCTAATTTAGAGCTCCCTTTCCTCCTTTGGCCAACTTGTATTATGAATTTACCTTTGCCACCCAGCTGAGTGTATCCCAAGGTTCTCTTTACCATGCCACAGTCACAGAGATCCAGGGAAAAGCAACCTGGTCTGAACTCTCCAGGCAGAGGAGAACAGAAGCTCCATATCCACGCTTGCTGCAAATGGCTTTTTCCAGTCTACCTGAATCATTACCAGCTAGAAGCAGCGGTGTAAAGCCAGCAGCCAGGGCCAGGGCCGCTATCACAGCAGCCTTCTGGCCTATGCAGGTTCACATTGGATTCGGACAGTCGGTAAAGAAACAATGAAGCCACAAACTGATGGGCCATAGTGTTTAATCCTAGCTTGCACCCGGTGGGCAAGTAAAAATACACACTGGGCTCCAAAACCCAGTCACATTCAGTGCTCACAAAGCCACTGACTTATCCGAGTTTCCTAGAATCAAAGGTTTCTAGCTCACCAGACTTATTCACCTTTGTTCCCCATCTCCTTCCTTATCCCAAATACAAACTCTACACAAACTGGCATCTCACTCAGCACTCCACCATCTTGGCTGCTTCTCCTGGCCTACTCCACGTGGCCTCTCTCTGCTCTACTCTCTAATGCTATTCCAGGAACCGAGAGGGCCAACTCCCGTTCTGCCCCCACTTTATATTGTAGCTTCACAACCTCTAATCCAATATACAAAACAGGGAAGTCTCTACTACAAAGTCACTTCTCTGAGGCATGATTGGCTTATACCGCCCCACATCAAAAAGGGTGGGAAAGGCTTAATCCCAAAACCAAGCCCCAGGCTACAAGGATTCTGCCTGACCAGAGAGACACACATTAATATCACCTGGGCAACGGCCTCCAAGTGGGCAGTGCCACTTTAACAAAGTGAGCATAATACATTTTATCTGCCCAACAAGCGGTCATTGGGACTTGGACATGAGCTGCAAAGTATAGAATGGTGACAACAATTCCAGTGCCATGCAGACTTTTCCTGTAGGGAACTTTCCTGGACTCCTGCTCCCTGTGACAGCTCCTAACAGACTGAACTGTGGTTGGGTTGCATTTTTCAGGGATTTGGCATGGTGATGGGGCCAACTTGGACTTGGTGAACATGTTAAGGACACTACTCTTTTATGGATTCTTGCTGTATTGGCCAAGAGTTTGCTTAAAGGCTTTTAATCACTGTAAAAAAAAAAAAATAGAGGACTGGATGAAGAAGATGGGGCACATATACACCATGGTATACTATTCAGCTAGGAGAAATGATGACATCGGATCACTTACAGTGGAATGGTGGAGTCTTGGTAGCATTGTGCGGGGTGAAATAAGCGAATCAGAAAAAAACAGGAACTGCAGGATTCCATACATTGGTGGGACATAAAAGTGAGACTAAGAGGCATGGACAGGAGTGTGGTGGTTACGGGGGGTGGGAAGGAGGGAGAGGGGGAGGGGGAGGGGGAGGGGTACAGAGAGAACTGGATGGAAGGTGGCGGAGGACGATCTCTCTTCGGGTGATGGGTATGCAACAGAACTAAATGACAAGATAACCTGGAAATGTTTTCTTTGAATGTATGTACCCTGATTTATTGATGTCACACCATTAAAATAAAAATTTATTTATAAAAAAAAAAAAAGATTAGCTCCTCCTATGCAGCTGACTGCTGGTTGTGTCTGTCCATGTCATCTTCAACTGACTCAACTCTCCCTATTCCTCTTAATAATACTCATCTCCTTCACTCCACTTTCATGTACAAGATTCAGAGAGGGGCCACCTGCTGTGAGAGAGCCAGCACTCTCATAGGACATTACCCCACCTCTTTCTAGAAGAGTGTTGCTTTTACCTTAATCAGTCAGGACTAGTTAGAGACACGGCAACCAAATTAAAGGAACGAGCCCAGTGAATTCGTAAAAAACAAACCGAGTCCTGGAATCAGTGGTTTCGCACAAACTGGGTGTCTTAGCTATTGCCTTTCATTGGTCCACTCACTTTCCTATTTATTATTCTAGCTTTTGGACCCTGCCTCTTATGTTTGTTCACTAGTTTCTTACAGAACCGCAGGCAGACCTTTGCCAATCAGAAAATTGGAAAAGTCTACCTAGCCCCTTGTTGGGCAGATAAAATGTATTATGCTCACTTTGTTAAAAATGGCGCTGCCCACGTGAGGCGACGCCCAGGTGATATTAATGTGTGTTGAGAATCCCTGTAGCCTGGGGCTTGGTTTTGGGATTAAGCCTTTCCCACCCTTTTTGATGTGGGGTGGTACAATCCAATCATGCTTCAGAGAAGTGACTTTGTATTAGAGACTTCCCTATTTTGTATATTGGATTAGAGATTGTGAAGCTACAATATAAAATGGGGGCAGAACGAGAGTTTGCGCTCTTGGTTCCTGAGATTATCATTAGAGGAGAGAGCAGAGCAGAGAGCAGAAGGAGGCCACGTGGAGTAGGCCAGGAAAACAGCCAAGATGGCGGAGTGCTGAGTGAGATGCCAGTTTGTGTAGAGTTTGTATCTGGGAAAAGGAAGGAGATGGGGAACTGAGGAGAATAAGGCTGGTGAGCTAGAAACCTTTGATTCTAGGAAACTCGGATAAATCAGTAGCTTTGTGAGCACTGAATGTGAGTGGGTTCTGGAGCCCAGTGTCTGTTTTTACTTGCCCGCCGGGTGCAAGCTAGAATTAAAGACTATGGCCCACCAGTTTGTGGCTCCGTTGTTTCTTTGCCGATTGTCCGAATCCAATGCGAACCTGCATGGGCCAGGCTGCTGTGGTGGCCCTGGCCCTGGCTGCTGGCTTTACACCCCTACACACCAACTCCGAAACTTGCCATTGCAAAACAGAAAAATCTGGACCCCTATAAATACACCCCTACCCAGCAGGAAGCCATCACTGCACCTCTCTACTCCTCACTGAGAGTAATCCTTAGGCCAGAACCCTTCACTGTCCCTACTCAGCAGGAAGAAGTTACAGAAGATGATGACCTCCATCCCCTTTCCCTTGAAGCCTCTCTAGGAATCATTCTCTTTCCTTTTTATATAAATATATCAAATAGTTGGGAACCTTAGGTTTTATTTCTTTAACACTGATGGCATGAGTTTCGTTTCAGGGCTTATGGCAGGTGACCAACCACAAAGGAATGTGCAATTGTGAAGCCAGTAGTCATGGCCACCATCACAGCCACCTGGCCCATGCAGGTTTGCATTAGATTCAGACAGATGGTAATGGAACAATGGAGCCAAGATGTTGGGCAGATAAAATATATTATGCTCACTTGGAGGCCATCACCCAGGTGACATTAATATGCGTTGGGGGCAGGCTGTGGGCAGGGAGAATCCTTGTAGCCTGGGGCTTGGTTTTGGAACTCAGCCTTTCCCACCCTTTTTGATGTGGGGTGGTACAATCCCATCATGCCCCAGATAAGTGACTTTGTATTAGAGACTTCTTTATTTTGTATATTGGATTAAAGGTTTTGATTTCTACACTATAAAGTGGGGGCAGAACGGGAGCTTGCTCTCTTGGTTCCTGAGATTATTATTAGAGGAGAGGGCAGAGAGAAGAGCAGAGTAAGGCCACGTGGAGGAGGCCAGCAGAAGCAGCCAAGATGGCGGAGTGTTGAGTGAGAAGCCAGTTTGTGCAGAGTTTGTGCAGGGAGAAGGAAGGAGATGGGGAACAGAGGTGAATAAGGCTGGTGAGCTAGAAACCTTAGATTCTAGGAAACTCAGATAAGTCAGTAGCTTTGTGAGCACTGAATGTGAGTGGGTTTTGGAGCCCAGTGTGTGTTTTTACTTGCCCACCGGGTGCAAGCTAGGATTAAAGATGATGACCCACCAGTTTTTGGCTCCTTTGTTTCTTTACCGACTGTCCGAATCCAATGCGAACCTGCATGGGCCGGGCTGCTGTGATGGTGGCCCTGGCCTTGGCCACTGGCTTTACACAAGAATTGGTGGGCCATCATCTTTAATCCTAGCTTGTACCCGGCAGGCAAGTAAAAACACACACTGGGCTCCAAAACCCACTCACATTCAGTGCTCACAAAGCTACTGATTTATCTGAGTTTCCTAGAATCAAAGGTTTCTAGCTCACTAGCCTCATTCTCCTCTGTTCCCCATCTCCTTCTCTCTGCACAAACTGGCTTCTCTTTCAGCACTCTGCCATCTTGGCTGCCTCTCCTCTCCTCCACGTGGCGTTTCTCTGCTTTCTGCTCGCTAATGCTAATCTCAGGAACCAAGAGAGCAAGCTCCTGGTCTGCCCCCACTTTATAGTGCAGAAATCAAAACCTTTAATCCAATATACAAAATAGGGAAATCTCTAATACAAAGTTACTTATCTGAGGCATGATGAAATTGTACCACCCCACATCAAAAAGGGTGAGAAAGGCTAGTCCTAAAACCAAGCCCCAGGCTACAAGGACCCTGTCGCCCTAACACACATTAATATCACCTGGGAAACGGCTTTCACGTGGGCAGTGCCATCTTTAACAAAGTGAGCATCATATATTTTATCTGCCCAACAGTGAGCATAATATATTTTATCTGCCCAACAATCCCAACACACATTAATATAATCACGCCCATTCCAAGCAAGAAGAACAACTAATATCACCTGGGCAATGGGCTTCCACATGGGCAGTGCCATCTTTAACAAAGTGAGCATAATATATTTTGTCTGCCCAACACTGATGAAGTCATGGACGGTTGAAACCGCTGACGACTGAAAATGCACCAACACCCATAATTGGTGAAAAGCACCCCTGCGCCCAGCAATAGCAACAGCCAAGCAGCAAATGCCCTGCTACCCTTCTTACTTCCCTATCCTTATCCTTAAAAGTGGCCTAAAGACTGTAGCCGCTGCTGCTCTCCCTTAGGAGACACCCTGGCAGGTTTCCTTTCATTAAAGCCTGTTACACTGGTCTTTCGGACTTCAATTGATTCTATCAATACATATATTATTATATTATACAAAAGAAGTAAATTCAGTTAAGAAAATGGGGGGGGGTATTTCACATGGTCTGCCAAGAGCTACAGTCTTATTAAAACAGGCCTATTGCCTGACCAGGTGGTGGTGCAGTGGATAGTGCATCAGACTGGGATGCGGAGGACCCAGATTTGAGACCCCGAGGTCACCAGCTTGAGCATGAGTTCATCTGGTTTGAGCAAGGGGTTACTTGTTCTGCTGAAGCCCCACAGTCAAGGCACATATGAGAAAGCAATCAATGTACAACTAAGGTGTCGCAACGAAAAACTAATGATTGATGCTTTTCATCTCTCTGTTCCTGTGTGTCTGTCCCTATCTATCCCTCTCTCTGACTCTCTGTCTTTGTAAAAAACAACAACAACAACAAAAACAACAGGCCTATTACTGCTTGTTTCTGAAAAATCCACATCAAAAGAGATGGACTGTGCCCTGGCCGGTTGGCTCAGAGGTAGAGCGTCTGCCTGGCATGCAGGAGTCCCGGGTTTGATTCCCGGCCAGGGCACACAGGAGAAGCACCCATCTGCTTCTCCACTCCTCCCCCTCTCCTTCCTCTCTGTCTCTCTCTTCGCCTCCTGCAGCCAAGGCTCCATTGGAGCAAAGTTGGCCCGGGGCACTGAGGATGGCTCTGTGGCCTCTGCCTCAGGTGCTAGAATGGCTCTGGTTGCAACAGAGTGACGCCCCAGATGGGCAGAGCATTGCCCCCTGGTTGGCATGCCAGGTGGATCCCGGTCAGGCGCGCATGCGGGAGTCTGTCTGACTGCCTCCCTGTTTCCAACTTCAGAAAAATACAAAAAAAAAAAAAAAAAAAAGAGATGGACTGTGAAACTACCTACATGTTGGGAACACTATACACATGAGTTTTACTTGAAAAAGTCGGTAGAGTACTTAAAATTAAGGTGCCACTCTTTTATGTCTGTTGGCATTATTTCTATTCTTGCTAATCTGCCACAGATGCAAAGATGTTACCGACCAGACCTTAAACAGTAACTGCACAACCCTCAAAAGCCAGGAAGGAAGCTGAACCTTCAGACAAAAGCACATTCCTTTAGGTCTTCCAGCAGGGAGGGAGGAATCAGCCTGCTTAGATTATATAACATCTTTTAAATGTGCCTATTAATACTAGTCAGGCTACTAATTTATTCATGCTTAAGAAGGCAGGGTCTTATACTGCATGGTTTGTAGGGGTGCGTTTATCTAATTCTTGGAGAATGTATTATCAGGTCCCTTTGCTCAGAGGTCTCTCAGCCAGTTCTTGATGGAGTTAAAATCTGCGAGTTCCTGGTTCCAAAAGCTTGGGCTTCCGTAAGTGCTTTTTTTTATAACTTGGAACACAGTACAAATCCCCAGGTTATTAAGACTTGTGTTCTCCTTCTGCAAGGCTAACATTGATATAGTGTTGTAGTAATATAAGGTTATAGTAACTAAATATATAGAAATATAAAAATATAGAAGATATATAAAAGTAATTAAAAGGATATTAAAAATAATAATTAAAATTAAATAAAGTTATGCCATTTGGATAGGAATTAATATAGTGGCTTAGTGCCTGACCAGGCGGTGGCGCAGTGGATAAAGCATTGGACTGGGATGTGGAGACCAGGTTCGAGACCCCGAGGTCACCAGCTTGAGCATGGCTCATCTGTTTGAGCAAAGCTCACCAGCTTGGACCCAAAGTCACTAGCTCGAGCAAGGGGTTACTCAGCTGAAGGCCCACAGTCAAGGCACATATGAGAAAGCAATCAATGAACAACTAAGGTGTCACAACAAAAAACTAGTGATTGATACTTCTCATCTGTCTCCATTCCTGTCTGTCTGTCCCTATCTATCCCTCTCTCTGATGACTCTCTCTCTGTCCCTGTAAAAAAAAAAAAAAAATAGTGGCTTAGTGCCATAACCCTGTAATGTGATAAACAGACTCTGACTTTCAAGCAGAGCCCAGTTAGTATGTGTGTGAAGTTATACATATAAAGAAGTGGCTTGGTGTTATTTACATTAACTTTGTAAATTAATGAAAATAAAAACATCTTAAAAAGCGGTTTGATGTAATGTTTCAGTAGATTAACATAAAAGGGGTTCCCTGTGAGGAACTCCGGAAAAGGTGGTTTGAGGTGATAATCCTGTAGATTGAAACCTGTTAGAAGGCATTGGCCAGAAAAGGTACTAAAGCTGAGGGGCCCCCTGCTGCAGTAGTCGCCCAGACTCCAACGTTGATGTGGACTGTCTCCATGCCGCTGTGAGCTTTAATCAAAGCCAGCCGAGAGGAGCACGCTGCCGGGCCCTCTTAAGAGCAGTACCCAGGCACGCCAAAAGGATTTGTGAGAAATAAATTACCTGTGTGATTATTGCAACTAATTTGTGTGTCGGTCCTGTCTTTCCTCTGGTGGCACTTAACAGTAGCATCCTCATAGCTGCCTCAAGAGTAGTCTCAAAGAGGCTGCCAGCCCTGCTGATAAGCAGGAGTGTACCACTGCACGGGGAAGTTGAATCAGGGACACCTGATCGATGTAGAGCTTGGGCTCTACTGGGACATATAGTCACAGGATCCTCCTACATTGGTGTCAATTTGGCCAAAAGAACACAGGATTCAAGGGCAGGAGGCCTGAATTCTACCACCAGCTCTGCCCAGTATTCCCTGGTGAGGCTTCTCTGCCTTCTTGAACCTGTTTCCATCAAAGGCTAAGAGTGCTCAAAGTCCCAGCCTGCTCAAACATATATAGATTTTATACCTTCCCTTCCCCTGGGAGCTGCCTGGCTCTTCCCATGGGGTAGAAGCTCTAAGTGCCCAGTTAGTCTCCCCAGGTAAGAAGTGGGGGCCACAGTGACTGCTATAGCCAACAGTCACTTTGGGTTGCACTGAAGTCCTAGTGAGGTCTTGGCTTTTCACAACCCACAGTGAAGGTAGCTACACTGGCCTGAGACTGTTTATGCTCTTTAGAAAATTTAAATTTTATTATTAATTTCTAAAGATTTTATTATTATTTAAAAAATTTTTTAGAGCCAACTCTCATCATTGCTCTCTATGGCTCTGAGTAGGGCCTGCTCCATTACTTCTCTTCCTCTAATTGCCTTTCCTCTTAGCCTCCACCTCCTAAACTGCTCAACCAGTCATTTCCTTGCCAAAGGCTCCATCTGGAAGCTACTCAAGGTCAAGCCTTGAGCCATGTGCCAGGGATCAAATGGGTGGATTCTTGACCCAGTTTTGCTCCTTCACAGCTCAGCTGTGAAGCGTTGGACAAGTTCTTTAACCTGTTTCCGCTTCAGCTGCTTCATTTCTAACACGGGTACGTACAGAAATGCTATTTTAAGGGTGTGAGATAGGAAGGCTTTCAAGGTCTGGGCAGTTCTTACTGAATGCTATTCTTGTTAAATATTAAAATATAGCACAGTGTTTTGCAGAAGTAGCTGTAACAGAAACCCAATTGGAAAAGTACAGACAACTGAAAAGGAGAAATCAACATGTAATTAACCAAATAGTATACATAAGCTAAGCAACAGCTAAGCCTCCCTTTGGGGAGACACAGTAGACAGAGCTTTGGATGTGCATTCCCTGTCTTTACTTGCTGTAAGTAAATAAAACTACCTAACTACAACCATGTCTAGTTCTATTTGTTTACTACATATAAACAAATATTGATTTGAGAGAGAGGGCTGGGAGGGAGGGAGGAAGGGACAAACATTGATTTGTTGTTCCACTTATTTATACTTTTATTGGTTGATTATGATATGTGCCTTGAGCTGGAATTAAACCTGCAACCTGGACATACTGGGGTAACTGAGCTACCTGGCCAGTGCAGTCATCCCTAGTTTTGAATTGAACACCTCAAGCAGCGAACTCGAGGGATTGGGTAACAAAAGGGCTTGGGGCAAAGTTCCTACTGACAGAAATCCCTTTTCTGGGGTAAGTGGCTATGAGGAAAGCATATTTGGGTAGGGAGAAAAACTAAGGGCACCCTTTCTGCTTTCTAAATGAAACAAACAATTATTAGGGACCCTGTTTTTAGTGAAGTCGGGTGAGAGAAAGCAGGGATGCAAACAGTCCCTTGGCCTGGATGAACTCTCAGGAGGACAGGGGAGGTGAGGCTAGATAGATCAATATCGAGGGATGAGAGCAAAGGGCTCTCACCGGACCCCCCGAAGTGCTGCGGAAATCAGGGCAGAAGAGCCTAGTGCCCAGAGATCCGGGGAAGTTTGGGCAGAGAGCGCTTTCTTAAAATTTGTAAGTTTTCTTGCCAGCTAAGGAAGGGAAAGGGATTTCAGGGCCAGGGATCCCGTGGATATTCTTGTAAGCGCGAGGCAGAGCGCACCCGGCGGTCCCCACTGCACGGGTTGAGTGCAGGATACTCGGAATCGCTCCACTAAAGGCTCCAAGCAGTCCGTGAGCAGCATTTTCACCAGAGCCAGGGAGCCGAGGGCGCACAGTCAAGCCTGTGCAGGAGCCCGGGCGAGGCAGCCGGCTGCCCGGGGCGCGGACTTCGGAGTCCCGTGAAGCACCGGGAAGTAATCGCCACCGCCAACGGCCTGACGCCAGCGGAAGTGCTCGCCCCGGCGAGCCTGCTCCGCAGCCTGGCGCCCCAGGAAGGGCGGGCGCGGAGCGGAGTGAGGGCGGGCTCGGCTCGCGGGGACGAGGGGCGGGCCTGCGGCGGCGGGGCGGGGCGGGGTTTGGCGAGGGTTGTTTTCATCCAGGCCGTGGTGGTACCTGGCGCTCTGCTGGAGTTGTCGAAGGCGGAGGTTTGAGCTGGTTCGGAGAGGTGCGCTCGAGGCCGGAAGCAGCGAGGAGAGTCGGAGGGGAGCTGGAAGCGATCGCGCGTGCCGGTGGTCCTCGGCGCCGCGATGTCAGCGAAGTGCTGCGCGGGCCAGGTGAGCGGGGCTGGGTGCCGCGTGCTGGTGGACGGATCGGGCGAGCGGCCGGGAGCCCGGGCACGGCGCGGCCAGCTCCGCGGCCGAAAGTGCTGCGGGCGGTGGATCGCTCAGGACAGATCCCGCGGCGCCTGGGTTCCTGCCTCGGGCCTGAGCGCGGCGCTCGGCAGCCGGGGAAATCCAGTGCGGCGGGAAGGGACTTGGGGAAGCCCTGGAGGCCACCCCAAGGTCTTCCCGTCTGGCCTTAAGGACTTCGTTGGGGCGGGCTGGGTAGGACCTGAGTGGAAGACCCCGATTGCTTCTGGAGCATGTCATCTCCACCCAAGCTATGAATGTGATGCTGGGTTCCGAGCCCACCCGGCTCTGCCTACCGGATTAACCGAGGAAAAGACGTGGGTTTCATAGGGCCCAAGCAGGGTGCTCTTGGCATCCCGAAAGGCTAGAGCGTTGGCTGTGCAACTTCGGGGACGTCTCGAAACCCGTTTTCCAAACTACAGTGCTCAGGTCTGGGCGTAGGGAAGACAGCCCTACTTACCGCGTTTCCCGACCCAACCCTGACGGGGCACAGACGGCTGCCAGGGTAGAGCGCGAGCTTCCCCGTCCCCGATTTAAACTGAATTTACCCGAACCTGTTTTTTTGTTTTTTTTTTTAATTCATTTTAGAAAGGAGAGAGAGAGGGAGAGAGAGAGAAGGGGGGAGGAGCAAGAAGCATCAACTCCCATATGTGCCTTGCCCAGGCAAGCCCAGGGTTTCGAACCGGCGACCTCAGCATTTCCAGGTCGACGCTTTATCTACTGCGCCACCACAGGTCAGGCCCCGAACCTGTTTTGTAACTCCTGCTTGTTAAACTCAGCGTGTCTTAAAACATACAAGTCCATTTGGAATAGATGTTTCCTTCCTACCGGCGAGTAGTGCACCAGGGCATAATTAGGAGGTTTTCACCTTTTATGGCTAACTTCTCCCTCCCTCCTGCAGTTAGAAAAAAATGAAATAGGTTAAGCCTTCCAGAGGCCGATCTCCCGCCTCCCTGTGCATACAGATGATCAGCATGGTGTGTTTTCACAAATGAATCTAACTCAGAGGGCATTCGGGGTCGGAGATGTTCTTGCTTCCTGTTACACTCAGGTTTGGACAACCGAGGCCAGCTTTCTAAGTGAAGTAGAGGTTAAATTGTTAACAGGTTTCTTTCTTTTTTTTGGTATTTTTCTGAAGTCGGAAATGGGGAGGCAGTCAGACTCCCGCATGCGCCTACCGGGATCCACCCAGCACGCCCACCAAGGGGCGATGCTCTGCCCATCTGGGGCGTCGCTCAACTGCAATCGGTGCCATTCTAGCGCTAGAGGCGGAGGCCATGGAGCCATCCTCAGTGCCCGAGGCCAACTTTGCTCCAATGGAGCCTTGGCTGCGGAAGGGGAAGAGACAGACAGAGAGGAAGGAGAGGGGGAGGGGTGGAGAAGTAGATGGGCGCTTCTCCTGTGTGCCCTGGCCAGGAATCGAACCCGGGACTCCTGCACGCCAGGCCGACAATCTACCACTGAGCCAACTGGCCAGGGCCGTTAACAGGTTTCTGAAAACCTAGTTGCAGATAATTCGACCTCTTTGGAGTGGCCACATGGAGTTACCACTTGGTTTTTGAGGTCTCATACTGTACTTGGCATGCATTCAAGCTGGCCTTTTCAGAGATGAGGAAATTGAGGGGTTGTTTTTTTTTTTTAATTTATTCATTCTTAAGAGAGAAAAAGAAACATCGATTTTTGTTGTTCCACTTATTTATGCATTCATTGGTTGATTCTTGTATATGTCCTGACTGGGAATCAACCCAAAACCTTGACCTTTTCCATGACTGCTATAACCAACTGAGCTATCCCGCCAGGGCAGAAGCTGAGGTTTTAACTGGAGGTGTAATGACTTGCCCTGAGGCGGGCCAAGGAGAGAGGATGCTTCTCACCTTTCCAGGGCTTCTGACACCAATGTGCACCCGAAATGACTATTTCATGAATGTTCTGAATCTCAAGAAAATTTTGCAAGTCTTTTATTGTTTTCAGACTTTCCAGTTTGATGCAGCACTTTTCCTTAACAGTAATTACATTACAGATATTTCGGGGCATCTCCTCCAGTTCTTTAAAAGCTCTTTGAGGCTTTCTGTCATTCAAGTAATTCTAATTTAGAGCTCTGAAAATTATCACCTATACTCAAGGTGTCTTATAAAAAAATTATTGGGATAGCTTATTTTTTGGCAGGATTTAATGACTGGTTTCTAAAATCCCCCTCTCAGGACTTTGGAAAGAACCCAGTCCTGGCCATTCACAGAAGAGTTAACTTCTGCTTTCTCAAATTGCCTGAGACATCTCTGTGGTGAGTCTCATGGCAGTGAGGGAGTGATGACACTATGACTTCATATGGAGAGGCTGATAAGTTTAAATTAAATAATTCAGAGCCTCACCAGGCGGTGGCGCAGTGGATAGAGTGTTGGCCTGAGATGCAGAGGACACAGGTTCAAAACCCTGAGGTCTCACCAGTTTAACTGTGGGATTGCTGGCTAGAGCGTGGGATTGTAGACATGACCCCATGGTCGCTGGCTTGAGCCCAAAGGTGGCTGACTTGAGCCCAAGGTCTGTAATTGGAAAAATTTCATTTAAAAAACAAAACCTCACTCCCAGGAGTTAGCAAGCATGAAAAAACTTACTACTTAAAAGAGTTCAGCAAGGGGTCACTCGCTCTGCTGTAGCCTCCCCCCCCCCCCCCGACCCACCAATCAAGGCACATGTGAGAAAGCAATCAGTGAACAACTAAGGTGCTACAACAAAGAATTGATGCTTCTCATCTCCTTCCCTATCTGTCTGTCCCTCTCTCTGTCTTGCAGAACAAAACAAAAAAACAAAGAATACTTGGAAACCAGTGAAAGTTATCTAAGTCTTTTCTGAGCATCTATGAACTTATTTCTACTCACAGCACTTCTGACATTAAATGTGTGGGGTTCCCCACAATCCCAACTGCCTCTCTGGACACCAACTGGTTGGATGTCCAACAGTTCAATTTTGACACTAAGCACCTGAAGTAGGAGTTAGTATCCCACAGGTTAAGTAAGGGCTTAGTCCCACAGGACTGGACCCTTCCACCTCCCCACCCGTTTCAGCTTTCATTCATATGGGGGATGAAGACCAAATATATATATATATATTTTATGTCACAATATGACAAGCACCAACTGTGTGCCAGGGGTTGGTATACGGCAGTAAGCCAGATAAACATCATTTCTGTCCTCCATGGTCATTCTACTTGGTAGTGATGGGGAGCGTGGGAATGAGATTTGGTTTTTCTGGCCTGAGCAAGTGGATAAGATGATCGTGCCTTTAAGGAGGGGGAGGGAGAAGACTGGTAGTGAAGAGGACATTTGGCAAGGAGAACCCATGAGTTTCTTTTGGCTCTGCTACATTACAAATGGCTAATAATTAAATATCGGCCTTGGCCGGTTGGCTCAGTGGTAGAGCGTCAGCCTGCCGTACAGGAGTCCTGGGTTCGATTCCCGACCAGGGCACACAGGAGAGGCGCCCATCTGCTTCTCCACCCCTCCCCCTCCCCTTCCTCTCTGTCTCTCTCTTCCCCTCCAGCAGCTGAGGCTCCATTGGAGCAAAGTTGGCCCGGGCGCTGAGGATGGCTCCATGGCCTCTGCCTCAGGCGCTAGAATGGCTCTGGTCGCAGCGGAGCGACGCCCCAGATGGGCAGAGCATCCCCCCTGGTGGGCATGCCGGGTGGATCCCGGTCGGGCGCATGCGGGAGTCTGTCTGACTGCCTCCCCATTTCCAGCTTCAGAAAAATACAAAAAAAATAAATAAATAATAAAAAAATTAAATATCCAACTCATCAGTTAGATGTTTAAGTTGGGAGAAGTTTGAGTTTGGAGAGAAATTTCAGGGACTTAGGGGACCATCAGGAACAATGTATAACCCAGGAAAGAGCCTGGGCTTTGGATTCAGGTCTGGGTTAGATTTGGGAAATCTGGACAATGAAGGCTGGTGTGACTGCACATACTACTTATTCTCTGTTAACCTCAGTTTTCCTCAACTGTAGAATGGGTGTGATAATATTTCGTAGGTTATGAAGATTGCAGACATGATAACAGACAGTCTAGCACAGGGTTTGGCACAGAGTAAGGAACTCCCCAAATCTTTGTTAGTGGCCACTGCCCACCTTGTACCTGGATCGTCTCAGGTCATCTATTTTATTTATTTATTTTACCTTATTTCTGCATCGAATCTGATATATACTTAGGCTTTGATTAAGCTTTTGGCTAATGGATGCTAATCGAAGCAGAAATTAGAGGAGAGAGGTCATCCAACACCTTCTGGGTACCCAGAACTGCGGTAGGTGTCTAGGAATTGGGTGTTGAACCAAGACCTTCCTTGCTTACTTGTAATTTATGGGGTACTGGGGGAATGGGAGTGGGGGGAGGAAGCTAGCTACAGAAAATGACAGTGCATACTGTCAGAAGGGAAATGAGAGGTGTAATAAGAGACTGCATTGGGCATGGAGGGCACAATGTTATATAGATGGTGTTACATTGAGTGGGACAGTTGGTTAAAAAAGAAAAAGAAAACTTAGATAATTCTTTCAAGGCAGTTCAAAAATAAAGACTTGGTCCAGGCACTGAGGATGGCTCTGTGACCCCTGCCTCAGGCACTAGAATGGCTCTGGTTGCAATAGAGCGATGCCTCAGATGGGCAGAGCATCGCCCCCTGGTGGGCATGCCGGGTGGATCCCGGTCGGGCGCACACGGGAGTCTGTCTGACTGCGTCCCCGTTTCCAACTTCAGAAAAATACAAAAAAATAAAAAATAAAGACTTGGCAGGGTTTACTCCAGGCAAGTGTAAGCAGTAATGATCAGAACAGTAGCTTAAATTTATTTCATGTCTGCAGTATGCTATCTGTTTTTATATACATTGTATAATTCATTCTTCACAGCAACCCTGTGGGATGGGTAATAATGCTCTCATTGGCCTCCTTTTGCAGGTGGGGCAACCTAAGTACAGACAAATAAATTACCTTGACTGATTTTTTTTTTACCTTGACTGATTTTTGATGGTGAACACTAGTCTAGCTGACTCGAGTTGGAACTCTTGACTGTTCCTGATTATTCTTATTAAAATATGAATAAATGGGCCCTGGCCGATTGGCTCAGCAGTAGAGCGTCGGCCTGGCATGCAGGGGACCCGGGTTCGATTCCCGGCCAGGGCACATAGGAGAAGCGCCCATTTGCTTCTCCACCCCCACCCCCTCCTTCCTCTCTGTCTCTCTCTTCCCCTCCCGCAGCCAAGGCTCCATTGGAGCAAAGATGGCCCGGGCGCTGGGGATGGCTCCTTGGCCTCTGTCCCAGGCGCTGGAGTGGCTCTGGTCGCGGCAGAGCATCGCCCCCTGGTGGGCAGAGCGTCGCCCCTGGTGGGCGTGCCGGGTGGATCCCGGTCGGGCGCATGCGGGAGTCTGTCTGACTGTCTCTCCCCGTTTCCAGCTTCAGAAAAATACAAAAAAAAAAAAAAGAATAAATGATATTGAGTAACACTTGCTCATTATTGTTGCTTATAGTGAACCTAAGTCAGTTTTGAATACCCAGCCATTAGGCTGTTTTGTTAGCTATGGCAGTTGCCAGTAGTTATGGATGGACGAAGTTTAGCTTATTCCTCATGACCTGCTCCAGGTTATAAGAAAGCAAGTCTCAGACCAAATTCTACTGCACATGCAGATGTAATTGGCAGGCAGCAGGCTGATCTGAGACCTCAGGAAGTTCTAGCTCTTTGCCCTTCTGAGTACTCTGGCATACAACTGACATGTTCACCTGAGGCCAATGGAACAAATTCTAGTGGGTAGAACTTGGCTGAGACCACCAAACCAGCAGGACCACGTGGATGGATCGAGTCTGTTTTGCCATTCTCCGGCAAAGACTCACTCTGCCCTTATAGACAGCTCGTGGAAGGGCAGGAGTTCCCAGGCCAAGGTATTTCCAGCTGGATCATATTACTTAATCACTTAGATTTTCCCCAATGAAAATCCATTTCTAATGTCTGTTACTTTAATTAACAAAGCCCCAGATGTCACCTGGTACTCCATTGTCAAAGATAAATAAAGCCTTGCATTAGTTAAACAGCACTGAAAACATTTTATTCAGTAACCACTGATAGTAGGGCGAAAGCCTAGCTCCATTTTGATCTGTATGGGGTGACTGAGAATTTTAAAGAGATAATGAGAGAGTGGGGAGGATGAGTGAGTGGGGGCCCAAGTAACATTAGGGAGGTACGAAGTTACAAAGGGTTGGTCATTGTACACCTGATTAGGCCAGGTGTGTCTGCTAGCTGGCAAGTTAGGATTCTCTCCTTCCACCAGACTGGGAGAGAATTTCTATCCTCTTGATGATTGCGTTTCAAAAGAATAGCTTTTGGGTCCTTGAGAGAGACTTCTGCATTGTAGAATATACATTTAGTACTTGTCAAAGAGATGGGGAGGGATTCACAATTATAAGTCCCTTTTAGTAAATGCTCTAAGAAAGGGAGGCCTATCTCCATGTTGACTAGAACAAACAGCACATTTCTTTTGTCAGCCTTGAGCTTTTCCAGGCAAGAATTTAAAAGGCAAAAAGTGCCTGGATCATCATGGTGACGCACCGTTGGGCTGCTAGAGGGCAGGGTAAGGTTTGGGGGTCTCTTCAAGCAGGGGTTAGGGTGGAGTTGCTATGTGCAAGAGTTCTTGCAGTTTCTTGCAGTTAACAAAACCTGTTATCCAAGTTAGAGGTACCTGAAGCCCATGCAAGAGATGGCTTTGAGTGTGTGGCCTTTGAGTTCATGTTAAATGTTATCTGGAATGGGTTTCCTCCTCAGGGCAACTGATCACCTCCAGACTGTAGCTTAAAACACACACACACACACACACACACACACACACACACAATGAAGACTTCTTTAAAGATTAAAAATTACCATATAAGAGTAATGATTTCCCTGAAATGTCTTTCCTTTTCTATAAAAACCAAATCTCTACTTTTAAGGCCAACCTCAAAAAGCATTTTCTCAGTCTTGATCTTCACTTTGTTTTGACAGTTTTCTAGGAACTTGTACTTAGACCTATTCACACCACCTCCTAGTACTTGGTTATCTGGGGCATGGGAATTGTTCTGTGCTTCCTGCATGTGCGTGTTTCCTCTCTCCTCAACAGCATGTACTGTGTATGGCTTAGCTGAAGCCCCACTGAGTGTTTTTGGTTACAAAACTCTTTTTCCCTACAGCTCTTTGTTTATAGTGTGTCTGTAAAGTCATGGTGCACTTTTGACTGGTCACAGGGAAGCAACAAAAGATGATAGAAATGTGAAATCTGCACCAAATAAAAGGAAAACCCTCCCAGTTTCTGTAGGATGATGTGGCAGCATGTGCGCATGCACAGATGATGAGGTAACACCGTGTATACAGCGGAGCAGCCCACGGCCATGCCAGTCGAGATGTGGACGGTACAGAGGAAAGTTCAGTGTGTTCTGTGGCTTGCTAAATTTGAATCCATGACCAAAGTGCAACGTGAATATTGGCGCGTTTATAACGAAGCACCACCACATAGGAATGACATTATTCGGTGGGATAAGCAGTTGAAGGAAACCGGCAGTTTGGTGGAGAAACCCCGTTCTGGTAGGCCATCAGTCAGTGACGAGTCTGTAGAGGCTATACAGGATAGCTACCTAAGGAGCCCTAAAACATCTGTGCGTGAGCCCACATCGAACTGCACTGAATAGGTATGAAACTGGAAGAGTTTTCCTTTTATTTGGTACAGATTTCACATTTCTATCGTCTTTTGTTGCTTTCCTGTGACCGGTCTAAAGTGCACCATGACTTTATGGACACACTGTATTAGGTCCTCATTATGGCATATGTTGCTTCCATTCTTGGAAGGAATCCAGGGTAGACAACAGAATGTTCACTCTTTCCATGACTGCTGCTTTGTTGAACAGTTTAGGGTATTTGTGAAGCACATAGGAAAAAAATCACACATATCACCCAGAGAGAACCATATTTTGATGTTTTATAATGCAGTCATATATAACGTATATGATTTTACTTTGCAGAATTGGGATTGTGTTTTGTGTGCTATATTTGATCCTACTCTTTTGGCTGAATTCTTATGGGGTGATCAAGAAAGTTTTTTAACATGCACTAGCCAGTCCTTCACAACCATTAATATTTTCTGGGCTTACATTCACGTACAAATATTGATCGACTTACAACCTATGCAATTTACAACCATTCGACTTTATGACCACATCACTAGCCACGACTGCTCCGTGTCTGGCAGCGCAAGCGGTGCCCAGCTGGGCGTATGACAGTGCAGACCACCTTCTGGCAGCACTACCATCTCCGCGTGCACCATTTCAACTGTTATCCCAGACTCGGTACAACAATTTGTGTTTTGTGTCTTGGATATTTTTCATCAAACCCCTCCCAAGATGTCTACCAAGAGGAAATTGTCTTTGCAAATATTAAACCAGTTGTAGTAGTAATGCAATGTTTTACTTAAACCTGATGAATGTAAAAATAAGAAACAGCCTAACCTGTGGTGGCGCAGTGGATAAAGGGTCGACCTGGAAATGCTGAGGTCGCCGGTTCGAAACCCTGGGCTTGCCTGGTCAAGGCACATATGGGAGTTGATGCTTCTAGCTCCTCCCCCTTCTCTCTCTCCCTCTCTCTCCTCTCTCTCCCTCTCTCTCTCCCCTCTAAAAATGAATAAAAAAAAAAAAAAAAAAACCAAAATGGTGTAGAGATGATACAAATGGCATAAAATGAACAAAGAAAATTATGATATATAATAATAATGAAAGCAAATTATGATAAAATATGACTTAAAGATTTTTATAACATCATTTCACAGTACTGTACATATAGCCTACTCAACTTATAACCAAATCATGTTATGACCAGTCTGTAACCAATTGTGGTTTTAAGTCGAGCACTAGCTGTAGTCTCTCTTGTCTTCAAACATGACCACTTTCTCCAAAGGTGTTAAGTAAAGTTGAATATGTGAAAGTCAGTTTATAGGTTGATGTGTTAATAGGTTTGTATATTTTGTTTTCCAAAAGGCTAAAAATAATGAAGAAAATCCCTAATTACACTCCTCCCTTTTTAAAAATTAAGGCTTGCCTGACCAGGCGGTGGCGCAGTGGATAAGAGCATCAGACTGGGATGCAGAGGACCCAGGTTCGAGACCCCGAGGTCACCAGCTTGAGCGCGGGCTCATCTGGTTTGAGCAAAGCTCACCAGCTTGGACCCAAGGTCTCTGGCTAAAATAAGGGGTTCCTGGGTCTGCTGTAGCCCCACGGTCAGGGCGCATATGAGAAAGCAATCAATGAACAACTAAGGTGTCACAACAAAAAACTAATGATTGATGCTTCTCATCTCTCTCTGTTCCTGTCTGTCCCTATCTATCCCTCTCTCTGACTCTCTGTCTCTGTAAAAAATAAAATAAAAAAAAAAAGATTTCTTTAAAAATTAAGGCTTTATTTATTTATTTATTTATTTATTTATTTATTTATGTTACATACGTCTGTATTTTCTTTAATTATGAACTATTTCAAACATACAGAACAATAAAGGGAATAACATCCTTTCCAATATTCAGCTAAACAAAATCTTAACATTATGCCATATTTGCATCAAAAGATTTTTTTAATTTTATTTTTATTAATTTTAATGCAGTGACATTGATAAATCAGGGTACATATGTTCAGAGAAAACATCTCCAGATTATTTTGATATTTGATTATGTTGCATACCCCTGACCCAAAGTCAAATTGTCTTCTGTCACCTTCTATCTGGTTTTCTTTGTGCCGCTCCCTTCCCCCCACCCCCCTCCTTCCTCACCCCCTCTCCACCCCCCCCATTAAGGCTTTATTTTTATAGCAGTTTTAGGTTTACAGAAAAATTCAGCAGAGAAGTAGAGTTCCCATATACCTCCTTGGCCTGCCCCTCAGGACCGTTTCCTGTTATCTTCTTGCTTTAGTGTGCTATATTTGTAACAATAGATAAAGCAATATTAATATATTTTTATTAACTAAAACCCATAGTTTACATTAGCATTGCTTTTTTTAATATTTATTTATTTATTTACAGACACAGAGAGAGGGATAGATAGGGACAGACAGACAGGAACGGAGAGAGATAAGAAGAATCAATCATCAGTTTTTCGTTGCGACATCTTAGTTCAGGGGTAGTCAACCTTTTTATACCTACCGCCCACTTTTATATCTCTGTTAGTAGTAAAAAAATTTTAAATTATTTATTTATTCATTTTAGAGAGGAGAGAGGGAGAGAGAGAAACAGAGAGAGAGAGAGAGGAGAGAAAGACAGGGGGGAGGAGCTGGAAGCATCAACTCCCATATGTGCCTTGACCAGGCAAGCCCAGGGTTTCGAACTGGCGACCTCAGCATTTCCAGGTCGATGCTTTATCCACTGCACCACCACAGGTCAGGCCAGTAGTAAAATTTTCTAACCGCCCACCGGTTCCACAGTAATGGTGATTTATAAAGTAGGGAAATAACTTTACTTTATAAAATTTATAAAGCAGAGTTACAGCAAGTTAAAGCATATAATAATAATTACTTACCAAGTATTTTATGTTGGATTTTTGCTAAGTTTGGCAGAATAAATCTTTATAAAACAACTTAAATCTATCTTTTTATTTATACTTTGGTTGCTCTGCTACCGCCTACCATGAAAGCTGGAACACCCACTAGTGGGCGGTAGGGACCAGGTTCACTACCACTGCCTTAGTTGTTCATTGATTGCTTTCTCATATGTGCCTTGACCGTGGGCCTTCAGTAGACCGAGTAACCCCTTGCTCAAGCCAGTGACCTTGGGTCCAAGCTGGTGAGCTTTGCTCAAACCAGATGAGCCTGTGCTCAAGCTGGCGACCTTGGGGTCTCGAACCTGGGTCCTCTGCATCCCAGTCTGACGCTCTATCCACTGCGCCACCGCCTGGTCAGGCCACAATTGTTTTATATTAGTTTTAGGTATACAGCATAATGGTTAGACATTTACATAATGTATTTCCCCTACCCTCTTTTTTGTGAGAGAAGCAGAAAGAAAGAGAGAGGGACAAACAGTCAGTAAGGGAGAGAGATGATCTCATATGTGCCTTGAATGGGGGGCTGGAGCAGGGCAAGTGACTCCTTGCTTAAGCCAGCGACCTTAGGCTCAAGCTGGATGAGCCTGGGCTCAAACCACCGACCTTGGGTTTTCAAACCTGGGTCCTCTGCATCCCAGTCCAATGCTTTATCCAATGTGCCACTGTCAGGCTATTCCACCCTTTTTAGATGCCAGCATCGACAATATATTTCAGCCATTTTCAACATTTTTAGCTTTGATCTTTTTCTTTTTTCTTTTTTCTTTTTGCATTTTTCTGAAGCTGGAAACAGGGAGAGACAGTCAGACAGACTCCCGCATGCACCCGACCGGGATCCACCCGGCACGCCCACCATGGGGCCACGCTCTGCCCACCAGGGGGCGATGCTCTGCCCATCCTGGGCGTCGCCATGTTGCGACCAGAGCCACTCTAGCGCCTGAGGCAGAGGCCACAGAGCCATCCCCAGCGCCCGGGCCATCTTTGCTCCAATGGAGCCTTGGCTGCGGGAGGGGAAGAGAGAGAGACAGAGAGGAAGGCGCGGCGGAGGGGTGGAGAAGCAAATGGGTGCTTCTCCTGTGTGCCCTGGCCGGGAATCGAACCCGGGTCCTCTGCACGCTAGGCCGACGCTCTACCGCTGAGCCAACCGGCTAGGGTGATCTTTTTCTTTATGGTTACTTATATAGTACCTGACTAGATGGTGTTAGAGTCACTCTTATCCTTCAGTATAAAGGTGCCCATTTCTGTTTCAATTACATTGAGTCCTGTGCTTCTTATCATTAGTATTGCACTTTATTATCATTATTTTTTATTTTTATTTTTTCTTCAGAGACAGAGATAGGGATAAATAGGGACAGACAGACAGGAATGGAGAGAGATGAGAAGCATCAATCAGTTTTTCGTTGCGACACCTTAGTTGTTCATTTATTGCTTTCTCATATGTGCCTTGACCGTGGGGCTACAGCAGACCGAGTAACCCCTTGCTCGAGCCAGCGACCTTGGGTCCAAGTTGGTGAGCTTTGATCAAACCAGATGAGCCTGCGCTCAAGCTGGCGACCTCGGGGTCTCGAACCTGGGTCCTCCGCATACCAGTCCAACGCTCTATCCACTGCGTCACCGCCTGGTCAGGCAGCACTTTATTTTTCTATTTGTTTTTTTAAAATAGGCAAAATGCAATAAAATGTTCACATAATTGCTCTCCCACTGATGAAAGTGTTGAACTGGTGAGCTGATGGAGAAAGAGTTGTTTGCAGATGTCTGTGTAGTTAGCCAAGTTCAGGTTGTTGGAAAGATGAGTTTGTCATTTACCTTGAACAGCAGAGAAAGTGACAATTGCCCTGTTAGATGGAGAGGTTGCATGGAGGTTGCTCTTTCATCTTTGTTTTCTTGGGCTACTTTATAGCTGACCTGGCGGAACTGACCAATTGCTCTGGGCTGCAGCCTGTGGGTTGACTGTGCTGGAAGGCTGAGGAGGGCTAGCCTGCAGCCACTGACTGGTCTCTAGGCTTATGAGCTACAAGGCAACACCCCACTCACCTTGTTTGCTTGTATTCGTTTTCTCTGTAAATTCCCCACAGATGGTGAATATCTGGGAGTGAGTAGACTCTAAGATATGGAAGCTCACTTTCCAGATCCCAGGTGTTTTAAGTAAACCCCATTTAGAAACCTCAGATTGCATAGAGCTGTGATGATGGCACTGTTATTTGTAGTTCAGAGCAGTCCATGGCCAGTTCATCTATGATCATTTGGTGTTAAAAAAGGAAGTCCTCATGTAAGCAGAACTAGTCACTGGACACAATTCCATTTTATCCTTTGAAAACAATTTTCAGTACTTTAAATTGTAATTGTAAGTACAGATCCTGTGTTCTGTTAGAGTCCTGAACAGCAGTGTTAGTAAATTTTCATTACATATTGCTGTTGTCAGTTGAAAGTTTAGGGTTGAGATTGGTTACTGAGAGAGCAATAATTGATCAAGTTACTAATCTAAACCATTGATTGTCTTACATGAGTGAAAGTAGTCCCAAGTAAACCTTTGTGACCCTAGTTAGAATGTATTTTTAAAATGTATTTATTTGTTTATTTTTATAGAGGAAGGGAGAAAGAGAGAAACATCGTTTGTTGACCCACTTATTTATGCAGTCATTGGTTGATGTGTGTGCCCTGCGTGAGGACTGAATTTGTCTCCGTGGTATATTGGGACAACGCTATAATCAATTGAGCTTCCTGGCCAGGGGCTCATACAAGGATCAACCAGTGAGTGCAGAGAAAAGTGTAACAACAAATTGATGTTTCTCTCTTTCCTTCTCTCCTTTCTTTCTTTTCTCTCTAAAAAAAAAAAAAAAAGAAAGAAAAGAAAAAAAAGAACCCATTTCCAGTGGGATATCTTCTTCTAGCTTGTATATTAATGATATTTTAAAGAACAACAACAAAAAAGAAAATAAAAAGTAGTGGAAAATAAACAAAAGATTTTAGGAACATAATTTGAGATTCAGTGTAATGTGTGTGTGTAGAAAATTCAGCTACTGGATTGGTTTGATTACATAAAACATCTGTTTAGATTTTAAAGAAAACGGTTTTACTTTTGGCTTTTCTTATGTAGTTTGCCTTGTGAGATTTAAGTTGAGCTAATGTTTAAGGAAAGCAACTGTTATGGGAAAACTTAGAGTGGTTTTTTATCACAGAATAAATTTTGAAACAATTTGTGTTTTGAAGTAGGGTTACAGTATATAGTGATTAGACAGCATTTTTTCCTCCTCCTGAAAACTGTCTCGTCAAAACAAAAGGAGGAAAAACATGCACATATTACTTGTGCAAAGATAACCAGGAGAGATGGGAAACCAGACTTCTGTTTAATTATCATTTTTTAATAAACTGGCCAATTGCACTTTGAAACAAAGCCTACGAGATCTTTATGGGATTTATCTTCCGTTTTTGTTGTTGTTGTTCTCATTGTATCTAAGTAATTGTACATCGGGCTGAGTCTCCTAATGCTCTGATCCTTAGCGTGTGTGGTTTCCCAAAATGGAGAAAGAATTCAGTCTTTTGTTCTTGACTCCATGCTCATTGAACTCCTCTACTGGCGTCTCGGAAACAATGGCAATGTTTTGTAACCATAGTAATGAAGCTGTTCTCTGCAATAGCATTCTCTAACAATATGAATTTTCTTTGGTTTGGTAGCATTATTCATAAGGGTCCTAAGACATTTTTGACTTAATTCATTTGCTGTTTAACAAAAAGAGAAACAAAACCACCTAACAACCCTTAAAGCGATATGTCAATTGATAAATATTCATTGGGTACCTAGCATAATATAATCCAAGGGCAGTAGTAACTAGGCCGACTTTTATGCTTGAGAGCAGCTAGTGAATTGATGCTGGATTTCCTTAGTGTAAGGTCGCTTTGGGGACAGAACTTCTTGGCAGATCCTGTTGAGGTTTTTGTACCTCAGCCTTTTACCATTTATGTCTGGGAAAAGGAATTAAGCAGAGTGTTCCTGGAGGGGGACATTCCCTGGGAGTAAGTGAGCCTGTTGTTCAAGAGCAGCTGGAGAGCTAAGTCCCCACAATGGGCTCCTGGGGTTCCATGTAGCACTGCAATTACACACACAGTCGCACCTGGGCTATTCTGAACACATTTCTCTGAAAGAAGGTCCTTAACCATTTCTCAGCTTCTCAAAGGAATCCTATGATAGCAGTAAAACAAAATAAAACAAAACAAACTCCAATGTAGAATGAGAAAAAAAAAAGACCAACAATGGAGACATATTCATATAAAAGGGAGACAGTCCCTGTTACAAAAAAAGAAAAAGAAAATTGAATTTGAGGATACAGCCTGCCTGGAGAGAAAGAGCCTGGGGAGGGGGAGGTCCGGGAGAGCTGTTAGCTTTGTCAGGTGACACTGAGAAGTTAATAAGAGGGAGACCAGGAATCCTGCCCTGCAGAGGCGGATTGAGGTGCTGGGCACAGAAAAAATATTGGGCCCCTTAAAAAAAAAGAGACAGGGAAAATAAAAATACGTGTTAACCATATTTTTAAATAAATAAAAAACATGTACTATTTATGTTAAAATTGCACATATGAAACCGAACTTGATGTCCTTAGAAAAAAGTGTAAAGTGGGGTTTTGCGGGGCCTTTCAGAAGTCGGGGCCCAGGACCGCACCCGGTGTGACCACTGTTAAATCCACCTCTGCTGTTGTGTGGGATTGAGGGTACTGTGGTTTGGCAGCCTTGGTTTCCTGGGAACAGAAGCAGTGCTGGGATACAGCCAGTTCGCACTGGTTGGGCAGAACCAATACCTAATTTTTTGTTGAGTTCAGCGAACCAGTTGTTAAAATGGCACTTGTAATCAGGGTTCTCTCTAAGGTGGGTGCTTGGGCAGCCGGTCATCCAATGTAGAAATTTACATTCCTTACTGTTTTTTAACGTGCATCTGCACAACAGAGTACTTTAAGTGCCCATAGTAATGTTCATTCCATCCATAGGTTAAAAAAACCTGTGAGGAAACCAATCAAGAAGCAATGTGGAGCCCTGCCAGCTGGCTCTGTGGTAGAGCATCAGCTTGGCACAGGTGTGGCCAACAGTTTTTGCCCCTGGGCCAGATTAGAAAGAAAACTTTTTTCATGGGCCAGACGAAATATTAAAATTAAAAAATGTTAAATACAAAAACGATTTATTTAAGTAAACAAAATTTTATTATATAATTGTTTATGAATAAATGTGAGTGCTGACCTGTGGTGGCTCAGTGGATAAAGCATCAATCTGGAAATGCTGAGGTCGCCGGTTCGAAACCCTGGGCTTGCCTGGTCAAGGCACATA